>NW_006913057.1:1652417-2072495 GCF_000271625.1 Coniophora puteana RWD-64-598 SS2 | reverse complement strand
CAGGAGTCGGCTGTCAGGAACTGAGTCGGTCGGCCCTCTTTGCAGCATCGTACTGATCTCTGAACATGTCACATAGTAGGTGAATAGACTAGACTAAGTAGTCAGTTTTCCTTTTTGCACCTGGGTTCTGAGCATTTTATATAATTTGTACCATGAGTACAGTATGGTTGCCCAAGAGTGGTATGGGCTGGGTAATAAGTGAGACCCGACTCAGACCCGACTACCCGACTACCCGACTCAGGCCCGACTCAGAGTCAGGTCCGAGTCAGGTCCGAGTCGGGTCCATCAGGTCCATGGTATCCAAATCCACCCCCAAGCCTTGGGGAATTCAGAGTCGTTGTACTGAGTCGGACTGAGTCGGGAGTCGGGAGTCGGGGATGCGGCGATTTTGTGTAGTCCTAAACTATGTGTTGCTGAGGCGCGCGCATCGCTATCTTAAATGTTTCACCATTGTGCTGTTCCCTGCTGTTCCTCATTGACATGAGTACGGTCAAGAACAGCCCCTCTACCGCGAAGTCGACGCCAGCTCAACAACAGAATAAAGAGCGTGCCTTGGTTGTTTCGCCTCCCTCCGAGTTACTCCTAGTCGTGTTTATCCATGGGTATGGATTCATTTATATCGCTGCAACCCCTGCCGCATCCTGCCCATTTCGTTTCCTCCTAGATTCAAGGGCACGGACTCCACGTTCGGCGTATTCCCCACTAGGCTACAGACTGTCCTTACGGAATCCATCACGAACGTCCGTGTAGAATGCACTGTGTTTCCTGCATACGAGGTATGTCGTAATTTGGCTTGGCCACTTTCACCAAGGTGTTAACCTACGGCTGTAGACCAAGGGTGAACTTGTCAGTGAGAACCAGACCACTCGTTGTCGTTACCACGGCACTTAGGCTTGACAGAATGAGGCCGTCGAGCATTTTGCCGACTGGCTTACCCAGCTGGTGGTTGAGAAGGAGGTGGCCAATGGGTTGGGCGGAGGGGCGGGGAAAGCGAAGATTGTTCTCTGTGGTCACAGGTAGGCCGTAAGTTTGCGAAGCCCGCTATCCTTCACTAAAGCGTAGGATGTTCGCCCAGCATGGGCGGCCTGCTTGCTGCAGACACCTTGATTTCTTTCGCAAAGTCTCGGCCGGATGAAAACGCACCTCTGTGGCCGAGTATTATCGCTTGCATTGCCTATGATACACCGGTATGTATCCTGTCGCCCAACCCTGTGCATTTCTCTGAATTTGTGGCCTTTACTTAGTATTTGGGCATACACCCTTACGTCTTCAAGAATAGTGCTAGCAAAGCGTTCAAATATGCCAATGCTGCGAGTACCATCGCTTCGGATATGTTCTCCATCTTCAAGAAGAAAGACGCTGCACCTGGTAGTACCGCCTCTACAACCGTGCCTCCTCCGTTGCCCATTACCAACGCCGAAGGCATTGAAGGTGCTGAGTGGTCTAGATGGTTACCTGCCGCCTACGCAGTAGGAGGGGCGATTGTAGCTGGTGCGGCGGCCGGTACGGCTTACTACAAACGTCAGGAGCTTGGAAGCGGGTGGAGCTGGGCTACAGACCACATGAAATACATTCGTAATCTTTGGGACGAAAAATCGCTGAAGCCAAGATTGGAGAGGCTGGGCAACATTGAAAAGGAGCTGGCAGTTTCTTTCCGAGTGTAAGTTTCCCTTTGCGTCTTACTTTTCTACCTATTCACGTGTTATCGCAGCCTATACACATACCTACCGTCATCCCCCCCTTCGCAGATCTTTTCGCGGACATTCATAGTACTACCAGATGACACAAACCCTCAAGCGGGGAATTTCAAGCCAGCAAGGAATACCATTGCCTCGGATGAAATCGAGGCCCACACGTCCATGTTCGAAGCAAGGTCAAACGATGGCTACTATGAACTTGGATTGGAGACAATGAAGATTATCCGAGAAGCTATGATGCTCAAACGCGGAATTGTTGAAGACCCAAATGCTTCGGCTGCAGGTGATCGCCTGAAGGCGTCGGCTTTCGTGCCTGATCCGAAGGGAGGTGCAGACCAAGGTCAGGGCTAACCCGATTACTGGTCTGTATACAAGGGCAATGGGGCTGAAAACACATCGACTAGTACAGCGCTCCAGAGATTTTGTTGTATTCTTATAGTGACAATGTACTTTATGAACCCAGTTATGGTCTTATTGGCTCAGTGACAGTTCCATGGCGTACGCATCTTCCCCATCTGCATCTGCAGAGCCATCAGTCAGCCAAAGGAGGATGGTTTCAAGACTCAAGAACATACAATATTTGCTTTCCACTTTTTTCACCGTGAACCCTAGCGTATCTCGGTACAGGCTCAAGGCTGCGCGATTTGATTTGCGAACGTGCAGCGACACAAACTTCGCGCGGTATATGCGCGTCATCGCCTCCTCTGAGAGTCGAATGTTATAAGTCAAACGTGTCGCGCACATAAGTGTGGACTTACGCGACTGAATCATCAACTTCTTGGCTAAACCCAATCGACGGTACGACCTCAAGACTGATATTGAGGTGACATGCCCATGCCGATCTTCTTGTTGTTCTGACTCTTCCTCCCTGCATAAACGGTCAAGATCAGTCGCCGCTAAGTGCACTCAGGGAAGACGTGCATCTTTGCGAGGATATAGCCCACGATTCTTCCCTTGTGATCTTCGGCGACATATGATATTGATGGCCAAGATAGTGAATGATATAGATCTGGTCGCAGCCTTCAGCTTGTTTGACTATAGTCTGATACTTCACGCACAGTATTTCATTGTGTAGTTCTCAGGAAGATTCTGTTGGTTGCACGCCTGCATACCTGGAAGGTCGTCTACCTGACCAGGAGGTTCTGAACGCGTTTCCTGGATCAACAAGTGCAGACACTTACTCTAGCGGGTCGAATGTTCATGGTGACTGTCTGGTTCGTGTCGCCAAATAGATAGATGGTCTAAAAGGTAGCCCGGTTCGATCGCAGTGCCGATGCACTTGCCTAGTTCCCACCGCTATGGAGTCAACCTGCATCAGAGGCGGCGACAGCGATCAACTACATGTAACATTGCGCAGACAATCCAAGTGGTTCTTCTGTATGCTGTGATGAAGGTAACTTGCTTTACACAAGCGACATACATTGACAAGTCGATACAAAGATGAAGGAAGGTCAAATACAGGTGTTGATAATGCGAAATCTGTCCCATGCTAACCGCAGATGCACGACTAATACAGGTGGGCCGACGTAACCCTCTATGCGAGTACAACCTATGAACGAGACGAAGCAGCACTGCTCGTACTAGCCCCATTGATATTATTCAACTCATGCACGCGTCCATTAGGAGCCGATGTGCGTCCAAATAGGAACGATGAAGCGTAATGTTCTGCGGCATTGAAGGTGTTCCGCAAACTCCTCTTTACGCTTCTTCCCCGGCTGTCGACCTCGCGCATGGTGTCTGTCGAACGGTTAGCTACTGTGGTCGAATCTAACTCTTCGTGAGCTGGTGGAGGCGGACTGCTTGCTTCAACGTAGGGCCAACCCACAGAATTTTGAGGTAAGTGATGACTTGATGAGCTACTATCGCGATGGCGGCCCTGCACGTGCGGATTCTGAGAGTCCAACGGATGACTAGCGGAATGCATGACCTGGGTGATCCCTTGCGTCGAACTGCCTGTGCCACCGCTGAAAGAACCGGAGGTTCCATAATGATGCCTGGAATGCCCCGCATGCTGCCCGTTTGCGCCAGAGTTGTGTCCTGCGCCGCGTCCATGTCCAATCTCGGCGAACACATAGTCAGGTGTGAGTGCCCCATTGCTTCTTGCCAACGGCGCAGCATCATGGTAAGTACGGAAAAAACCAGCACCATTGGATTGTGTAGTCCCCGTGCTGCGATTTGAAGCAACGTCGCTGGGTGCTGGCGAGGTGGATGTCTCCATCACAGGAAATCCGCGGTGTCGCCTCTGATTTGAGGAACTGACACCGTTCTGGTGATGATGCCCATGTCCGTTTTGGTGGGAAGACGACGGTATCGCAGTATGGGAGGATGGTGGTACGCGGATAGTCTGATCGCGATCGCGGTGAAGTGCGAGTTCCGGATGACGTGAGATATGAGAAATGATGGGGTCTTGCCGACGAGGAGGTTCAGGCTGAACGACAGCGTCTGAACCGGAGAAGGGTTCATCCATACCAATATCTTCATCAATCTCAGCTTCATTCCCGAGTTCCATGTCCATGTCGGCTGCGTCTTCATTGTACATACCCTCCGTGTCCTCATCATATTCGGTTTCTTCATCTGCGTTCATGTCCTCGGTGATAGTGTTGAAAAGGTCCGTCAGGAATGCTCTCAGCTTTGAGACACCGTTACCCGAATACACACAGAATGCAGTTCGTTGACTCAGGTTGAACTCCTAGTTATGTATAAGGTCCTTATTATCAATGATAGCCTTAGTTATGCGTGTGACATACCTGTGGTGGTGGACGGCAAAACTGTTGTAGCTCAGGCTTCCGGAAAGAGGGTATACCGGTGAGACTAAGATGAGTCAATTTGTGAAGCTTCTGGAGGAGGAAGTGGATAGCCATCACTGAGATCTGATCACAGTACGAGAGATGAATTCGTTCGAGAGTGCTATGGCGCTCAGCTAGCGCATATATGGCCTCGTCAGTTAGATTACTGACACGAACGAGGCCAATTCGACGCAGTTTGGGTAGGCTGGAAAGTTCGAAGACGGACATGTCTGTTAGTAGTACGCAATCTGAAATGAGGCGGTGAGTTAACGTTGAGTTCAGAATACCAAACACTCACTTGCAAAGTCAACATATCTGAGCCGAGTGCAACACCTAGCTAAAGACTTGATTGAACGGTCTGTGATTGCAGCTGCATGGCCTAGATGAAGGTAATGGAGGTGCTTGCCAAGTGAGCAGATGTTGTCGACAGTCCTGTCGGTAAGATTATAGCACTTGGACAAAACCAGATTCCTGATTTTGGGTGCAAGCGAGATGATCCCTTCAATGGCATCATCCGTGATGCGCGAGCAAGCCGTCAGGTCTAGCATTCTCAGGTGTTCCAGACGTCTATTCAGGATGAGAGGCGGAAGAGGTTCATTTACAGCAGCCGAGTGCTGCGAGAATGGGTTATTTGCGCGAAGCTGATTGTCTGCTTTGGGTGATGCAGGAAAGGCTGCATCCGTCAGCTCAGTACATTGAGAAAGCCGCATTTCTCGCATGTGCGTGCAATGAGTCCACAAGTCACGGACAGAGACGTCTGTGATCTGTCTGCAAAGATGAAGGTCGACTTCGAGGAGAAGAGGGCATGCTTTAGCCATTGCAGACACAGGGCCATCGGTAACCTGGTCTAACCCACTGAGCTTGACTCGACGGAGAAGGGGGCAGTGAGTCGCCAAAGCATACAGGCCTACATCTGTCACATCCTTGCATCCGGTGAGGTTGATGCCCTGCAGACGCTTGGCCGCCGAGGCAAGCTCGACGACGACCTTGTCGGAAGTTGCCCAGACACCTGTAAGATCTAGCGCGACTAGGTTTGGCAGCTGGGGGAGGACACGGCCCAATGCTTCGTTGGATATGGCGTGGCAATTGACGAGCGTAAGACGCTCCAAGCGATCGCACAGGGAGAGGCGGGAGAAGAGAACGTCTGAAAGCTCGGCACCGAGAAAGATGAAATTCAAACGGCGGATGAAGCTGGCGTACGTAAACGTCTGATCTTGCCGGCAGATTACGCGCATGACCTTTACGAGTGTGGATAATCGGGAGAAGCTGGGTCTATGCCAAAGCAGCTCGACGGAACATTCGCACCATGAGCGAGAAACGAGGAGGGCGTGATAGATATCCCGGGCTGAGTGGAGGTGTTTGAGGATCTGGATAAGAACTTCGGGAGGTAGATGAGACATGGAGGATGTGGAAGAGGATGAGCTGTTGGGAAGCCGTTGCAGGCGGGATGACCACTGGTGGGCGGGTGAGACTGCAACGGCGTTAGAACCTGGAAAGAAAAGTGACTTGTTGGCGTCGTCATCGTCATTTTCGGAGAGAGAGGTGGTAGACTGGGAGGGAGATTGTGAGGAGTAAATGGGCTTGGACGACCTCAGTGGTGCCATCGTTGCCTGCCGATCGAACGGAGGGAGGGACGGAGGAGTCGAGGATGCTGACAGTTGGGTACGGGACAACGAATTCAAGTCCGTCACACTAAGCGACAGCCTGTGTTGGCACTCGCAGCTGCGAATAAATTCCCTTCTTTGGTCAGGCCGCTTGGAGGCCTCGATGTCACCTGTGGCACATATCACGCACAGATCGCCCTTTTGTGGTCGTGCGCCCCACACTGGCGCCTGCTCCTTCCGCCCAACCCACATCGGTTCATGATATCCTCGAGAGACAAGGCTACCGGCCATACCATCTTCCCCTTCTCTCTATCAGAGCACCAGTCATCTCGTGACTCTTCTCACAGTCTCTTTCGAATCAGACGCAAAGCGATCGGCAAAAGAGCGTCCACTTCCGTGGAAAACACACCACAACATGAGCCCACACCATTGCCAGACCTACCTCCCCCAGGGCCGGAACATTATGCCGCACGACGAGCTCGCTGGCTAACCCCGTCGAAGCAGGCCCGTCGTAATCACTCATCGACATCTTACCAGAAACTCGAGAAACTCCTCGCTCGGCCCGGAGCAGCACAGAGTCCTGAAGTATGGAAAGGCGGAGTGGAGAAGGTCTGGAAGTGCCTAGTAGCAGGAGGACGACTCAAGCGGAGCCTGCCTATGCCACTGGTGGTCAGTCCCTTTCATCCGTGTATCTAGTTGGGCCCGATGAAGCAGCACGCTAGATCAAAATCATCCATGCTGGTTGGCTGCGGGACCCGGAAACTTGGCCGGCAGGTGCTGTCGCACCAGACTCCGACAATGAACAAAATCCAGACACAACCCAGCATAAGTCAGGAGAAACGTCTGCATTATACCCAAACCTGTAATTGTTACCCGTCCGTAAGATACGTGTTCACGTCAAGGCTCCTCAAAGTATGCGTTCATCGCGCGCGTGTCTTCGAGAACGAAGCTTATATCTGATGATCCAATTGTACGATAGCTTTTGTATGTATATGTCATTGACCTACAAGTTAGCAAAGTAAGCAGGTAGCCCCAAACTATGCTGAAGATGCTTCCAACCATCGTCAGGATGATTTTTGTGTTTGCTGTGATCACAAATGCACAAATTCTGTGCCGAAAATCATACAGTAACGGACAGTATGATGCTCTACTCAGGGTAAATCAGGTGCGAGAAGGAGGTGAAACCTGAAAGCGGGTCAAATTGGTGAAGAGCATAGGATGCAGTTTTAATCTACCAGGATGACACCGTCCCCTCGCACAAAGAGCATATTCATTTTTCGCTTGGCCACCTGCGTTCGCTGTGTTAGCAGGAGCGTTTCGGGCCAATAGTCAGAGAAAGTTGACCTTGACTGTGCCTTCGCTATTCGGGGAACCTTCAATCGGGTCAACGATCATGATTGTTTCTTCCACATCGCTCAAAATCAGGTTCATGTGGCCATCGTATGCCTAACATGTCGTATGACTAGGGAAGTACGTTCGGAAACCTGCAACATACGTGTAATATGCCCACAACTTCACGGTCGCCTCTTAATTTGACGAAAACGCGTTCACTGAGGGAGAGGCGGATGAGATCGAAGGGCTCCTGGATCCCTGACGCGTTAGAATCCATGGCGGTGAGGGACAGGGAGAGATTAGGTAAGCAACCTTTCGATCGGGTTGTCTCTACAAGTTTGAACTCAGCGCCTCGCCAGCTTCGTCTGTCCCAACTCATTCGACCATGCCTGTAAGTCCCTTCACCAGCTTATACTACTCAAGCATGCTGATATTGGGAATAGAAACACTACTGTGACTATTGCGATGTCTTTCTGACTCACGACTCTGCCTCTGGTAGGTAGTCAAAGCGCGACTAGCTTTCACATCACTCAGCTCGAATTTCAGTACGCAAGGCACACAACAGTGGACGTAACCACCTTGCTAACGTCCGGGATTACTATGCGTGTGAGTAGCTTATCTTATACCACGATTGCCGACTACTCAACAGATATCCACGCCAGCGCTGGGTCACGATAAGGCTCAAAGCATCATTGACCAAATTACAGCTGCTTACGAAAGTGGAGGTGGCCCCCCTCCTGGAGGCTTTGGCTTCGGTCCTCAGCATCTGGGGCCCGCTATGCCACCGTTTCCTGGTCCTCCGGGTGGATTTAATGGACCACCAGGTGGTTACGGAGGACGTGAGTACATCGTCCAACTTGAATGAGTCTCTTGTGATACTCACTACTTTCAGCTCGGCCGCCTTTCCCTCCAGGCCCGGGAGGTTCCATGCCACCGCCTGGCATGATGCCTTCCGGTGGTGCGCCTCCCTTCCCACCCGGTGGCATGCCTCCTCCGGGGATGGCTCCTCCGGGCGGATTCCCTCCTGGTGGTAGGATCACCTAGTCATATGCTTTGCAGGTTCATGTCGCTCATAGCCACGCAGGCCCCCCTCCCTTTGCTCCCAATGGTCCTTCCGGTGGTCCTCCATTCTCTCCCGCTAACTTTGGTCCTGGTCCCAATGGGCCACCCAACGGGCCCCCCTCTCAAATGCCTCCCCCCCACAATGGACCTGATGGCAACCCAGGCGCCGGGGGCATCCACCCAGATAGGTTGCGCATGATGGGCAGCCGGTAAATTGATGTTTGTCGGCATACACTGACGCTCAATGTAGCCTTAATGTCGGGTATGTTATGCGCGTTGGTACGTATATGCAAGTAAGGTTAATACAGTCTTGTGTTTCATTACCCCCGGTCGTGTAAGACATGCTTTCTGCTAATCAAGATATATGATTGGCTTCTCGGACTATGGTTGGGCAGGTTTACTTTATTGCGGGTTGCTCGAGCTGTATGGCGAGAATTATTATCTCGACACCCCATGCTACACGAGTTGATATCGTGTCCTACGAGTCGAAGCGAAGTGGATCCGCACGGCAGTACAATAAGCTCGAACTGTGAGGACAAGGAGCGGCCAGAAGGTAAAACCGGCATCTATACGTAGATCCGACGCACGTTCCTTAAAGTCCAGTTGACGAAAGGAACTAAGTGTGCATCCCGGCACGAGGGCTCCTATGTTCACTTGACTCCGTCTTATTAAGTCTTATTGTATCCTCCGTCCTCTGCACCTTCAAAGACTGTCTCCACTGTCTTCGATGTCAACTCAGCCCCTCCTCCAGCGCACTGCCTCGAAACGCATCGCGCTTCCCGTACGCGTCGAGCCTAAGGTCTCCTTCGCCAACGAGCGCACATTCCTATCATGGCTCCACTTCACAGTCGTCCTCGGTGGTCTTGCCGTTGGACTGCTTAATTTCGGTGACAAAGTATGAGACAATACACCTTTTCTCCTTTCTAGATAACAACTAAATAATAGCTATGATAGGTTGGCAAGATCAGTGCAGCAATGTTCTCGGTGGTCGGTGAGCACCACGTCTAGGTCGTAGGCACACACATTGGAGCTGACCCGTCTTACAGCGATGTCAATCATGATCTATGCCCTCTATACATATCATTGGCGAGCTGCCTCCATTCGCAAAGGCGGCCGCGGGCCTTATGATGACCGCCTCGGGCCTGTGAGTGTTTATTCCAGGTCTTTCACGCTCCAGCATCTCACGGCCTATATTCAGACACTCCTCTGTGTTGCTCTCCTCAGTATGTCGACCAAATCCCCTAATATCGTGATTCTGAACTCTTCTTTCAGTTGCCATCATTGTCAACTTCATCCTCAGGTTCACAGAGGGCTAGAAAGATACAAATTTCTGGGAACGCTCTGTTTCAACCCTGTCTCTCACCGTGTCTCACTGAGTACTTGCGTCTCCGGTAGTTACATATCGAAGGAGCAATTCAGCCTCGCTTTTGTCGTTTGGTTCCTGCTCTGGTTGACAAGGAGGCGGAGGTGTCGATTGAAGACACTGAGAGCGAGCGACGGTTCTAATGGTGAAAGGTCATTGAATGAACTGGATACACGGCATGTACACCTGCCTTGTTGCGACCTCTGCCACTTTTTGTGCTCACCACGCTCTGAGACCTTCCACCCTCCGCGTCCTCTCCATGGGTGTCATCTACGTCCATAGAAGCCTCGTCAGCCTCGCCGCTCTGGCGAATACCCATTCTCTGCTTAGCCACTTTGATATCTTGGTCGAGTTTATCTACAAGTCGCTTCGTCTCCAGTAACGAGGTAGTTGTTTCGATCAAAGACTCAAGCTGCAAACTGTTTTCGCGTGTTGGCATCACGAGACGGGCGTAGGTGATGTTAAGTTCGATCAAAGTCTGGTTGACCTTGGGCGCTATAGCAGCCTTTGGAGCTGGCAGCTTGTATGAACGTAAATGGGCGGCTGTATGTGATTTGTTCGCGGAGCTGGCTGATAACTCAACCCTGGTGATACAATGCTGGGAGTCTTTAAGAGAGTGAGAGGTAGAAGGGGTATGTCACAATCAAAAACGAACCATGCGCAGCTGACTTGACCGGTTGCGCGCGTTTGGGAATCGGTGGACCCAGTGAGATGACATTTGGTGAAGTCGGCGTTTCAACCTCGGCCAGACCCTTCTTCTTCTTCTTGGTGTCGATTGAGAGACTGCTAAGATTATCTTCGTCAGGGATGACATCCGGTAGGCCTGAGGATATGCCAAGTAAAGTTCTAAGGAGGTCGTCCCTATCCTTCTTGAACCGTCTCTCGTTCTGTTCCAGCCGTTTGAGCTCTATGAATAAAGCTTCTTCCTCTGCAATTTCCTCTTGTGTACGCTCATCAAGGCTTTCGAGGTATTTCTTGCGCATCGTCTCTTTATCTGTGTGAAATAAGTCTGCCAGCCCGTGCGGTAGAGCTTCTTTAGTCAATATGCACTGCACCTTTGTCGAACTCGAAAGTGACCAATAACTGAGACTTGGTAGTCTCATCACCAGACCAAGGCCTTTTGCGCACAAGTTTTCGGCAGATGCTGTAATATCTATCTTTGATGTCCTGAAAAGATGTGACACTGACATGTTCAGCAGTTGCGCAGCGTACGCACCTCCAGGGATCGAGCGGATCCACCAGGATACTCATACCTGTCGTGAACTACATACCACCGGGTTTCGTACTCCTTTACCAGGGCAAACAGATAATCTGTCTCTTCCTTTGTCCAGTTGTCATCTGACGTATGTGTAGTCCCAGCGAATTAGCAAGCAGCAATAAGACTTACCTTGCAATAGCTCTGTGTACTCGTCCAGCGTGTAAGTGTAAATGATCGTGTCAACGTTGTACTTTGCAAAAGAGTAACCTGGACGGGATGAGACTAAATGCGTCGAGCGGGCAGGCATACTGTTACCGTCATCAATATCCGAGCTCTGCTTTACCCAATGGCAAAGTTGTAGAGAGTCACTCCTGGCTTCGTTCTTGAAAGGCCGCCATTCCCTGAGGGAATCGACATTGATTTGATCACAGTACTAAGCTGGCAGCGTACCACTTGGTGTTAGTCGTTGTTCCTAAGTTCGGTTTCTGTTTGAGGCGAGGCTTGGCAAGCTGAGCAGCGAGGGAGGGTGCTGAGGGGCCGATAAGCGCGAAGAGCTCTCTGGAGATGCCCTCGGGCTTCTTGGTGGACGTTCCAGCGGGCTTCTTGACAGGCGGCTGAGATGTCGGCCCGGGATTCGAGGGGCCCGGAAGAGATAAGGCACTGCGAATGTCCGAGGCGGAAACAGCCATGAGCACGTCGATACGAAGTAAGTCAAGTACGAAGCTTAAGAAAGTGCCAGTCCAAGTCGGTCAATAATGTGGTAGTACAGGTCCAAGGTCAGCAATTGCCAATTGCCTAATTGCCGCGGCGCGGCACGTGGCCTATACACGTCTCGGCGTTTTTACTTATGGGGATACGCACGTGAGCACGATCAGCCCCAATTTCATGACGCTGACAAGACGCTGATCGGTTGTATATGCTTTTATGATCAGTGCATATATACTTGATGCATCGTATAGGTAGCCCTAGGTAGCCACAACAACTATGCTTACCTTTCCTCCTATTCCTGGTCGGTTTCCCGTCGGCATCACAACTTTCGCTGCACCGCTAGCCACTGAGGTCTTTGGAAACTCTAAAATCATACTTGAGGGTGAACGCAAACATGCTCTCATTTCCGACGAACTCATCTTCACCGCATATTATCCTACTTCGCCGGACGGCGCACAGAAGAAGGGCTATCACTGGCTGTTAAGGTAAGTAAACTTCACGCATTACTCATGCAGACCTAACTGAGGTGATCAGGCCAGTTGCCGATTCTCTTCGCGGATATGCGCATTTTTCTGGTGTTCCCTCGTGGATGGTCTGGCCGATTCTGAACTTCTATGGTGCCCATATTAAGGTGAGCAGTGGGCAGGCCACAACTCACTTAATGTCTTCTTCCCTCTTGTCAGATTCCAGCATTTAAAAATGCACCGCTTCGAGAACCAGAGACAAACGCCTCTGGGGAGAAGACACCTTGGCCTTTGACCATCTTCTCGCATGGACTAGGAGGTAGCCGTACCGCGTACAGGTAAGCTCATTTGTCTCTACCTATCCGCACTGCACTCAAAATCGAACAGTCAAATATGTTGCAGACTGGCCGCTACGGGCCGCGTGGTGCTAGCCATCGAACATCGAGACGGTTCAGGTCACGTATGCGTGTCCCGTCGATCTCCGCCACTACTATATATCAAGACTTCGCAACTTCTGTGAGACGAATGTTTAAAGCTTCTCAATGTACCAGAACTGTACTGATGTATACCAGCTGGGATGAAGGTGTTGACGAGGACATCTTTTCCTTCCGCAACGACCAGCTGAGGCTTAGAAGGCGAGAAATCTACGCTACCTATGATGCCTTCAGGCACTTGGTTGAGAAAGGACATGATGAATCAGACGATCTTCAAGTCATTGATAGGTCGAGTATTAATTGGAAGAGTTGGTCAGCAACTCCAAACATCATAGCAGTGCAGTGTAACCAAGACGTACTTATGGCAGCCCACTCTTACGGCGGTGCTACGACGGTGTGTCGCTTCCTGAATGCAACACAAATATCTTATTACAATTTCTTCCTTAGTTCACTCTGCTTGCTGACATGGCTTCCTCTCAACCGCGCATCCCAATCACCAGCGCGTTAGTTTTAGACCCATGGGTAGAGCCTTTGGCTAAAGACCTACTGGACATATCTTTTACCATGAATGAGCCACCTCGACTACTAATCGTCAATTCGGAAGCCTTCACTCTCTGGAAAGACAACTTCAGCAAACTCGAATACATGCTTGATAGATGGGCGCCTGAACGAAAGCATCTGCTGACTATTGGTGGGCTTGTCTTTGTTTGCTCTGTTGAGGCATTGTGTGACTGACGTTTCCTAGTACGTGGCGTACATATTTCTTTCTCTGATTTTCCTCTGCTACCTTTCTTTGCGAGGAATAAGGCTCGCCAGTTAATGGACTTAATTTGGACACTTTCGCATTCGTTCATAGACAATAAACTGGAAGGCAAGTTAGAGGAGTTATCGACTCGCGGAATGAAAGTGAAGATCGTAGGCAAGAAGAAGGATGGGAAGCCCAAGAGAGAGCTGATCGGAGGTTTGGGCGATGTCGTCGTACACTGACCCCCCCGAACCTCCTCAGATCTCTCGCATGACTATCTGCGGGGTACATCTAGGTCGATCATCATTTCTGAGACGCGCGCTGCAGAACACACGGAGGGCCACTTACATACCATTCACTTCGCACTACAACTAATGCAGATCATACATGTGTAGGCAGTATCATTATTGCGAACTGTACGTGCACGTTACATGTCCGTATATGAGCGACCAGTACTTCGATCGGAATTCGTTGTGCTAATTGCATACGGTATATATATACTGCTCAAGTTAACTAACCGATTGCGAGCTGAAGACAATTCTGCAGGATGAATATTGCGATCGTTGATGTGAACGTGTAGTTGATTAACAAATGTTGCTTACTCGATGCCCAGCCCAGCTGAATATGTGGCTGGTTTCCTGTGAACCTTTTGAACTCCGGAGCTGTCTCAGAGCTCAACGTTAACATTCAACGAATCCTTCTTGCTTCTTTCCCTGTCACACTGTCCTCCAGTATTGTCACTTGCTCGAAGTCAAGCTATACAGTTCTATGGACAGTCATTTCAACGATGCCGCGGTACTGAAGTACCTAGATCTTCCTGCGGAATACGACCCACAACCAAGCATATTGCCAATAAGCTTTTTGCGTCAACATCTTCCCCAGCTACCCCCACATCTCGCATGTCAGTTTTCTTCTATCACAACACCGAAGCAGCGAACAACAGTGTCTCTGATACGAAATCGACGGTTGAAGTATACCAAAACTGCACCGAACCAGCTAAGTTTCTCCTTTGCCAAACAGAGATGGCCGACCCTATGGCAAGGCGGGGGCCTGATTGGCCGTGAACAAGGCGAAGAAGAGAGAAGGTGGGGGGAAAGCCACTTCATGGAAGGGAGGCAGCAACAGATTCAAAAACTGGGAAACTTGCTAGGAGCCTACGAGGAGGAGCGAGAGGCAGAACGTGTCCGGGTGGCCAGGCGAGCAAAAGCCGAGGAAGAATTCATCCCGGAGGAAGATGAGGATAGTTGCAGTGATCCTGAGCCAGACAACTTGCTTCCTGGTGAAGACGAAACCCCGGATGAGGTTCAGGCCGCGTTTGAGCGGTTGATCAAAGAACGATTCATTTATGGCTTGATAGATGTGAGCACCAATTCTAATATCTGTGGATCATCTCTCCAATTTAGGGATAGGGGGCCAACTATGATATATCAGATTGGAATGAAGAGTTTGACGAGGAAGAAGATCGGGAGGCCGAAGAAAAGTGGTTTGACGAAGAGGATGAATGAAGGTCAGAGCAAGACACAATGGTCCATAGTCTGCATAAACGGAAACTCGTCGGAGCTGTTGGGCGCAGTGTGGACCGGCATGCCGGCCGTAAATTTTCCTCTTTTCAATATGTATCTTGTGTCTGCCCTCATCCATCACGTCGACCCACCCTAAATATCCTGTCCACACCGATGGCCCAGAGCGTCAGTCTCTCATCCGACATTCAACGCGCCTTGCAACAAGCCATTGGTGAGGCCAATAATGCATACTCAGAAACCCATCCCGAGAAAAAGAAGAAGAAGCGACGTCTGTCCAGTGACCCTGAGGCCAATGCGGGAGTAAGGGAGAAGAAACGGAAGGGAAGTGGAGTCACCCAAGAGGATCTTCCTGCTTCATCTACGGAGTCAACACCAGATAACAAGAAGAGCAAGAAAAAGAAGTATGGTGGCAAGGGCAAAGAACGTGCAGCGGACGATGTTGCTCAGGAGTCACAAGCAAGCGAACTGCGCGATGCGTCTGTCAGTGATGGCCACCAAGCATCATCCGCCGCATTCCTCTCAGCTGTGCTTGCAGCAGCCTCTGCCACATCTGACTCTCAAACTGTAGAACACCCATCGTATGATTCAAACATGCAGCCTCAACCTGCGATGCCCGATGCCCAGCAGGTACCACCTTACATGATGTACTCCCAGCTACCATGCCCTTATCCTGATCCAAACGCGTCTTACGCGTCTTCGGCGACTCATCCACAAAACCTCTTTCCTTCACTTGGCCTTCCCATTCCCGACTTTCATATGGCCTCTCACGATGATATCTTACGCGTTTTGCAAGAGGTCGATGTCTCCAAGATCGCCAACGTGTTGAAAACGTTAGGCGATGCTGCTGCAGCTGCGAATATCCCTATGAATGGTGCGCACCCTTACATCGCGCCAGCGAGGCCAGGTTCTTCTCAGATGGGCCCGCCCCCGGGGAATCTGGCAGCAGTCCTCAGCACTGCTGCGGCCAAACCCGCCAAACCCTCTCATAAACGCGTTCTCAACATGAGTTTGCCCGGCCCTGAGCACGCTGCGAACCCTGATCATGCCCATATGCTGGCGAATAAATGGATGAATGCCAGCAAGCTGGCAGAACTCGTCAAAACAGAAGGCAAGTCCCGCTCTCTGTAATCGAGTTGTTGCTCACTTGTTACAGGTCTTGTGTATAAGAAAGGCAAATTCTCGGCGATAGAAGAGCAACAAGTCAAAGCTGCCATTGAGAATTACAGAAACGTGGGGATGGTCTTCTGTCCTATTCACCACGCCTAAATTGTTGCATCTACAGAGTCGCGGAATGAACGATGAGCAGATCTTGGAAATTATTTTTCAGAAAAACGAAAAGATGAAAGACAATGTCTTTTGGTCGGAAATCAGTGAATGATTCTCATTCTTCTTAACCTCTATGTGCTCAAGCTATCAACATAGCATCGTCAGTCCCTCAGCGGCCTATCATAGCTGTTTACCACTACGTGCGAAGAGCGTATCACCCGAAGAAACACCAGGGAAAATGGTCTCCAGAAGAGGATGGTCTCCTGAAACAGTACGTCTTCTAACTGCGTCTATCGAACAAGTTGTACGAACTGGGTTTTAGAGCAGTGACAGACTTAGGGCAACAGTGGGAGAAAGTTGGCGAAGTAGTTGGTCGCATGTCTTCTGACTGTCGCGATCGGTACCGAAACCACATTGCTCATCGAGACATTCGGGTCAGCGGCCCTTGGACCAAGGAGGAAGAAGACGAGCTCACGAAAATTGTCACTGAGATGACGGTGCACCAAGGCAAAGATATTGATAATGACGTTTTTTGGGGCGTTGTCAGTGAAAAAATGGGCAACAAACGAGGCCGCCAACAATGTCGTATCAAATGGTACCCCCCAAAATAACCTACAAACGAGGTTCTATGTCATGACTTGCAATTACAGGACCGATGCGTTGAGCAAGACAGTCAAGAATGAAGGGCAGCGACCTCGATGGAGTCCAAAGGATGCCTATATTCTCGTCCACAAGTGAGTAACAGTGTCAAGTAATTCGTCTGACTAACGCGATGATTCAGAGTTGATTCTCTCAATGTTCGCGACGATACAGAGATAGATTGGAAGACGCTGTCGGATCCAGACTGGAATCTATGGAGCGCACATTCTTTGCAACGACGTTGGCTTACGATGAAGAGAGGGATTAAAGGATTTGAGGACATGACACACCAAGGTGATTTTAGTGTTAAATGATACAAAACGTATCTCACTGGATCTTTTTGACAGAAATCATGGATATTCTCCGAGTTAAGAAGGCTCATCTTCCTCCTTCGTCTGCCTCTTCACGGAAACGCAAGGTCATCAGTGCACCCAACATTGACGATGGAGATACAAACGGTGGTGATCAGACCAGCGTGGCGGGCGGCAGTGAGGCGGGTCCTAGCACATCCCGGAGGGGGACTGGTGGCGACCACGGAGACTCATCGTCAGACTCGGAGTAACAAAAAGTTTTAATAATGTCGGCATATGCTGCATGGATTTCAATACGAGTAACATTTTGCGAATTACATCAGAAGCCTCAAGGTTCCACGTTTACCCTTCCAGAGCCTCGTTTCGTTAAGGTTGTCTTTCTAAGAGTAAACGTCACATACGCAAGTGTGAGGCCAACAACGCTGTGCTATTCCTCAACCCCCGACCTCGAGCAGCAGCGAAACTTATGCACACACAGCTCAGCAGAAAGCCTGCAAACCTATTTCGTTGGGAATCAGCGATGAGCATAAACCACACGAGTGAAACAATACCTGAAGAATGCTATCCTAGAAATCGACCTCTCCTCGTGAGGCGTCCGAGAAGAGGCGAAGATAGAGCGAAGGACTGCAGGCGTTACAGGTATGCGCCTTGTGCTTGATTGGTCTTGTTGACCTCTCTCAACACTGTGCAAATGCGTTCTTGTATTGCTCGGCGTCACTGTTGCTGAGCTTCTAGACGAGATCGAGGTCATAGTTAGAATACAAAGGGCAGTTTGTATTGACACCGGGAGGTACCGCGGGATTCAGCTGTGCCTAGCCATGCATAGGCTTGTCCGCATCTCAACATTTCAATATAATGTTCACCACCTTTCCTCGTCCTAACGTCATTCTCGTTCGACACTACTGTTAGGTACACTCCTGCTCAATCTTCCAGCTGGCCACATGGAGATCATCTTTGAGTCACCCGAGCATAGAAGGCTGGTTGACAGGCTCCCCTTCACCGAAACTGAGCGCCGCCACGTCCGTCACCTGGTCCTCCGCACAAGGAATTCCAAGATAAGAGACGAACAAGTAGCTAATGAAATCCTGTTCTGCCGGTCTCTGGAGTCGGTAGTGTTATCTGGAGTACCGGACACCTCGGATAAAACGGTGACCATGCTCGCGCAGTCGGCCCCAAAACTCAGGGGCTTAAACTTGGCAGGTTGTAGGTTTGTGACAGACATTTCTGTCGCCGAACTTGTCAGCAGAACACCTCCCATTGAATGGCTACACCTTAGCAGAGTGGTCTTAAATGACAGCACTGTGTCGGCTGTTGCAAGGACTTTCTCCCGTCTCGTCGAGCTCGAACTTAACGATAATCCCTTGCTAACGGCAATTTCTGTCCGCGACATCTGGTCATTCTCCAGAAAGCTGCGAACACTGAAGCTGGCACGATGTAACATGCTAACGGATCAGGCTTTTCCTTCACCCTACCACGAGGATTACAAAGGCCCTAGACAAGATGATGAAAAACCACTCCCGCATCGTCCATCCACTTGGCTAGATCAGATGCCTCCTCTCATTCTGAGATACAGTGCCATTGAATTGCGGGTGTTGGACATCAGCTACTGTAGCCAGGTTACCGATGAGGCGGTTGCAGGGATTGTGTTCCATGCACGCCTTCTTCATACCCTCATTCTAGCCGGTTGTTCCAAGCTCACTGACCGAGCTGTGGAAAGCATCTGCATCTTACATACACACCTGGTAGTGCTCGATCTCTCGCACATTCCGAACCTGACGGACTATGCCATCACCAAACTGGTGCGGGCGTGCACCAGCTTGCAGCATGTCGACGTTGCGTGTGAGGAGTTTTGCTTGATGACCACTCCTTTGATGCACTGAATAGTTCCATTTTGCAGTCTGCCGTTATCTCACAGACATGGCTGTTTTCGAGTTAGCTGGCTTGGAGCGACTCCACCGACTAAGCGTTATCCGCGTGCATAAGATTACAGACAATGCCATTTACTTCCTGGCCGATCATGCGAAGTCGCTGCAACGGCTTCATATCTCCTATTGCGACCGAATCTCGCTGAAGTCTCTCCATCACTTGCTTCGGGGCATACCTTGTTTACAGCATCTCACTACCACCGGCGTACCGTCAACTCGGAGAAGGGGCGTCAGTCGATTCTCAGAGGCTCCTTCCGAGGTACGACCCTGCGTAGCCCTGTTTCTTTGGCCTGGCTTATCATTCTTTGTAGGAACTTGAACCAGACCAGCAGGCCGTCTATCGTGTTTTTACAGGAAGCAATATCGGTGCTCTATGCGCCTTCTTGGACAAAGAGACTCAACGCCGACGAGAATCTGAGGCTCGAAACATACCTTTCATGGCTCGATCAGATGACGACATGGGGCTTTACTAGACGTCATCAGATTGAAAGCGCTGTCAATGGCAGCAATAGCTATCAAGTCCTTTGATTGTCATGTGCCGAAATTACGGTTCAGTATTCTGAACGCGGAGTCCTGTTCGCTGGTAGTGGTTGACATGGTGGGGTTGGATGATGCAATGGTCTGAGGATTGGATTCGGATCTATTCGGGTATGTATGATGGGGTATTCCCATTAGGCGTCGACGTGTTGTATTCTAGCATTTTCTTGATAAGAGTTTGTGTGGAGTTTGTTACCTTCATGTCTTCTTACTCACAAAGCGTGGATCCCTAAATTGAACCACTCTCCATCTTGGTACAGGGGCTCTTCGTATAAATTATCTTCAGGAGACGGCAAGATATGCAAGGCTGCAATTTGCACGGCTGGCCTGCTGATCCGGTGAAGAAACTTGAAGTCTGCCGAATGTTATTTACCGGCCAGTATCCTCAGTGAAGGCTCCGGCCCTTGACTTCCAAGTAAACCGACTGCGGGATCGTGGGATGGGTTGATGGGATATGATCCAACACTGACCGCACCGAAGCGGAGTTCATGATTCGACGGGGGCGACTACCCTGATAGTGCTGGCTTGACATTAGAACTTTGCCATGTGCAGCAGCAGCTTTTGTGTCAGGAAGCGGTAGCGCCAGTGGCGAAAACCTGCATCAAGCTTCAAAGATGAGGTTAACACCTGTTAACACCTGTTAACACCTGTGAATGTTAGAAGATAGATGAGGGCTGGAACAAGATCCATGCGCAACAGGACACAGAATGTGAGCTTGCTCATCGGCCGCGTGGATGAACTCTGAGCGCTTGACCGCATGAACAAGGGAAAAAGAGCTGATATTATTAAGACTGAGCGGGATTGTAAAGATATTAATGATGCACCCATTCAATCAGCTGCGTCAACGTTCTGCAGATGCCAGACATGATGAGTGTGTGTGATCACGATGGCAAGTCCTGTATACAGCTGCTCACCGCAAGCTGCTGCCGCGGCGTCAGAAGGAGGCTGGACGAGAGGAACGTTCGTGCTGTTACGGCAGAAGGTTTGCACTGGTGACTGCACTAACCTTACTGAAAGACCGACATTATTGAACGGTGGAACACAGTGACCGAGTGGACGTCCGGACGCGTCTGTGGCGGGAAATGAAGTCATAATTATAGCTGTTCGGCTGAGAAGTTGATTTGATCTCCGACAGATCTTAGGAGAGCATCGGGAGTGCGCGTTGTAAGATAAGGCAAGATTATCTCGTCTCGGACACTGTAAATATTGTGACATTACGCACCAACCCGTTCATTTGGCTCCGAACCATCCACTGGTGGGTTGCATCAACCTCTAGCTGCACTGGTCCGGGAGCATACTCCTTGTCTCGCCTATGCTCCCCGGTGCGGCTTCTCTTCTCGACCTTCTGTCTCATCCCCGCCCTTGAATTCGAACTTGGTCATCGCACGCAGGCCGGGTAACACCGCTACATATTCCACCCCTCTCCCCCCTCTCTGTCCCGACGCACACGTCGGTCCTGTTGCCTCGACCGCAACCTTGGTTTCCAGATTATTTGTGCACACCTGATTCAGCCCAGCTGTACGCATTCTTCGAACACGTCCACGCTACACGCGTTGTATTCGCAGCGACTGCACAGCGCTCAGTATTATTTCGGAATCCTTCTGTGTTTACCTAGCCCGCCATGATGGACATGCATATGGACATGTTGCCTTCCCAGATAGCCCATTCACTATCGCGTTCAGGAAACTCATACGATGACAATCCCTCACCTAGGCCTTTACTGGAACGTCGCTCGCTTCCCCGAGACAACGAACCTCTTACCATTCCGGTCGACAAGGTCCTCGCTCTCACCGACGAGGTTGCACAAACCCTGTCCACCGCTCACCCTCCACCATCTAGCCGGTCACCATTATCTCATCGTCCCTTTGCTCCACTGACGCCCATTCTCGCTTCACCCCTCACAACACCTGCCACGAGCGTTTCCGCCAATGCATCGAGCGCTGGTTCGGAAGTGCCCTCACCAAAGTATGCTGCAGCTGCTTCCGATGCAGACTACCTAAATCCCAGTGGCCGTCCTGATGCAACTTTACCTCGCTCACATAGTAGACCATGGGTGACTCCTACGTGGACGTCAACGCCTCCCACACCACCTCCAAAAGAAAGTGATGAGCCGTCGGACCCTCCGACTCAGCTCCGGCCTTCTATTGTTCCATCCAATTCTCTTCCTGAGACCAAATATCCAGCTGTGTCGAGCTCCAGGATGCACAGGCGCGCGTCCCTACCTCCTATGTCAACACTCAAGCCCCTGCCACCCACACCTCCGGCCCCTTCCTCTACCGGCGTCCAGATGCCTCTTCCCCGCAGGAAACCAACGTTGACTCGCGTTGCGAGCCCTTTGAGATCTGTGTTATCTGGGGAAAGAGCAGAGCCCCTGGATGTGAATGACCTCGTCAAGGATTTGCCTCCCCTTCCTTCCGCACGGACCAAACCCCTGTTTCATTTCTCTCAGGATGAGTTGGACAAGGATGAAGATGAAGATGGAGATGAATCTAACTATGTGACTCCGTTTTCGTCGGATATGGTCATGGTCATGGTCTCAGAACCCGTTTTGTCTGACGCCGTCCCACCATCGTCTTTTACATTCCAGCAAGGGCAACATGGATTGGGAAAAGAGTCTTCAAAGCGCTTTCACAGTTTGGTAGAACTTCTGTCAACCGAAGTAGGATATCTGTTAGACCTGAAGATACTGGTTGTACGTAACCAGCCAATATTTTCGATATGTTTATAACTCTCACCGCTCTTTCAGGGATACCTTCGAGTTTTACCTACGATGGTTGTTCAGAGTGGGGCTTCCCACTCGAACACATCCTCAAGCCACAGTATTGCCCCCTTCTCTCGAACCGGTTCTTCTGCCATTATGATACCATCGACAGCCCCGAGTCGTGCCAACTCCGCTAGCCAACTAGCGACCGACATCATCACACCACATCCAACGATTTCTTTGGCACCTCCTTCCTACGCAAGGCCGCCTCGACATATCTTCTCGGCTTCTGACGTGGATGTGGTGACTAGAAATGCCGAAGACCTTCTGAAGTTTCATGAGCACTTTGTGGGAGAACTGAAGACAGCATTGTCTCCGCTCGGCCTGGGCCACGCTCTGTCAGCCCAGGTGAACGGAGCCACCAATGAGCAGCTATGCTCCGAGATGACCCCAACACCGGAAGAGCTCGACGAAGCCATCCAAGCTGTCTGTCGAAAGTTCATGCAGAAGGTATGTATGTTTATACATCATCAAACTTCTGGCTAAGCACCATCAAAGACAACATCATTCGAACTTTACAGGACGTTCTGCTCGGGGCATTCAACTGCTGCAGATATCGTGCGCAATGCTCGGCAGTCATACCCTGCTGAATGGGAGGGCTTTGAGCAGAAGAGTGCGCTCACAGCAGCAGAACTGCGCATACTCATCTCGGAAAAGCCTGAGGTGGTGCTCAACCCGGATCCACCTGCAGAACCAGGTTTAGGTGGCCCTGGTTTACCCGCACGAACGAAACGCCGTCATTCCATCTCGTGCATTGAATCTCCTACCCAGCAGCGATCTTTGTCAAAGATAAGGTCGAACAGTAACATTCGAAACTTCACAAGCGCGTCTGAGTGTGACCATTCGGCTAAAGACCGTACCGACACACGCCCGCAGCTCAGCTTTCAGGATTATATGATCAAGCCCGTACAGAGACTATGCAAGTATCCGCTTCTGTTGAATCAGCTACAGAAACCTACAGACGGGCTTTTACGCGAGCTCAGCTCGGGTAACACGAATGAGGCCTCGGCTAAATCTGACGTAGACTCAGCCGTGACGGGTGCTTTGCTTGCGATGCGTTCTGTAGCGAGCTCGGTGGATGAAGCGCGTCGTCTCCAGGACCTAGCAACAAGATCCAATGCGGTTGTAACTCGCATACTCTACGGTGCTTCGTGCACGAATGGTTCCAATAATCGTGCTAGAGATATAACCCCCCCATTTCTTACCTCCCTTGGATCATATCATCTCGCGGGCCCGCTAGATGTGGTGCATCACAATCAGCACACAATGACTAGCAATACAATTAGAGCGAAGTACATGGGTGCCTTTCTTTATCGTGGTGGTTACCTCGTTTTGGTCAAGGTTCTTAAACCCAAGGCATACGAACCTCGCCACTGGTTGTCATTGGTGGATTTTGAGATGAGTGACTCTGCGACGGACGAAAGTGAGTTTTCTCCATGTGGCAATTGCATAACCTTTAATAAGCTTGAGCACAGCTATACTGCCTAGCTGGTTTCGCTTGTCGTATCGAGGACATCACTTCGAGTTCGCCGCTTCTTGCCGTCGTGAGAAGGAGATCTGGGTAGATGCAATTAAAGAAGCAGCCTCTGTCCAAGGAAGTTGGGTAGATGAACCTCAATCAAGTTTGCTTCTCAACAGGAAGAATAACCTTGTCACTCTGAGCGACATTGCTCCGGAGGCGATTTCGACTTTTGCAAACGCCAAGCATCCAGAATCCGATAACCCGCAAACCGAAGACAAACCTATGTCCCATATTCAGATACGTCCCAAGGTTTCGCGACAGACCCTCAAATCCGACTCCGTCTCTAAGGACGATCCGTCGGCGGCAAGAGCGCCGAGCCGTCGTTCTTCAACATTATCCACCAAATCATTCTTTAACAGCTCCCCAGATGCAATTGACACCATCCATCTCGTTCGTTCTACAGCATCAGCGCGCGACTACGTGAATCGTTGTTTGTCGGATGTCACCTCCAGCAGCTGCATTAAGGCTCGCCTTCATGCTTATACCCATGAGGAGGAACTCTTCCCAGCACAGCGTATAACGCGTTCGTTCTCAAAGTCGAGCACCGGCCTGGCCATGGCAAATGCCGTTGGTGTTGCGGCAAGGAACAAGTTGACCAAGCGAGAGAGCGTTCTTGTCCCTCGCAGAAGGAGTGTAACAGACCACGGGGTGTATGGAGAGCCCGAGGCACTTTCCAATATCACAAACATCCCTACGATCATCGGTCATCAGAGACGTGGAAATAAGCTAAGAATAGTTTCCATGCCTAGGCATGCGTCGTCTGATGACACAGACGATATTCGGGTGGATGCCTTAGTCGATTCGCCCAAACCGATGTCTCAGTGCTCGTCGTCGATGTCTACGCCAGTGTCTCCACTTTGTAGTCCCGGCATTGGCGCCCCCCTTTCCGCCCCTCCGATGTTTACAGACAAATCTCAGGCGAGCATCAATCAACAGGACAGTGGTGCTCGGACTGAGAGACGTCAATCTGTGATCGACAATTTCCGGAGCTTCTTCCACTCCCGCGATATACCCCAAGTCTCTCATAACGCGTCCAATAACGCACGTCGAGATGGCTCTTCGTCTTCAGGCCTTTTCCGGCTTTGGGCTAGAGAGTCACTACGACGACGAGTGAAAAGCGCACCGGAGCCACCAGCAGATGATTTTCGCTCGCAGTCGGAACTGTCCCTTTCTCCCAGCTCTGGTTCTCGAGCAGACGAGGTCGGCTCTGGAAGTCTTCCACCTCGTTCAGAATCTGTCGCGGCCTTCCTTGAACAGCCTCCAGCAGATTCGTCGCGTCGAAGATTCTCGTTTTCGTCGAGCGCCCGCCGACGTTCTCTGATACCCCCTTTAGCCCTTTCAACACGTAGCCGGCGCGATTCCAGCGTCAGTCCTCAACGGAATTCATTTCTCTCCCGTCTCAACTCGATAACACCGAGCTCCTCACTGGGGTCCGGTTAGCATATTTCGATGCATAAATTGCAATTCACGAATCATGACGACATATGTATGATCGACCCGAGGTTCCTGCCTACCTTTTACTTCAATTTTACTTCGTCCTTTTATTTTTTATCGATATCCACACTTTACGCACCTTGCCATTAGCATATTCTAGGAAGACTAAGCTTGGCCTGTAAGCCGTTACACTTCATATACATCATCTGTCCTACATCACTCCCAAGTTAAGCGAGCGTTGTCGGACGTCATCATGATTCAGGGACATAGCCTCTCGGAAGTAAATTAAGGCCGGGTTCCGGATCGAAGACGTCCCTGAATGGATAATAAACGAGGGTACGCGCCGTCACGTGACCGCGTGTATGGTTGAAACAGCGTGTGGGCGGGCAGGCGCCTGTCAAGGGGTAGTGTAGTCATTGTAAACCTTGAAGCTGCTCGGTCCAGCGGACGGCAGTCCCGGCCCCTCTCCCCCTTAACCTGTACACAAGTTGCATGGCAGCTGTCCATGTCCATGGCACTCAGCAGCTCTCCACGTAAAATCGTCCCGCTTGCAACCGGAGATGAGATTCTCCCTAATAAGCGTACAACCCCGGCTGTCATAAAACGCGTCTTTTACTGTGGAGTCGTCGTAGAGGGCGCCGATAATGGGCGTAGACTTCCAGAAGGTGAGCACTCAGAGCCGACCCTGCTCATTGCTAATCTCTTAGACCTTGATCAGATATCCAAGATCTCGTCCTATCCCTCGGAGAACCCATCGTCGGCAATGCGAACAATGCGATCCTCCAGTCGGACTCGGAGCCGTCGTCCCAGCAATCCCAAGTCAGTCTATTCTCTCCACCACTCCGCCACCCTGCCGACGCCGTTTCCCTGCATCTCGCTTTTGATCCGCTACACCGGGGACTATACTAACCTGGATCTCCCAGGATGGCCCGTACCAACGCAAGAGAACTCTCACAGACACTTCCGCCCTGGCCGACGTCGTCAATGAACTTATCAACACCGAGAGATCCTACGTCAAACGTTTGCGCATCCTGAAGAACGACTATGCAGACCCTCTACGGCAGTTCTCAAGGAACAAGAGTACAGCGATCCTGCCCCCGTACGAAGCAAAGACACTCTTTGGCAATATCGATAGTCTCATGCCTGTTAACGAAGCTTTCCTCGCGGACCTGGAGAAAGCCTATGCTAACTCAGGTCTAAAGAACATTGGCGATGTCGCTCTCCATCACTTCAAAGAACTACGCGGGTTTGAGCATTACAAGCAGTACTATGTCAAGCGGGAAGAGGCGCAGTCAATCTTTGAGCGCGAAGTGATGAAGAAGTCCTCAGGGTTTTCTGCGTTTATTGATGTGAGTGCTCGAATGATATGGGATAGCTGCCCCCGATTTGAACCAAATGCGTAGAGAATCAAATATTCTGCTGCTGACACGCGAAATCGAATTGGACTTCGAGAGTTGCTCATGGACCCAGTTCAACGGATACCACGATACACCCTTCTCTTCCGCACTATGATCAAATACATCGCCCCCGATGACCCTCAGAGGGCAAAGCTAGTCGAGGCAGACGAAATCGCGAGCAAGATCGCGCTCGCGGAGACCGACGAGCAGACCAAGCGTGCCGCGATTATGTACAGTTTAGGCGCTACCGTCGATGATTTCCCTCCCGGCCTCATCTCGAATTCTCGGCGGTTCATCGACTGTATTGATGTGGAGGATGTCCTTGACGTGGGCTCTTCTTCTTCAGCGAGCGCTTCTGGTTCACTCCACTGTACACTGTTTCTCTTCGACGACAAGCTCATGATTGCGAAACGCCCTAGCAATGAGAAGAGCGGTAGGGTGCTGGCTGGACTTAGCGAGGTTGACAAGTTAGCAAAATCTGGTGGAATACCATTGGGTGTCAAGAAGAGTGGACTGAGTTGTAAAGGAGTGATAGATCTAGCAGATTTGACCGTAGCTGACGTAGGGGATGCTGGTGAGGCCTTGCGTCATTCCATACTGACAGAGTGTTGATGCTCGATTCGCCAGACTTTCATATGTATTTGGAAGAGTCACCACAAGACCAAGGAGATCGTTGGTCTGGTCGACCGTTCCGATCTTACTCTGTGGAATTCCCTCCTTCTCCTCCCAACCTCGATCCCGTGCGAACCGCAGTTGAGAAACAACGTTTCCTAGAAAACCTTTGGATTGCTCAAGCCAAATTCAGGACCAGAGCCTCGCAGTCTGTGGTCCTGGCTGCGGATGAGACCGAGGTGGAAAACCGAGGCGGAAAAACGACATACGCGCGAACGTATTTCAATGTTTATCACCGGACAGCTTTTCTTCAGGAACCAAAGAAGGTATATCCATCTATTATCTCGAGTGCGCTCGCTAACGCCAGGAATAGACTAAAATTGTGTTGCACATTGATCACTTAGGAACCGCAGACCCAATACCTTTCGGCATGAGTGGTCCCCCATTCGTAATTGTCCGTGTACATCCAATGGCTGGCGAGATATCTCGATATACGGTAACTTCCAACGACCAAAACGACGAAGGAGAAGAAGACATTGTACAAACAGCCCGAATACCTGGCCGCATTATACAGACGAGTATGTATGCACCAGTTTGATCCTTGATCATGAACTCACTCTCACCTCTCAGTCCACCAGTATGGTTTATTCCGGTTTCGACCTGGAAACAGCTCCGTACCAGGAACACCGACTGCTGCCACTCGGTCCCGGGCGCATATATTCGGTCTAGACGTTATATCTCGCAACTTATTTGGCAGTCGCCCTGGCTCCTCCAAAGGCGACTTTGGGTCTGTAAGTGGCCATCATCGATCAAAGTCGTCGGTCAGCCGATCGTCGACGTACACACAAACCACGACCACGGATGGTAGCATTGCCAAGTTTTCGTCCCGGTCCGGCTCAATAGCTACAGCAGCCACCTCCATGGGTTCCCAGGAGGAAGAGTCTTCTGGCAGCAAATCTCTCCGACGGAAGCTTACCAAGCGTGGAAGGTCCAACTCGGCCACTAGTCCACCAAGGTCAAGAACGCAATCTCTGTCTCGATCTGCGTCCCAAGAGCGTCTACAGCCTCTAAGAAACGAAGATGACGATATTGTACTCCAGTTGGACAAGTCTGATCACGATCTTTCTGTTCGACTTGAACTTGCCAGACAGAACAGTCAGAATCAACACGCAAGGCATGCGACGTCGATGTCTTTCGAAGGGCGTTATGAAGAAACCATATTTGAAGGTGCTGTGAACGCGTAATCCTCCTTACTTTCTACGCACTCATACCTTACAACAGAGGAACCTCCCCCGCCAATACGGCCAACGTCGAGAGCATCCAACATGTCGGAAATGACACGCCACCACTCGCCGACACCCGCCTCATCCAACGTCGACTTACTTCGTAGTACCCAATCTCCAGAACCGCGACGCTTTGGTCCACGTAGTCCATCTCCCCTCCCTTCGCGAAGTCCACGTTCCATTCCCGCATCCCCTGAGGATGTATCAGCGAGCTGGGACGCGCAAGATAACAGCTTCATGTCCAACTCTGATGTCGACACTGAGCCCTTGACGCCTCTTCCTCGAAGCTCGCGTCAGCCGTTTTCTCAAATGACTGCACTCGATGGATCTCAAACCTCCGTTGTCGAGCCTCTATCAATCAAGAAGAAGACTTACATGTCTCTTTCTCGCTCCCCAAAGAAGAACTTTACGCGAACGTCGCCTTCATCCAAAGTCCCATCGCGTGTGGTATCACCTCGGAAGGTCTCTCCTCAAGTTCGACTTACCCGTGCCGCGGCACCCTCTCGCGTAGCGAATCATGAGGGAGCCCAGCGTTTACTTCAGCTGGCCTCCATAACTAGAGAAGATGTAAGCCAAGCCTCTCTGTCTGTTCTAGGAGCTAGAGCTAACGTTCTAAAGATTGAGTCATCTCACCGGGCGATTAAACGCGTTAAGGTGGAGGCTGAAACCCTCAAAATCAGTCCGCTAGAGAGACCGGTTTCGCCGCCTGGCAGAGCTTCACCATTTTTGCAGCGGCCGAAGACACCCAACGCTGCAAGCGCTCCAATAGTAAGTATAAATTCTCAGACACCTATTTTCTCATCATAACCTTGGGATAATCAGACAAGGGAAGCTCAACAACGCCTTGAAGAGATGAGGCAACTCATAGGCAAGCGACAACAAGATGGAACTCCTCGAAATCGACGAAGTATCCTGGATGGGCGTGCCAGCTCGCCTGCATTTGAATCTCCTGGTGGTTCTGACACGTCGCGGATCGATGAGACAATATCAGAAGCTGATAGAGGTCTGGCTGTTGTGATTTCGAATTACGGTGTCTTGCAGTCTAGTATAGACGAAGTCACCGATGAGCTGAAAGAGGTAAACCACCATCTTCGTTGCGGACACGCAGCTGACCCTTGCAATAGAGGCTACAGGAAATGGACAAAATCCGGATGGAGCTTCAGAACACCAAACGACAATGTGAGTTGATGAAAAGCCTGCTTGCCGATGCCACAGCAGAGAAGGAGATCATGTATGAGGTAAGACCGCAATCGTTGGGATTCTCCACGTAAGCTCAAAGTGGGCAGGCTTTCAATGAGGAACTTGACGCTATGTTCACCGACGTCAATCTTCCCCACGAGGAAGCTTGGGAGGCTCTGACTATGGACCTTCGGCGAGCAAAGGAGAGCCGCAATGCGTTGTCGAGGGAAAACTCGTAAGCTTTTTGGTCTTGCCGGTTTCGGAGTGATTTTTAACGAATATCGCAGAGACCTCAAGAGGCGACTAGCGGAAGTTGAGGCAGACAAAGAAGAGTAAGGCTCCTTCTCTATGACGTTTGCGTTTATTCCTTTGACACATCAGCCTCTAGGTGGAGTGCACTGCTTAGGTCACAAGGGATACTTTCTTAACTCTTGAACTTGTTTTCTTACGTCGCATGTCTTATTTGTCTATACGCACATCTCATACACATCTACAGTATACCTGTCACATTTGTACCATACCACATATTTCCAATTCATGTCTTTCGCTTTCGCGCTGCCAAGCCCGCCAGGAGAGCTCTCTTGGTCGGTGTATCCATAGCTTGGTACGAAGTCGAACTATTGTGCTCTTCTGGTTCAGGGGTCTGCTGCTCCAATGGCCGGTCGTCATCTGATATGTCATTATTACTGGAGTTGTGGCTTATAAGAGTTGAGCTGAGAGAGTCAGCCATTCGTCTCGTACATGTGTTTCAAGCACACCTACCGTTCATCAATAGCGCCGTCAGTTCCATCATCAACGAAACCGTCCTCTTCCTCTTCGCTGGTCTCCGTTGCACCGGTGTTGTCAATCCGCGCCCATTCTGCAGCTAGAGCCAGCAGCTGATCCCAATGTTCTTCTGCCTTGTAGATGATAATGTCGCAATCTTCACGAGCACCTTCATGACGGCACTCTGGGCATTTAACGAGCTCGGCGTCGCGATCAGATGGATCTGCCCTCCCTATTTGTCTGAAGCAAACCATGCACACGACATGATTGCAAGGAAGGCTAGAAGGTGGTGAGTGCTCCGTATCCGCCTAACGCTTGGGTGCCCTACCTGTAGCAACGTTTGACCTCTAGCTTCTCAAAACAAACAGGACATGACTCAGCATCGCCGTCCAACACGTTCATTCCCATTAGTTTGCTGAACTTTCTGAGAAGCTATGTGTTGAATTGAGATAACGATCCCTCATAGTTCGTTTCAACAAGGAGACAAACCTTGCGCATGTGGGGCCCTGTGTCCGAGATTGTCTGGTCATCCTCGGCTTCTCGAAGAAGCTCATCCGCGTCAGCTTTAGCTTCCTTTGCCTCAAGCTTGTGTGGTCGCGTCAGGTCAAGTAATCTAGTTGAAGGGAAGCCACCTAACCTTCTGTATCTTGCGTTTGTCTTTCTTGTGAGCCTAGTTCAAATATTCCACACGTTAACATGCACAACTACCAAAGATTTGGAATGTTACAAACCTTTTCCAACTCGTTCACCTGATCCTTGAGCCTTCGAATTTCAGCACTAGAGGCTGTAGACCGGCGACCAGCTTGACCGGTCTCGCCTGCCTCTCGAAGGCGTACAACTTCTTCCTCCAGATCTATGTTCTTCTTGCGCAGGTCACGCAGCGGGTTTAGCAACCTACGAATGCCAGCGCTTGCATTGTCGAGATGACCCTGCAGAGAGTGGTGCCGGCCTATTGCATGCAGGAGTGCTACGTGACTGTAATGTAGGCACGAACCTGGATTTCTCTTGCTGCATCTTTGGAATCGGAGGAATCTGTAGATACATTCCCGTCGCGACTATCTGACAGAATCAATAACCGAGGCTCTCAGTACCTGCAAAACAAGGTCATTCTGACCTCTGGACTGACCTTCAGGGGTATCGGGCCTCCTGCGTTTGCGGGAGCCTTGACTACGTGTGGTAGGCATACAGAAGAAAGCACTTTCAGCAGTCGAAAATCTTACCGTACCTCTGCGTTCAAGTGCCTGTAAGGATGTACCGTGGTCGGGGACTTGGGGATCGACTTCAAACACTACTTGATTAGAGACATGGCTTGCCACATAACCAACATATATAGGGGTCAAGCTTGCGGGATGATATACACTTGTTACGCATGGTTAATATGCGGTCCCTGTCGATTAGTGGTTAAATCGCCACGTTGTGGACAGCACAAAACCGTGGCGCCGCAGGTTCAATTCCTGCCAGGGACATTTTTTCAAGCACAAACAGCATCTTTTACCCTTCGCGTCGCGTCGGTACGGGTTCCGTACGAGGCTCTGTCGGATCCCTCAAATGACGATGACTCGTGTTGAATCAACAGGACTGATAGTTGAAAATCCTACGACTTGTGCGATCCGCATACTTAGTGCAGCGGTACTAAAACGTTAAACAATGACCGCTAGACGTGGACTATCATCTCTCAACGTCACTTTTCTTGGTACTGCATCGGCCCAGCCCTCTTCCACACGAAACCACTCTGCTCTAGCCCTTAGACTCAGTGGCGATGTCTGGCTGTTTGATTGCGGGGAGGCTACTCAACATCAATTGCAGAAGAGTGCCGTCAAGATGGGCAAGATACAAAAAGTCTTCCTCACTCATCTTCATGGTTGGTTTTATCAAATGAATAATCGAGTAACATCTGAAAACATTCACCTTTTAGGTGACCATTGCTTTGGTCTTCTACCTTTGCTTGCAAGTCGCCTGAACGGCGCTGGCGGGATAGTCGACGACGTCGATCCACGGACCCAAGCATCAAAGATAGAAAGTGTAGGGCATTTCGATGCCCCTCCATGGGCTTCGGTATCTGACTCCTCGCTTTTTAGCCCTTGGAGATCTATGGCCCTTTAGGGACGCGAGCATACGTTCGGAATGGCCTGACGTATACGCACACCCTGCTCGGCTCTCCGTACGTTGTACACGAGCTGCGATTGCCTTCCGATCCTCAGGGGGGTGACCACACTACCCTGCCCCTCCACGAGTCCGAGTCACCGCTGGGCCGCAATATCCTGCAAAACGAGGGCGTCTGGGAAAACGTCTTCCGGGACGACGTCGTCTCAGTGTCTGCTGCGCCGATCCTGCACTCCGCCCCATGCGTCGGATACGTCGTCCAGGAGAGCCCGGTTCCCGGCAAGATGGACCCCTCCAGCTACATACCCCATCTAAAGCGAACCAAGACGCCCATGTCGGCCATGAGCCGCCTGCAGCAGGGCGAGGACGTAACGCTCGCCGACGGCACCGTCCTGCAGGCGCCTGCGCGACGCAGCGGCCGCAAGCTCGTCATTCTCGGTGATACGTACGATCCGTCGCCCATAGCGGAGCTCGCAAAATCACCCGACCTGCTCATTCACGAGGCGACGAACGCACATCTTCCTGGGCTAGATGCTAATACCAAGGCAGAAGATACGTTCGAATCCGTCGAAGTGCGGACCAAGTCGCGTGGACATTCGACGCCGCAGATGGCTGGAGCGTTCGCAACGCGCATCGGCGCCAGAAAGCTAGCTCTTAACCACTTTTCGGCGCGATACGCCGGGAACGATGACGCCAATGAGCACTCGAAGGGCATCATGCAGGGTATTGCCAAGTTGGCCGCAAAGGAGTTCCAGGGCGACGTGATTTGTGCAAGGGACTTCATGAGTATAGATGTGGACTTGTCCCCAGACCCTCAGTAATATGGCATAGTATAATATGCAGCTCGTAATATCACTAAGTTATATTATTCGCCTGGGGGATCACTGAGCGAACTATTCGAATCACTGGCCTCGCCCTCCTCGAGTTCCTCATGCCTTTTCTTTTTGCCCTTGGCCGGCACCGAGTCCTCCGCAAGCTCGCCCATCTCTATGTCATCCCCCAGCGCTGACGACGAACCTCGTTGGCTAAGGTTGAACTCTCTCGCGTTGGGATTAAGCCTAGAGAGCGAAGTATCGACGGAGTTGCCGTCCTCCAACTCGCCAGCCTCGATGGAACCGGGGCCCTTGCTCAACCCGTCGTCTGTATCCAGCATGTCCGGCGCTGGTGTCGGGGCAGGAGAGTTGGCCTGCGAGAGCGGAGCGTCCTTGTCTTTGCCCAGGATGCGCAGTGACGTAAGGTCCAACACGACGGTGTCGAGCGCGGCTTTTTGGCTTCGTATTATGCGATCCTGCGTCTCGTGCTCCGCGTGTATTGCTGCCATGTCATTCTCGAGGGCCTGTATCGCACTGTCCATTATAATTAGAAGCCAGCATACAAGGAGAGGAGGGAGCACAGACGACGTACCCTTCGAGTTCGTCCCTGCTCGGCAGCGTATTGACCCTCTCTGCGATCTGGTCGTACTCCACCTTCCGCCGGCGCTCCTGGTGTGCCAGCTCCAGCGCTACTTTGAGCTCTTCAATCTGATTCCGCAGTGCGACCTGCTCCGCCTCTTGAGACGAAAACCGGCCAGCGTCAGCAACCACGTATCTTGTGTCGGGCCAGAACGGCATAACGCAGGGCGCACCTATCCGCTCGCGCTCCTTCTGGTACTCTTCGACCTGCCGCGCCTCCGCCTCGCATACCATGAGACTCTTCTGGAGCGAGAGCTGGAAGGAGCTGAGCTCGAGCAGAAAGGCCTCTCGCGCGCCCTCGACCATGGCATCCGAGTGGTCCGCGCCTGGCAGAGGGGGCTCCGTCGGGTGCGCGCAGGACGAGTACGTGTGGAGTTTCTTGACAATGCGCCGGAGAGGCCGCTCGTCGTTGGTGATTCGGCTGTAAATCATGCTGTCTAGGAATGAGCGTGGTCTTTCGAGTCTGCTTCTAGGAGGTCTGGGAAGGGGCCAAGGAAGACCTACCTTCATCCTCGAGCGTTAAGGATGCCAGCGAAGATATGGGGTGTGCGCCGTCATTGTTTGTGGTCCTGAGGGGTGCGGAAGCCATGGACAATGGCGAGAAACGTGAACGACACGAATTGACAGGTCAAACTAGCGCCGGAGCGCGCCAAAAAGACGCGTTCAGCAGAGCGTGCACAGCCACTGACATAAATACTCATTACAACATGATTATAGGTAAACTTGCAGTGCAATAGCTAGGAAAGTACATGACATGTAGCACCAATAGATATCAGCGCCAGCGGGCCCCATTTCCTTCCGAATATATTTTGAAATAATAGATCGTCGTTATCCTCGCGTTTAGCCCCACTCATCCGGCACGAAAGGTGTCACAAGGTCATAGATCTCATCGTTTCCCCGACTCTTTGGTGCCTTGTTTCGTCCCATGACACGCTTGAATATGCCACCGACGCCACGTCGCACTGTATCCTGTTCGTCCGTGCGGGACGGCTCAGAGTCATTTGGATAGCACGTATCGATGAAATGAGCCAGCCTGCGCATCCCACTCGAGCTGTCATTAGCTGCGTTCCGCGAGTCCTGCACAGCTGATTGGAGGTACATCGCCATATTCGGGAAGTCGATCGGCAGTGTCGGATAAGGTGTCGAGCTTGTCGACGGTATGACATAGTATTTCGCCATTGGTGACTCAGATCCATCGCGGAGGAGTGGGGGTAAGGCCGAAAGCCCATACGAGTACGGCAGAGTCGCGGCGTCTCCATTTGTGTACTTGTGTGAGTTAGATAACGTCGGTGGCACTGGCATGTCCGTAGTCAGGTACAGGACTGTCCGCCACTCGGAAGAGGAGTGATGTATCTGTTGACGGGTGCGTGGTCAGCTGCTCGCACGTGTAGCAACGTTCGTAATCAAATTTACCCTGATAAACTGGATGACCGTTCGCAATTTGAGCTCGTGTTTAGCCACAGTCATAGCTTCTATAGTGGGCTCTACTCTGGTCGAGCTCATTCGGGCCATCAACTTGAGAAGCTGACGCCATGACGGTGCCTGGAAATGGAATAACGGTGCTTTGCCATATGGCAGTGAAATAACGTTCGGAAGCGCACTGTTCATTGGGGACAGGATAGTGTTGATCGCAGGTCGCGAGAAGCCGAGTGCTTGGGTTCACGCAATCAGTGATACACAGCACAGAAACGTTAAAGACAAAACTCACAAACACCCATGAGCAGATCGGGCTCGACATAATGGTTTGCATTTGTGCTGATCCGATCAGAGGACCTACTGCCCTCACCATCTTCACTCAAAGGAGCTAGTAATCCACCAGACGAGCTCGACTGAAGTTGGAGGCTCGAAGTAGAGGCGTGTTTGGGTGATTTGCCGGGGCTGAGCGTACTCGCAGCTCCATCGCTGTCCTGAGATCTGGCCGAAGCCGGTGCACTCTCTACACTACCGTTGCCAGAGTAACTTGTCCACTGAGAGCTTGAAGATGGCACCGCAGATCCAGAAGAGGAGCGAGTGAGGTTCACACCGCTCTCGCTTGATGATACGAAGGTATCTGAGGAGGTGGAAGGGGGAAGCTGCGGTGGCTCAGCAGGATAGCTTGCATAATTAGGCTGCGGTTTTGATGGGACATAGGGCTTTGCTACGACGCCAGAAATAGCCGTGCTGTACAAAGGTGGCATGGACATAGGAGTCTGTGGGTTGGAATGGTTCGAGCCTCCTTCTACCACCGGAGGCGCTGACTCGGTGTTTGATCTCGATGGAGGCTCTGGAACCGATTGCAGTGACGATGTGGGAGTGATGAGGTGAAGCCAGCTCTCGCCTTCTGTGAAACCGGAAAACGAGGCTTTGTTGGTCTCAGGTATGGACAAGGGGGGTGTAAGCGGAACGGACAACCTTGCAGATTCTGCCAATGCCCGCGCAAGCTCTTCCTCCTCCTGGGCATACAGTTGCTCCTCACGCTGGCGTGCTTCTGAGGCAGAGAGGGCCATGGCTAGTGCGATGTCTTTGTCATCGTCATCGTCTTCTTGGGGAGACGAATAACCAGGGCCGCGGTAGGGAGAATTCGGATTCGGAGGATTGGAAGGGGACGGAATTTCTGGGACTGGCATGCTCATGGAAGGAGGGGAGAACTGTGGTGGTGGTGTGGGTAGAGGGGGAGGAGGGCCAGATTGACGTGCCTGTGGTATTGCCTGGGGATATAGCGACAGCCTGTTGGGTAGCGCATTGAATGGCTTTGAAGGTATTGGGGGCGGGGACGACGTGGTGTTATTAGGCTTTTGTGGAATTGGCGGTGGAGGCCCCTGAGAAGAGAAGGGCTGCATGAAGTAGTCGCCGTAATAAGGGACGCGCTCTGGGGACGCGGCATAGGCGGAGTATCTGTTAGCAGCAGGAGTGTTGGGGGACGCGGTGTAGAGGGGCGCGTGGGTAGAGGTTCTGCGGCCAGGGGTGAGTGGGTTTGGGTGGGGTGGAAGACTGGGGGGCTGGCTGGACGGCTGCATGTCTTGGGGGGGAGAAGGAAGAGTGTTGTAACGCGGACGATGAGCCTGTGCTTGTAGTGGTGGGGAGTACTCTTGCGGACTCGCAACGTTGAACGATGTGGAGTGCCGCGGAGGCCAGTGGCCCGACGCTGTGAAACAGACAGATAAGAATGGTGGGCCTCCTCTGGAAAGGTGATGAACTCACCTGATTGACCGTATGGATGCATCTTGTCAGGACCTCCGTGTGTGCTAGGAGTCGCCGGCTGCAATAGAGTGTACACTGCTCTTTGTCTGGGGCAGGACGCGTAGCAACTGAGAGAAGCAGACTCAGACTCGGACTCGGAGCACTGCTGCCAGTGGACGGTAAATGGCGGTGGGTGAGAGAGCTGACCAACGACTGGCCATCCTTGGGGGTGTCATTTCTATCTGGGCGCTTGTTGTTATCCTGCCACTTCCAATGTGCCTCCCTGGGCGCGTCACGGCGCTATTTACCCCCCGCTGATTGGCCCTGAGTACACATCTTCATCACTTTTTCGCTTACAGTGTGCGTTCTCACCGGCACTAAAGCTTACAGCGCTTATTATGCGCACACATCATCAAGCTTGTCGCATGTCGCATACAGTACGGTATTCACTTATTAGTTCACGCGTCTTTCCTTCCAACAATGAGCCGGTGATTGACAAGCAAGGCCGCAGATGTACAAGCCAAACATCGTGCAGAAAGCACATACTCTAGGACGTAACGTACAGTATGCTAGGCGAAAAAAACCGAAATGAATAGCGCAGAAAAATATGCTGATATGAGTGTATTGCAGTGAAAAGTGGCGAACGAGATGTGTGGAAATGGGTGACATGCAGTTGAACAGCGAGGCAATGAGAAGATGATATGCAAAATAGACACGAGACCAGACAAGCAAACGAACATAGAAAGAAGGAAGGAAGAGAAGAGAAAACAAAGACAACCAAACATAAGGCATTAAAGGGTCATTATACACGAACACCAGTGCTAATCTTGGTTGTTAGCGGGACTCCCGAAACAGCAGACGTTTTGAAGCCAAGCTTCCGCATCATAGCAAGCAAATCGGCCCGTTGCAGGGGCTTTGCGAGCGACCCGGCAAAGAGTGTGTCCAGATCGCTCACATCGGAGGCACTGTACGCGCTGACGGCAATGATAGGCGTGTTCGTGTTCTTGCCGTTCGTGTTCTTGATGTACCGTGCCGCACTCTCCCCATCAACTGTAAAATTAGAGACATTCAATGTGCTGCTGAAACTTCATTCAGTGATGCGACTTACGGATTGGCATGTGTAGATCCATCAGAATACAGTCAAATTCTGGATCCAAGTCAGACACGAATGTGCTGGAAACAACGTTGAGCTAACTCACTGATGTCCCCCATGGCCACGCTGATCGCCTCCGAACCATCTTGAACGACTATCACCCTGCACCCAAGACGGATCAACAACGTCTCGATGATCTTTGCTGTGATGGGGTTGTCCTCAGCCAGCAAGCATGTTACCGCTCGGTCACTCGGATCAGGCCCCTTACGGAGATCGATCGAATGAACGGATGACGGAGGGGTGGTGTCAAAGTGAGCTGATCCATGCCCTGCAGAGGACGTCCAATTGTCTGAGCCAGAGCCATCTCCCGCGTCCCCCGTGCTAGATACAGACGAGGTCCGTAGGCGACTTGGCATCGAGTTTCGACGCTCAACGCCCTCCAGCTGATTAAGCTTGAACCTCTCGACTGCTCCAAGCTCGGAGGGCTTACGGGCATGACCGCCAGTAGTACTTCCCGGCGTGGAAGATGGTCCGCTAGCGCGAGACGGTGATGACGCGATGGAAGAAGCCGATGTAGAAGGCGAAGGGGGGTTTGGCGAAGTGGGTTTCTGTTCCACTTGAGTCACAACGCTGGGAGGTTTCTTGTGCCGCTGTGAGAGGCTACGTTTGCGCCCGTGAACCATCGCGGGGTCTGATAAAGTATGGGTGATGGGTACGAGCTGGTCCGTCTTCAATTTGCGAATAACATCGTCGTTAGCCTGCTTCAGGACTGGCAAGTTCTTGAAACTGAAAGAACCGAAGTCATCTCCAGGAGAGTGATTGGCCTCTTTCGGAGTGTACACGGGCATGTTGGACGTGGAGATAAGCGGATTCAATGACGGGCTGTCCAATGGGTTCGAGATGGCTACATCTTCATCGTGGAATAGCTGAGGGATAGCTCCTCGCGGATCAAAGTAATCCGTTGACTCGGGATCTGTGATCTGTGGTATGAACGCAGCTTCAGTCGAGGTCACCTCGTCCCACACGATGTCAGAGAACCAAGGGTGTGCCTTGACCTCTTCGGCGCCGTTACTACCCAGACGCTCGCTTGGGTCAACGTCGATCAAGCGCTTCATGAAGTCATGGGCTTCGTCCGAGAAGTCGACCCAGTCTTCATGCCAATCAACCATGCCAGAAAGGATGTTCTCGAAAACCTTCTCCGGAGTTTCCGCATGGAAAGGAGGGATGCCGTAGAGGAACTCGTACGTGATGACACCAAGGGCCCACTAAGCAGATGAGTCAGTACGCGAATACCATCAACAACACATATCATCACAGACCCAGTCAACAGCAGCATCATCCCCGCGCAGACCAAGAATCGTTTCAGGTGCTAAATAATCAGGAGTGCCCACGAACTTCTGTTCCCCTGGTGGAGTGTTGCCGCCGCCAGAGTAAGAACGAAGGTCGGTGGTCAACTCCGCGGCAAACGACTGAAGAGGGCTCTCGCCGGCGCGGCGAGACAAGTGGTGCACCAGCGTGTCTGATCCGCCGAACTCGCCGACTTCATCTGTGGGGGGCTGATGAGGCGTAGTTCCAAGGCGCGGTACCGACTGTGGTCGCTGGCTAAAATACGAACCTCCGGAGCCTGTCATATCGGTGGGTAGCATTGGGGACGACAAGAAGCCAGAGTCAATAGACGGAGGCCTGGAGCGAGAGTCGTATCTGGTCCGCGTCCGCGTCCCGTGCCCAAGTGGGTTCTCGCGGGTTTGACGACCCAAGAGACCAATCCTACTAAGACCGAAGTCAGTGAGCTTAAGATGCCCATGCTGGTCAATAAGAAGGTTATCGGGCTTGAGATCACTGCCGGAACCGTACTCTGTTAGTGCATATATTCAACGAAAAAAAAATACCATCCTACCGATGTACAATGCCGCGCTCATGAAGATACTCCAAACCAAGAACGACCTCAGCAATGTAGTTCTTTGTCCATTCTTCAGGCAAAGAGCCAAGCGATTTGATGAGGGCCGCGCAGTCTCCTCCGTTCAGATACTCCATTACAAGGTACAGGTTCTCCTTGCTCTGGAACGTGAAGTACAACTTAGCCACGAAGGGCGACTCGGCTTGTCTCATGAGGATCATACGCTCGGCTTTGACGTTGGTAATCTGGTTCTTGGCGATCATGTCTGCTTTCTTGAGGACCTTGATGGCATAGTAATCGCCAGTGACTTTCTTCTTGGCAAGGAAAACAGAACCGAATGCCCCCTTGCTGATCGGCTTGATAATGTCGAAATCCCTTATTGACGTTGGGTTCGTGCGCGAAAGGGGAGCGGCCGAAGGTTGTCGAGGAGAAGTGGGACCGCTACTAGCTGATATAGTAGGGCTCAGGATGGGGTTGATTGTTGAAAGACGGCGATGACTTTTCCTCGACCCTGAGGGAATTTCCTTCGGCGACGACGTCGGCGACTCTGGAACAGCAAGCCTTGGCTCAAGGAGGTTGTTTGTGGACCGGCGTGTACGAATGGTGATGTTCTCGTGCATGGCATCATCGAGATTCATATAAGGTGGCTGGTCTTCAAGAGAAGATGCTGCCGTTATGGGGGCAGCAAGAGCGAGTGGTGACGAAATAGACGAGGGTGTCGACGAACGAGTGGGAAGCTTAGCAACTGCTTGCCACGTCGGCGGGATGAAGGTTGGCGCTGGCATAGAGACAGCGGCTCGACTTTCGGGCGGAGTAGGGATAGGTGCAGGAGAAGAAGCAACAGGGGTGGGCTCTGGACTAGTCTTCTGAGGTGTCTCATCCGACAACGAGAGCGATGACAGATCTGGGAGTCCTCCAAACGTTTGCTGAGGAACTTGCAAGGAAGCCGATGGTGGGCGTTCTCCATGAGCAGCTTCCTGCCTCTGACCTTCTTCCCCTTCTTCTTCACTTTCCTCTTCATCATCGTCCTCCTCAGTCGCATCCAAGAAGTTCTCAACCTTCTCCTGCCATTCCTGCCAGATCTTCTCCGCATAACGGATCGTGTTCTGCATCCGTGCGACGTTGTCTACCTTGGACCGAATGACAAGCTCCACATCTTCTGCGAGTTGCGATAGCGCGGGATCCTCGATCGATGGCTTGCACCACACACGAACTTGTGACATCTTCCGTTCAGAGCTGGGAGAGAGCAAACGCTGACGCTCAATGGGCTCCTTCGCCTCCTCCTCCTTGAGTGATGGCATCTTAACCTCGCAAGCGAGTGCCAAAATGTCGTCCAATGTGTTGAGTATGCGTAGCTGCATCTTCTTGACACCGACCCGTTGCATCTTGCCGCTGCGGAACATTTGCAATGGGCTTGACAGGATTGGTGATGAAGATGGCGTGAAGAGCGTCATGCCACGATACTGTGCAGGCACTCCGGGTGTAGGCGTTTCAATCACAGGAAGCAGATCCCGGATTGTATTGCGTAGCTCGCCGATAGTATCGTTGTGCTCAGCAATTTCAGCCTCCAGCCTGTGAACCTCAGCGCAGGTCTCACTATGCTTCTCGAAGTACCACTGAGGAATTTGACACTCGCAGATGCGGCATAGGATCGGGTCAGTGCAGATAGGTATGGAGAAAGGTAGGGCTGCTTCGACATCTTGAGTTGGTTGTCCCTCAAGGCGCTTCGAGAATTTGGTACTCTCGAGTAGTTCTTCTTCCATTTCTCCACCTTCCACCATTATATACGGCGATGCGTTCTCGTACTTCGGTGGTGCGATGGGCTTCACTACCCACATAGTGTGCGAGGGCTGTCCGTCCTCCCGATCGATCATGAGCATACCCTTGCCTTCCATCATCTGGTACAGGACAGCGTTGGCCGAAGGATCACGATCCTCGGGCTCCACTTGTAGCCTAAACCGGATCTCCAGAGTCTGCGACTCATCCTGCTGTAAACGTTGTGTCGCCTGCTTGAAGACAACCCAGTCTGAAGGAGCAAGAAGACGTGATATCCGAGTCCCAGTGAGCTCGACGGGGTCCGTTCTGAGAAGTATTGGTCAACGGTACAGGATGAAAAGCTGACCGACAGCATCTAACTCACCCGACAACCACGAGCCAAGCGTAGTTGACCCAGATAAAGTGCTCACCATCCAAGCTGATTTCCATGACAATGTTTTGGTTCTGAGCCGTCTCAGCTTGAAGACGAAGACGTTCAGTTGCCAACACACGCGCAGATTCATTATGTTCCAACAGCTTGCTTGGAGGGGTTGGAGGCATTTGCTCTGGGATTTTAGAGGACATCAAGAGGTCTTTTGGCTTGTCATCCCTTGAGCGTCGAGGCTGGCTTGTTGGTCTATGAAGCCGTAATCTATGGTCGTCCTCAGAGGCTCGTCGCATGAAGTTATCATCATGTCTTTGGCGGGATGTTGGTGTTGGGATGGGATGACTTTCCTCAGGAGGTTTCATCACGAACATCAGAGGTTCCTCCTGCTCGTCTCCATCATCGTCAAAGTTCCAGAAACTCTTCTCAGCCTCCCACCACTCCATAACACGACTAAGACTGGCGACCGCCAAAAGCACCTGCACGTACCAGTTGCGACCGTGCCAGTCTGGGTGATCATCCCAAGCCTTGCCAATTGCCTGCACCCGTTGCACAAGCGATTCACAGACTTTTGGCTGGGAAGTCAAGTGTGCTGTAGACATCTCGGTCACGTCAGTTGCAACGCCTATCAGGTCGTACAGTGCTGTCATGATGGGATCGACCGGATCATCCACGAGTATACGCGAGGACCGTCGATTTGACGACGAATTGAATGCACCGCCTGCGTCAGAAAAGCTACTGTGAGAAGTTGTTGGTGGCAATGGAGACCGGGACCGCGAGGTCGAGCGAGAACTCTGGCCCGACGGCACCGGGCGGACGGGAATATGGATTGAGCGGGAGAGCCGGCGTGAGGACATGCTCTGAGAGGGCCATGTCGTGGGAGCAGTATCCCTTACTCCCTTACGGGGACTAGCAACGTCGGACAGACCCGCGGTGGGGATGACTGGACTAGGCACATTGCTACTCGAGGCGGTGGAAGGACCAGGGGCGGGTTTATCCCACGGAAGCGTGTTTTGCCTGCGAAGACCTGGGCTAAACGAAGACGAGGTAGAAGCTGCAAGAAGGCCGGGCGAAGAGAGCCTATGCGTTAGAGAGCGGCGTGAGGAACTCTCGTCGGGATTAGACGCACGTTGTCGACTGTGCTGACTCTCTGGCTCTGGCTCATAACCGCTATCCGAGTAGGTATCCGCCTGAGACTGGGGGCGATGCTCTGCGCTCGAGTTGATGAAGTGTTCTCTAAGGGATTCGTAGTCGCCAACTTGAGATTCACGATCGTGGTCGTCGCGGTCCGACTCGCGTTGGTAGTCACGTTCCAATTCCCTGTCATGCTCCGATTCTCTGAGACGCTCCTCGAAGAAAGTAGTGACGTTGTTTATGACACGACGGAGCTCCTTGTCACAATCTGCCTTTGCTGTCTTGAGCCTGCGTGTGACATGCCTGCGAACGAAGGGCATAGAGACGGTATTTGAGCCTGAGCCATGGCTTGAACTTGGGGCTGTACTGGAGACCACGGAAGGCAGGACGGATTCTGGAGTGAAGACGAGGGGGGAGGGAGGCTGGCGACGATGCTGGGTCGCGGAATCAGACATGGGGAGGGGGGAGTCGGTGGAGAGGGAGGAGAGGGAGGAGGGAGAGAAGAGAAGGGGCGAGTCTGGTGAGGTGATTAGTGACATGCGGGAGGGCTGGCAGAGGGAAGAGGGTGACTGGTGACTGACGGAGGTGGGGCTGTTGAGTTTGCTACCGAGAGAGCATGGGCGGGAGGAGGAAAGGCGAGGGCGAGAGTGGACTGGTGACGGGAGACGGACGACCTCTGCAGGCACTGGCAGGAGGAGACGAAGGTCTAGATGATATCCATCCAAATATTATCCAATATTTCCCAGCACAAAATTACATTTCATCAGCTCCCCTCCGTGTCCCGGCCGACATCACATCTTCCCAATCGCACATCCTCACGCCCAAACCTCCTTACTTCATACGAACCTGCCGCCCATGACTGCATTACCCACGATCCGCACTCATATAAGCTCAATCTATCTCCCCTTTGGCCGCACGCTCCGCCCGAAGACTCTAGAGCCCGTCACCATGACTGTCCGCACTCTGCGCCTCAGCGCACTTCTCCGGGGGTCCGACCCTCTCCCGGACCCAATCTGCTTTTAGGCAATCTCCGTCCCATGAGAATCCGCGTCTGTCCTCCTGCCACCCCGGCTAACGCGACACCTCTTTTCCTTCTCTACTCTTACTATTTCCGTCCTTCGCGCATTCTACCATGCTCGCTCGTCTCCTCGCCAGCACGTCGAGGCAGCTCAGGCAGCAGTCCACCGTCCTCCCCGCTGCCCGCCAGTTCGCGACTTCCGCACCCGCGCGCGACGAGAACCAGGACAAGTCGCTCAGTCAGGTCCTCCAGGACGTCAGCGACGGACTTGAAAGAAACAAGCAAGGTACGTTGGTCAGGTGTCCCAAATTTTGATTCCATTCCTAATTCACACCTTCCCATCAGCCGAAGCACAATGGGCTGCTGAACGTCCGCGGTTCAAATTCCAAGCGAACACCGTAAGAAACGCGTCTCACTTCATTCGAAGCCGCAAGCCTGACATGCATTTGGCAGTTCGTTCGTCCACACTACTTTAGCCGAAAGCACCGTTATGGCTACGGTCTCTGGGCAGCCCCCACGAAGCGCGCACTCGTTGCTCCCGGTGGGCGCGAAGCTGCTCGCCACGACATCCTTCACCAGCTTGAAATCGACCCTCTTCATGAGCATGCCAATGTTCACCTTCTCTCTAAGTATGTCTCCGACATGGGCAAGATCAAGTCACGCATAGACAGCGGTCTGACCACCAAGAACCACCGCCGCCTCTCAAAGGCCATCAAGCGTGCCAAGATGATGGGCCTCATGCCTACACTCAGCAATCCCAAGCTGCATCCCAACTGGTCCTTCCGTAGGTAGCGTTGATATGAGCACAATGCAACTCCGTTCCGGCTAGTCCCCATGACCGATAATTCCTACCACGGCGCTTCGTCCTGCAAGAATCTAATCATCTTTACCAATGCCCATTGTCAGCCCCCGTCATGATGTGGACAAACTCTGCAGAGGTGTATCTGTCAAGTCACTACGGTGGCAAGGGTCTCTGCGCTATGTTATCCCCTGAAATAGCTAAGCCCTTGGCGATGGCGTAGTCGGTCTAAGGTTCCGAGCCTCAATTGATGCTCCCTTATTTACTGCGGAAGCCAGATTGCTTCCATACTGCACCTGATGCATCCTCTCACCAAAGACGCAGGAGTCGTCATACGAAGAACTTCGACCTAATTGTTGACTCGGTCGTGTGATAGGGATCAGCTCATGATGGGTAGGGCAAGTCTGAGGTCATTATGGCATATTTCTATCATAGTGTACAAGAGGTGATCATTAAAGTTCAGCGAGCAGCATTGTGCCTAAATTCTGTACAACCTGGTCCCCAATCGCTTTCTCGACTGCCTCCTCGAGATGCCGCTTTGGATCTTGTTTGCCCACATGCCTCGTCTTCAGCTTTTCGGGGTCCATCGTAGATTCTTCTTGAACAGATTTGTTATACGCCTCAGAAAGCGTAAGCATAGACTATTAGGCACCAGAGCCAGACCAGGGTGGGCAGGGGTTGCGGTCAGAAGACACCAGTGTGTCATTAAACAAAATCACAGACCTTGATTGCCTTCTCATTGCTCTCCTGATGTGTTTTGAAGTTCCGCAGGCGCAATCCTTCCGTCCAGTTCCGCTTGTGCAGATTCATCAGCATGGTCTGTTCCAGATCCGTCTTTCGGTAATTAACAGCAATCGAATAGTAGTGTCGGTTAAGCCCATGGACGAGGGCCTGGATGGAAGGTTTGTTGATATGCCCTATGTTCGACGTCGTCTGCCGGGGCTCACGTCCGGTAATGACGGTCTGCGGCTTGATCAACCGAAACGCATCGATGACGACCTTGCCTTTGACGGATTGTATAGGGTCGATCACCACGGCTACACAGCGATTCTGCATCTGCTCGAAAGACTTCCAAACCGTTTCAGCTACATGTGCCATGTCACAAAAGGCTACGTACTTGTTGCGTGTTAATATCGACGCTTGACAGCCAGCATCCGAAGCCAGGGTGGGAGTGATACCACCCAACAACCATCTCAGGTCTGCAGTTGGCGTGAGTATGTGCGCCATCGACACAAAGTAGGGCAAATACGCACCGTCCAGTTTGCTTCAGCATCTCCACCATGTTGGTTTGAAAGACATGGTCTACCGATTCGACGGTGACGGTTGTGCCAGATTGGGGCATGGCGAAGACATCCACGACTTGGACAGTATATTCGTCCACGAACTCACCAAGCATAAGACCCATAACCTCCATGGGAACACCGGCTCGCCCATGTTTGAGCATCTATGGTCGCGTTGAGTTGGAGATGACAAACAAGGGTTTAGATCGTACTTTGAGCAGGGCTAGTGACGAGATGTGAATGACCTCCCCACTAGATCCTTGTTAATACGAGACGCGTAAGATTGAGAAAAGGGGCCGCTCACTTGTCTGGGACAGACGTATCCTGGCGACCCGCGGCTCCGTGACGCATTTGCGCCTGGGCGAGCATTTGGCCAAAATCAGCGTCCATGACGATAAGATGATAGTGAAGGGAAAGTAAAGGCTATTGGTAGTGTAGACGAGAGAGCACCCGCTGACGCGTACCGACATCCCGCGCTATTTGTCCGTGTATGGCGAGAGCTTTCAATCCTAACAATACCAAATAGGCTGGCATTCATCCCTGGTGCGCCAAACTCAGACAGGGCTAATGAAATCATAAATCCTGCTTAATGGCATAACAATCCTGGAGCTCTTTGAGCCGCATTCGTTATGCCCACCAGCGAGCTTTCTGATGCTCTCAACCCCTACTTTGCCACTTCTAGGAATAGGCCGCCCGCGAATGCCCCTCCTCCGGACGGACAACAATCAGTTGCACCTAATGCAGCGGACTGTGTACCCCAAGGAAGCGGTCTCGAAACCATTGTGACAGAAAGCTCTCAGTCCGCTATATCACAGGTCTCACCCTCGTACGTACGCTTCTTAATTACCCCGTGCTATGCATTCATTGTCAGCAGCAGCGATGCTCTCTCCCCACGCATGCCCTCCGCTGCCTCGCTCACCGCTGTGCAAGAGCTTCTACGCTATGTTGCATCGACGCGTGAGGCGCAGGAAATTGAGCGTAAACGCCGCCTCGCATGGGAGCAAGAACAGGAGGCAAAGTACGCTCTCCGTCAGGCCGAGATGGAGCGGCACATGCTAGAGATGCGCCAGGAAATCACCAAGCTTCGGAGCCGTCTCGGTGCCTCAGGCTCGCCAGCAGCGAGTCCCTCGGTTCAGCCTGTAGCGGGGACGCATACGTCTCAGGTCACTCCACAGCTTCCTACGATGGGGCAGCAGCCTACACCTGACACTTCACCTGCCTTGTCTCACCACTCCACACCATACTTGTCGTCACAGAACATGGGGCGCCTCGAAGCAGGCCCTTCTAATCTTAATGTCATTTATCACCCTACCATGCCTCAGTCGCCTATCCTTACTCAGCCTGCGCGCTTCATCAACATGGGCCCTTCCTCACCACACTCTCAAGGCATTCCAACACAACGCAAGCGGTTAGCCAGTGAGCTCTCTAGCGACGAGGAGAGCAGCACTGATTCCAAGGACGAATCGTATCCGCGCCAACGCAACAAGCGACGTAACCACCACGATACACGATGTCTCACTATTCAGGTAAAGAGGCAGCTCTCTGCTCACCCCAGCAGTAGTCTGAACACCTTATAGCATGCAATGCGATTGCATATGCTGCGCCTCATGCAGCTTGAGAACGACAAAGCGTTGCCAGACAGCCATGTTGAAGGCACCACCTTGGGCCCTGACCAGCCAGTACGATTTGTCTGGGACAAGACCACACGTCAATCCGTGCATAACAATCGAATGAAGACACTCGTTCTGCGAGACCTGAAGGAAAACCGGGACCGGTACAAATACGTTCCCGAAAAGGATTTCAACAAGAAATCCTTGGATACGACCTTTGAGCAAGCTTTCGTGACTTTGAGGCAAAAGTACAAGGCACAGCGGGATGAGTCAGTGGCAAGAACCTACAAGCAACGTGAAGATACGAAGGCTAGAAGTTCTCGGAGAGCAAGTCGAAAGAAGACTGTAGGTGTCCCTGTCATTATCGTGAAAACTGTACCAAGACCTACTTGTATAGAAACTATGCAACCGGTCAGACGCTCGGAACCGACTTGATGCGTTTGAACACATCACCTTTGATGGAGCACTCCAGACGGAGTGCATGTCCTCTGAAGAATCTGAAGTCGAAGAAAGCCCCATGAACTCTCCACGCTCCTTCCTTCGCATCCGTGGATTGCCCTGGCGCAGTACACGACTTAGGCGCTTTTTCAACACCCTAGATGAGAATGATAGAGTTGAGAACGCCAACAAACCTCGACGCGGTGTCGGGCGCAAGGAGCGCTTTCCGGGCCCTCATAAGGATGGTCTCCCGATACCTCCAAAGGGCGTTGCTAGTTGGATGGTCAGCAAGCGGTGGATAAGCCTGATGAGGCAGACTCAGTCGGAGGTTCTGACAATATTGGCGGATTTAATCGAAGATCCACCAGGCTTTGACTGGAGTCATTTTGACGCTCTCGGGCAGGAGAGTGAGGATGAAGATATCGTTGGTATGGGCCAATACGGGGGGATGCAGCTAGCGCTGCAGTACGACGCCCCCTCGTCAGCGGTTTGGACTTTGTAGCACCACCTACGGATGTAGTGTGAAAACAGGTTATTGCGCAGGTGACCACAAACAATTCACTCGGATCGCACTTGCATGTTACTGCTTAACATTAATGACATCCATTGACATGGCCAAGGCACTGAAGGCGGTTTTGATGACGAAGGCGTCAAGGCCGAAGACGACACAGAAACTTTGAGAAGCATGCGTATTTTCTGGGTCGGTGCCTGGGCTAAATGGTTGCATCAGTGGATTAGATCTTTTTTACGACGTGCATGACAGCAACCAAGGCTATTTATATTGACAGGTCCTGACTAACCCCGCGTATGTTGTTGTCGCGTGGGTTGAAATCCAAGACGCGTCAACGCGCGCCAGACTGCAAAACCGGAGCATGTCATAGAAAAACGACCTGGTCTTTGGGTTATTTCGAAACAGGAAGCCTCGCTCAGCGTTCATGGCGATTTACCATCAAATTCGTTCCTTGAAAAGGCACTGGTGAAAAGCTCTAGAGCTAGCGGTCCGAGCTTTCCCCCTGGACGATGACGTGCCGCGTAGGTTGAGCGCGGGGAAGGGCGGGGGATGTTTACTCAATTAGGCGCCGACCCCACATGATCCCGTCCAGTCCATTCTTTCATTCTCGGAGGTTTGCTGTCTTTGACTGAGCCACCCTGATGGACTTGCTTCAATGTTGCGGTCTTCAGACGGATCGCACTCAGCTGATCTTCAGAACCATGTGTCTCACAAGACCGTCGCTGGGGTGCTGGGGGTGGAAGTAGACCACATAAAACCCGGGTGGTAGCCATTAGGCATTCAACGCCCCCCTTCCTTCTTGACCCAGAGTATAGTAAAGATGTTCTTTAAGGCTCTCGTTGCTGCTGCCGTCGTCACTGGCGCGTTCGCTCAAGATCCCTCGCCCCCAGATGTCTGTACATTGCTCACGCTGGCGTACATACTCACGTTCCGTTCTGACTTCTTCCCCATTCTAGGCCTTGGAGGGTCTGACCATCTACGCTCCGGATAACTCGTTCCAGGCCAGTTTCATGCGCCGCGGAGCGACCTTGACTAACTTCTGGGTCCCGGACAAGGTGTGTCGCTCGGAAGTTTCGACTTCAACCAAATATGCTTAAATCGACTACTAGAGCGGTAACTACCGTGATATCATCTTGGGTTTCGACGACCATGTAGGTGGAGTCTCTGATCTCTAGGAGACAGCGTCTCACTTGCTCTTGTAGACACACTACGTGTCCGATGACCTCGGTCACCCGTACTTTGGACCGGTTGTGGGCCGGTGAGTCCGCTTATAACAGCCAGCGTAGATTGTGGGTTCTAACCCGTCTTCTCAGCTATGCCAACCGCATCAGGAACGGCACCTTCACCATCCCCACCTCTAAATGGGCGACTGGTCCTGGGGATGTCTACCATGTTCCTTTGAACGAGAACAACCGTACGTATCTATGTGGTAGTTGACCCATTTCACGTCTGATAGCATTTGTCTAGTAACCGACACTCTTCACGGGGGTTTGACTGGTTACGACCGTCGCAACTGGACTCTCACCGCGGCGACGAACAACTCGCTCACCTTCAACTTGACTGATGTCAGCGGCAATCAGGGTTTCCCCGGAACCGTTAACGCGGGCATTCACTACGAGCTCGCGTCGAACTTGACCTTCAAGATCAACATGTACGCTACATCTGACGAGGACACCCCCATCTTGATGTCGTGCCATCACTACTGGAACTTGGAGGCCTACCAGGAGTCCCAAAACTTGACTGGCCACATGGCCATGATCAAGAGCCCAAAAGTCACTCTCGACAACGGCTATGAGATCCCCATGGGTACTTACATCGACGTGGCGGGAACTCCTTTGGACTTCAACACTGCTAAGTCCATTGGCGAAGCTATCCCCCAGACTGCAGGAAAGGACTACTGTGGTACTAGTACGTGAAACCTCATCTCTCTCTCCGCTCATCCCACTCATCCACGTAATCCCTCAGATTGCACCGGTATTGACAACTGCTTCATCTACGACAAGCCCGCGTCCAACAGCTCGACCTCCTCGAGCGATGACGAATCCTTGTTCTCGATCTGGAGTGTTAACTCTGGAATCAAGATGGACGTCACCACCAACCAAGCTGCCCTTCAGGTTCGCAATACATCCTTTGGTAGTTAAGCTACATTGTTCTAATGCATGCTTTGTTTCAGATGTACACCTGCAACGGCCTCTACAATGCTTCCACCCCTATTCCCAGGAAAGCCTCGCAGGGTGGCCCCAGCGAGCACTACCCTAACTACTCCTGCGTTGTGCTTGAGCAGGAGAACATTATCGATGCTATCAACAACCCCGAGTATGGTGCTGATGAGATCTACGGCCCTGGCCGTGACTACGTCTGGGAGGCTGTCTACAAGTTCTCCGCCTCAGGATAAACGAGCGCTGGATATTGGGATAGTGTTAGGGCGCCTTCCTCTCAAACCTACTTCAAACGGCCATGTCACTGGCAAGTATCACACTCGTTTCAGTATTTATTTATACGACAGTAGTCCGCTCGCTAAATTCTGCTAATACCTACATTTAAAAGACTTTGCTGTGCCCTCGTTGTCGTTTCCATTGAATTGATGATTACTGAGTGGAAGCTAAGGAGAATGTTCAGAATGTGTGGACTCTTGCTTTCTACATAGGCCTCCAGAGTTACTGGGGTTACATAAGCACGCTGTCCAGAGAGTTGCCTATTGCAACCCTGGCGGCGCTCTTAGTCTCCACATTTCGCCTCGGAAGAGCAGCTGCACCGAACTCGCAATGTGTCGCCCGTAGGCCTTACTTCCCTGTCAAATATCTCTCTGCAGACTTATAACAATCTACCGCAAACTCGTCGATCCTTGCCTCTCTTTTCCTCGTTATGCATATCTTCACCCCCAATCACGTGCACCTAATTGCAGCATGTTCTCCACCGTCATCCGCCCTCCTCTCCGCAGGTCCAGAATATCGGCCAAACGCTCAGGAGCTTTCCAAACTCACCTACTACGCCGCGAACCGCCCCGGTAAAATTAATAAACTCGGAAGTGAGCTCGAGAAGCGGATCAAGTCAGACAGTCACAAGGCTCAGGCCGGGAACGCTCGAGCCCGAGCGTGAGTTATCATACGCATGTTGGTGACCTGACAAATATTCAAGCATGTTTGCCATAGTTCTCTCCTGATTAATCTTGCCATTCTAAGAGACTTAGCTGTTGAATGTCGGCGGGAAATATCCCTTCTGTCACCGTCTTTGGTTGCCAGTATCAAGAATGCACTGGATGCGCTCCTCACCGACTTGGAAGTGTCTGCTAGGGCTGCTAGTGTGGTACGTCTGCACTCAACCACGCTCCCTTTCTTTTACTCAGCTAGAAGCTAGTTTACAGCCTGGTGCACCTACACTGATGGCCACGTCATAGGTGCAGATGCTATGCTTAACCAAGACTATCTCTCCATTCTCCACAAGTTTGCAGATCAAAGCGTTGCTGACCGCAAATCTGTTGATGATGAAATGAGAAACAGGTGAGGCAATTTCTCAGCGTTTTGCGACTATGCCAACGATATGTCAGAGCTCGACTTGTCGGCCTTGCCGCTCTTAATGGGGTTGTTACCTCCGATGTGCTTTACAGCTCGTCAACCCACTTCAAAGCACAAGTTTCTGTCATCATACAGCCCATCCTTTATCACATCATCAATACGGATCCGGAAGCACTGGAAGAAAGGTAGGGATACGTCAATCGTGACTCTAGCTACTTACATATGTGCTCGTAGTGCTGTCAAGGTCAAGGGCAAAACCACGACTTCTTACCTCCAGGAATACAGGACAAAGCCTCAGCTGGAGCGACGAGCAGCCTCTATACATGCTCACGTAGATGGTGAAAGTGGCCCTTCAACGTCCGAAGTTGTCGATGCCTCACTGCGTGTGTTGCTCAACCTTATGCAGCACTCTAGCGGCGGTCAAGTTGGAGTCATAACTCAAGCCATTTTTGAGAGTCTTGAGCAGCTACAAGGGTGGGAGAGAAAGTCACAATGCCAGTGGCTTGCACAGAAGATTTGCGAATGGACGCAATATCAATACAGATACGCATTGCCAACTCGTCTTGTGGAGCAACTCCTAGACACACAAGACTCTCCAGAACCCACAAGTCAACAAGTCACCCTTGTCGCGATGGTGACTATGGTCTTTACTTCCTCGATACCCCTCATCAACCTCTCGACGTCTGACATCATCTCCAACTTGATCTCATTGGTTTTGCGGCGTGTGTCTATTCTCCCTGATGACCCACTCTTGCCGGCTCTCGTCGAAGCTATTTCGTCACTCGGTTGTCATATCTATTACTCGGATCAGATTTCTGACCTTGCTGCTGAGCTCATAAGTCGTCTGACCTCTATCGAGAATCAAAGTGTCTTGAGGGCCGAATCAGAGAACGGGGGCAAAGCACGGAGTCAAGCAGTCAGGACTCTGCTATCAGGCTTACTGGGACTCATGAACGCAGCCAACAACCACGCTCAACCCAATGAACTTGAGCGACAAAATAGCATGATCAAAGCACCCTCTGTTTCCCAGAGGAGCGAGGGCGAGACTGTCGCCTCGGATCCACACCCTCGTGTACTACGGAGGACTCGTGTATCTGCAGAAACTTGGCGGGAGACGTTGACCTTCTTGTGTGACGCTGATTTCCCTGTGCGAAGTGACTATGCACAAAGCTTGGTCAACTACATGCGCATTGAGATACCGAAACGCGAAGCCCATATCGCCTCAGATGGTGTCAGAAGACCAGCCCCTCTATCAGAAACCAGTCCCACTGTTCAGGTCAATAGCGTGAACTTGCTGTTGTTTGGAGATTCCACGTCACGTTTCTTGCACGCTGTTCATGCACACGTTTACATTCTGGCGACATCGACGCTCGTGAACGTTTTTAATGTGACGCCATCTCCCGACGGTTCCCGCAGTGCCGACCTTGCTTCTACAGGCGTTGTTTCTGCTATTATGGAGGACGATTCTGGGTCTGTGGGCAACTCTATAGACCCACATACATCGTCCCCACAACGATGTCGCTCGCTGGTTCCTTCTACGCCAACGAAGCGTCAATCGACTTTGCAACGACTAGTCGATCCTTCGACGCGAGTCTCGTCCTCTACAACTGCATCTTTATCCGACTATGCTCACATATTAATGGTCCTCATTGTGATTCATGAAGAGATGCCCATCCGAAGCCTGCTTACAGGTGTCCCGATGCTCTTGGCCTTGGATGACGCCGCTACTTGCGATGCCAACTCCGATGAGCTCACTAAACAGCGAGCTAAGGCGGTATTGACCGTCCTCGCGCAAGTTTGGTTGAAAATGGCCAAGACTTGGAACTGCCCTGAGCTCGCAGCTATTGCCACAGAGGTGCGTACATCTGTTACTTCTGTTTGGTCAGGAACTAAAATTCTCGCAGGCAATGGACTCTCTGGACGGACCACCACACCTGCCATCCCTAGCTGTACAAATGCCAGGGGTCTTGCGCCCCGCAGAACAGCCTGTCCTTTTTGGTGATGAACATGTAACAATTCCTCTTGCGCGTGTGGACACAGCACGAGCCGTGGTGTTTTTATCAGCGTCTCGTTCTGCCCAGGAAGCCACGGGCTTGGATGAGGAAAGTTTACACCGTCGATTGACTACGAAGTGGTCACCAGAGCTGGCACTCAAAGAATGTAAGTTTCAAGCTTCAGTGGGTTCTGTGTCACTAACGTCCGGATCCAAAGCTGTGGAGCGTCCCAGCAGCACGCGTCACGTTACTGACGGAACGTCTCATCTCAAATTATCCCCAGCTCTTATGGCGATAGAGAACATGTCGTTGGCAAGCCTAACGCGGTCTGTCCGCGGTGGTGTAGGTGTCAGTGACCTACGTGAGGCGCTTGAGGGTCGCAACAACGCTTCTAACCCGGCCTTGGCCAAAGCCCCGTCTCTGTCCACTCTGGACCACACCTCTTCATATGATCATAGGCTGGAGTTGACGAAAGTGCGGTCCCGGCCAAAGAAGCGGTCACCTGCTCCTGGGACTGGTAATGTACGGGATGTGCTTGACGGACTAGGTATAGGCAAACAATCCGGGAACAACCTCCTGAAAGCCTCGTTCCCTGCCTTGCAGAAGTCAGCCACTCAGTGAGCTTTACGGTACTCTTCACGCTAACAAATTGTAACATCACTTTGAACAGATCGTCGTCTCTAGCTCCTGATTCATAATGTTCTCTAAGAATCTCTCCCACACTCATTTTTACATAGACTGAACTTGATTGTTACGCCTATTAGTCTAACAGTAGTCTTATTGCACCTATTATCTATTACCTTGCGGGACACTGTTATCGTCTACCGGACCTTTTCCCTTGGTTTACAGATACTATTCTCCTCCGAGCCTCCTCTTCTTTTTCGGCCCAATACGCGCTTTCTTGTTGAGATTTAGGATGCACACTCAACTGAGGATTACGCTATACCCATATAAATTAGGACAGACAAATCACACTGTTTGTGACGAATACGTACCATTAGTGCCTGTAGAAGGACTTCGTACAAGGAAGATTGCTTGGTGGCTTTGGCACCGGGATCACTGATGCTGTCGGTATGCTTAATGATTAGCTTCGTTAACTCCTGCCTAAGGCGGAGTAGACTGCAAATGGTCAGCGCCAGACTTTGATACAATACGGTGGATCGTACTTCGAAAAAGTCATGGTTTCCTCCTCTTGCTCTGTTAAAGTGACAAAGGCAACGAAAATGGCCGCGTATCGTGTACATATCTAACTTGCGGTCAGGAAAAATGCCTAGGATGACAATAACACATACTGCAGAGATAGATTCATCTGTTGTTGTAGCAGCTCGACTGAAGTAGCTTGTGGAAGAACCCTCAGCTAGCTTTCTCAGCGCCTCAACCTGCTCTGACATGACTTTTTGAAAGATAGGCCATATTTGCAAACGGATCGTGAACATGAATGTCTCAAGAGGCGCACAGCCGCGTCTCTGGACTTCGGCAATGATTACCTCACTGAGCCGTGCCATGGTCAAAATGGGTATCAGAGATGGGCTGGGTTCCAGCAATGACGAGATAAAAGTCTATTTGGGACAGACTGTTAGCTAACTCAGTTGACCAATTTGGCTAATGGAAGCAGACCTTCGAGTAGTCTAAAATCGGTTCAACAATTTGTTTCCACAGGGCGTCAAGTGATGCTTGTTCTGTCTTGGACAAAGGTGCCGACTGCGCAGCATCAGATTCACCCCTGGCGTGACTGAACGTTCTAGCAATTGGAGTAGCCAGCTCGGATTCTAGGACCGACTTTCGGTCGTCAGCACCACCTCTGTCAGGTGATAGAAGCATGCTGCTCTCCCCAGGAGAAAAAGCAGTCAGCTTGAGTGTCGGCCTCGCGAATGGCTCCGGCCGGAAAAACTGCATAACAAACGAGTATTCCGCTGTGGCGTTGTCCATCAACACCATCATCAAGGACCTGTATATAGCCTCAGTGGATTCTTTCTGGGAGGTATTCGTCAGAAATTTCAGTCTGGAAAAGCAACATTCGTACGTACATATGACTTGTTGTCTCCCATGAACGCTAGGATCACACCCGGGCCGTCCAATTTTGCATGCATGAGACGACTAGGACCGAAATCCGCATCTCCCTTTTCGCCGCTTGCCGGGATAATAGTTTCCACTGTTTGCGGTGACCTGCTCTGGTGTCGGAGAATGAGATTGAAACTGGCTAGGATGGAAAAAGGTAAACCTTACCTTGATCCATCCAAGACTACGAATGTATCGCCTAAAACCGGTTTCATAGTAAGTGCGCACAGCACCTGCATATGATCTCTGGACTTCTTGTGCAACAGGAGGCGCTTGCCTCTGCAGAAAAGCGAAGAGTGGGCGATATTTCATCAAGACGGACGCTTGCATAACTTGCATGTTCGTAGTCGCACTTTCCCGTATAGGCTGAAATATTGCGAGGAAGAATGCCCTCAGTTTTGTGGCTACCTTTCTCTTAGTAAGCACCCACCACAGATGGGCGAGTTGGTAACACTCACCACGATGCGCAATCCTTCGGCTACATCTGCGAGATCCCGTGCAGCCTTGACACGCGAACGAGCCTTCAAAGACTCTAGTCGCGTCTCAAAGTTCTGGATAGCAGGTATCCAAGGCTCGCCTACATCCGTGCTCAACAATGTATTAGCCAGAGGAGGTGGGATGACAAGCTCGGAGAGTAGTCCGGAGAGTGGTTTCTCGATTTTCTGAGTAGGCAATTAGTGGGTCGGTCATAGAAAAAATGCTGGAGCTAAGACATACGCGCCGGCTCCTCAATCTATTGTCGATATCTTTGCTGCGATCCTGAAGTTCCGAAATTTGTCCTGATACCAAAGACAAGTCCTTCTGGAATGTGGCGAGGAAAGATTCGAGAGAATCAAGAAGACCTGTGCTAGCCTAAAGAATGTTGTTAGCCAGTCAATGCCTTGCAGCTGTAGAGGTTATGGGTTTGAAAGGCACCTTTACTTGGTCGTGTAGCCCGACGAATTCCCTTGCTTTGCCATGATCTAAGTGGAATGGGTAAGGGTTATATGGGCAGTGCGTCGGCCGTTGTCCCAGAGGACTCACAGAAAAACTTGTCGCGATCGCCAGGTTCATTCCGAGTCACGCCCTGTGAAAGTCCTACAGTCAAAGAGTATTTATGAGCGTTGGCTCTAAGAGAGGATTGTGCGCTCGCCTTCGAGAGTGCTGTTACCAGCCATAAGCTACCTCCGTCACGGAACCAATTAATGACTCCCAAGTAGTGAACCAGTTAGTCTTTCCCAATTAGGAATATCTCCTGTTTTGACTCTAAAAACCAACTGGCACCCAACACCACAAGCATTATGGCACAAACTCGCTACAGACTCGTGATTAATCCACACTTTGAGCCCTGTCCTGGACGTATTGCTTATCAACCGAATCTACGGGCTTTTGTTTCTCTCGCGAGTCTCACTACAGCTTGAAGCCTCTGACAGTGCTGCTGCCTCACACTCGGGACTCGAGTCTCAGCCGCAACATGAAGTGCTCAAGCTCAAGGCCCGATCAAAATAAGCTACGTACGCAGCTCAGGCTTCCATACTCTTACCTCAGGCATCCAGCATAATCATTCATGGGCCTCAGCTTTCGTCACATGCGTAAACTCTGGCTCGGTAAGTCTTTCAACCTGTTGGATGTATAGCTTTGTGGCTCAAGATACCTCGCGCTTAGTCCTTATGGCCCTCCTGTCCTTGACCTGTATCATTATCTCCATGATCCTCTGGGAAAAAGGCTATTGCAAGGACAGCTCTCTTGCTCCTCTGCTCGCCATTCCTTTGGGCTCTATAATTGGAGTGCTGTGGTCGTATGTTATTAACATGTTATTATTGATCACAACTGAGGTGTCTCCGCAGAACCACTCGAAAACAATTCAAGCAAAAGCAGATGGTCTGCTTAGAGATTACGTGGATATCCTCTATGGTCCCATTTCAGATCGGTAAATCCTTATCTTTCTGACGATGAACCGTTGACTCTAAATCCTGAGCGATCCTGGACAGTTCTTGGTCTATTTGCGATGGGCCTTGAAGTACCTTCGTCTATCTCCGAACATACGTTGTGTAATGCTCTCATCATCAACGTTTGGTTGAATTGCACCCTCGGTAAGCTGTGACTAACACCTGGGTTAGTGCTTCTTATTCACCACCAATGACAACAGCATTCAGTTACGCTACCTCACTCGTTCTCTTATCTATCTTTACGCATTTGTCTTATGACAAAGATGTCTGGTCTCGCGACCTCGACTCCAGCCCCTCGCCGTTCCCTATGGTCGCCATTCTAGTCTTTGCATTTCCTTGCTTAGCCCCGCCCGAGGATTGCAGAGAACAAGGGCTGCAGTGTCTACCGGGTTGTGCATGCGCAACAAAGCTTTCTCAGTCGTCGTCAATGTACGCCGAGCCATCGATCCAAGATACATCTGAAGATGTACTCAAACCAGAAGGTACTGTAAAGGATTCACAGCTTATACCAGTCCGGGTCCCTACCTCAATGGATAGACGCAATGTGATTGTTGTGGAATTTGGAGCCTAATAGGGCTCTTCTTCAGAAAATTCAAGAACATATATATCAAAGCATGCATGTACCTAGCTGTAGAAGAATAGCTAAGAGACAAGTATCGAATCGAATTTTTAGTCAAAGGATGCGAGCAGATTGAGCATCGTATTATACGAATGAATTAACCAAAAGAAAAGGGTGAACACAATGTCATTTTCCTAACGATTGAGGATCTTGACGATTTTTCTGTTTGGCACCCTAGCTACTTGGATTTTTTCTGCAACTCGTCTTGTATCTGGTTAATGAGCGCCTTTTCCGTCTTATCCAAGTATTGGGCCTTAAAAGCCACCGAGCCGCACACTTGCTCCGCTTGTTGTAACGCTGAGCCAATAATAGTGACGAGCTGCATAGTCTTAACAGGATCACGATTCAGGAGCTAGACAACGTTGTTAGTCGCTAGTTATAACCTAGATTGCGATGACCTACCTCCTGTCGACGGGTGTATTCTAGCGTATTTTCCGAGCCGTTGTAGAAGCTGTGTGGGACTTCATCGAGATCCCAATGTCTAATCAATGGTACGTTCCCGTCGCTGCTTCGGTGTTTAGGGGGCTGAATCAAACTATGATGGCCACGACACACCTCGAATCCTCCGACAAATTCTGCGACTCCTTGATCTCATATAACACGTCCGTCCACATGTTGAAAATCTCGTTTGGCAGACGGTCCAAAACCTCAGGGCGACCCGTTGAAACCAATGAGGCCATTCCAATAGCCACAAGTTTACGGTGTCTAGGTTCTGACATGTGATCAAACTACGGGCGTGTCAGTGTTAAGGGAAAGACCAAGGAATGGAAAATACCTGTCTCCACCACTGGTCTAAGACGATCTCAAAGACAGTAGCTTCCGGGACATTCTTGGACTGAGCTACCGCAGCAACGAGTTGCAGGAGCATTTGGCGATCAGCGAGTGCAATGCGCGCAAGGAGGTACACGCATTCTGTGTAAATCAGTGTGGAACTCTGTAACCACATTAGCAGTTGTCTGGGCCTCTTCGATCGCTTCCGTACCTTTTCATCCTCGAGTATGCGGACGATGTGGGGGAATACGCCGGAGATATGCAGGGCCTCTCCCCACAAAGATGCAGGAGCGCACTGAGCGACAAACTGGAAGACCACCAGGATGTCTCTGATGTTGGCAGATATCGCCTGGCCGGCAAGAGGCGTCAGGGCTGCCTGAAAAAGCTGGACGGCAAAGTTCTTGGTTTAAAACAAGTAAGTCATCCTGTCTCGTTTCTGAGCAAGTCTGCCTACCTGTAAGATGGTTGTCGCGTCCAATATGATGTAAGATTCAATGATAGATGTAATGCTTCCAAGTAAATCAAGATGTTCAGACATGAGCGACAGAGCGAGCGGGAATAATTCCAACAGCGAGGGTTGACCCGGGGCACTAGTCAGCGTTGATGCGTTTCTAATGGTCATCGTCCACAAGTTGAGACCATCTTCGTCAAGATGCACGGCAACCTAAACAAGAATCAATGGGCACATGTTACGATTGAAACCTTGTATGCTAGATTTACCTTCGGAGACAGGCTCTCGCGTATGAGCGGTATAATAAGACCATGGAGGGAGGGTGAATGGTCTTTGGTCGCCTGGAACAAGTCTCATGAGCTGATACATTGACGGAGTCATCAAAACCAACCTCAACCAGACTCGTCACCGTCACCAGCAGCGAAGCTTTCAATAACCACTCCTCGTCCGCGTCAGTCCCTTCCAAGAGGTTTAGTTAATAAGTCATTTAGGAAGTAAAAGGTAAGTGTAGGGCCTCACAAAGGGACGGTATGGCATCCGCTATGAGCTGAGCGTGCGGGTTAATCTAAACGGTGACTTTGAGCTTTGTTCGGACAGACGGGCTGGATAAAGCTTACCCATTGATCACCACGTTGTATTACGACGTTCAGAGTATCAACCAATCGACGTTTACTCTCGATGGCATCCGCTTCGTTGACCAATTTCAACAACTCAGTTGCCGCCGTGGGTAAATATGGAGCAAAGACGCTGATGTCGAATTCCACTGTCTGGAAACTCGAAGATAGGTCAAGGACAACTATGAATTAGAGGAGTAAGTACGTACATCTACGCACTCGCGAAGTGCGTGGGCGGCTGTCAGGCGCACGACGGCGTCCGTCCCTGGCCCACGATCGTGCAAGAGGTGAATAAGAACTTTCCAAATGTTTGGATCGCTCGGAGGAGAGCATGAGTCTCCAATCCATTTTCCTATAAGCCAAGCAATGCGACGTTTGATGATCGGAAAGCTGAGAAGCAGACCATACATGAGTAATTTTGTTAAACAAAAAGGGAAAGCATATAGTACTTGGCGTTCGTGCTTTGAGCTTCAGCGACGAGGTTATGTTTGAGCCACTCTGTGAACGGTATCACGTCTTTTAGACGTGTTGCACATCGACCTATAGCGCAATAGATGGCCTCCTTCTGGACGACGCTTGCAAGGTCTTCAGTGGGCTGACCTACCGTAGGATGAGATCACAAGTAATCCATGGGAATGTTGCGCACTTGCCAACTATCTGCTTGAAGGTCGTTTCAAGTAGTGGTGTGACGTATTGCTTGTATTGAGACGAGAGAGTCACCAGAACTCGTTCACCGCATGGCTAGCAATGCCTGAGATGCGGTTTAGCATATTTGATGAGCTATTAACTTACGCGAAGCTCATATTCCCACTGCTCGTTCTCTCTGTCTTCCATGTTGACCCATTCCTCCGGGTCAGCCATCCAGCCTTCAAGATCAGCTGGGTTCAGAGGCATGAAACGCGTGACAAGTAGACGAACAGCTTCCTCGACGAACTCTTGCGGAAGAGCTACAGGCAGATTAGCGTCTGAGAGTACTCTCAGAAACGGTTCTATAACCACATACTTAATTCGTTGGGTGTGCCGTTTTTGCGAACCGGGGTCCATTGTGCGAGATTATCTTTAAACAACACCATGGCTTGTACCAACAGCCGGACAGGATACACAGCGGTATTAGAGTCTGAAACTGACGTTGAGAGTCGTGCACAGCTTCTATAGTTGATGACAATACCTTCTACGTAATCCGGCGGACTGTTCGTTGCCTGCACGACCTTCTCCCAATAGAAGAGGACTAGTTCACTGCAGCCCGGTAGTAAAACGAAACGTGTCGTGTCGAGCTGCTGCATCCTGCGAAACAGCTTTCCAAATACTCGGACATGTCTAGTGAGCTGGTCTAGGGATTTTGCAACAATTGGCTCCAGTGTAGGCGACCTGACCACGACGACCAGTTGCGTGCGCAGATCAAGCAATGTTTTGGCTTGACTTGACGACGCTTGGAATAGTTGAGCAAGCTGCTAGGGTGAATATACTGAAGGAAAGATGATGAAGCATTGAAACACACCCAGCCTTGCATATCATCAATATTGGCTCTGGCCTTTCCGGTCTTGCCAAACTGCCCATACACCCATACACCCATCTTGACAAGACATTTATAGACTAGATGGGCAATTAGAAGGTTTTGAGGCGTACGCTGTTGACCGAGGTCGTTGGGGGTGAGGGCTGACAGGGATGCTGACAGTTGAGAGTAGTAGAGAAACATGCCGCCATGAAGTTGACCGGTGATCTTCAGGTGCGTCAGGCTAGCGGAACGGGTGGTATTCAGAGTATACTGACCTGGGCCATGGTCTGTATACCTCCTGGCAACTTGATGCTAGCAAACTCTTTGATGATGGAGTTGAGAGCCTTCAAGCTACGACGAAGAACGAGATATGCGGCGGAATCTGGATTGCCTGAAATATGAAGCTGCATATTGGTATTAATGATTTGTGTCAACTCAGTTATGAGATTGGGCCTTTAAGAGTTTTCAGAGAACCCTCAAGATATAATAATGGGCCCATCCGCACCAGGCAGTAGGAAAGTCCTGGCGAGCAAGCCTGGCCATGATAATTTCATTGACCTGAGCGATCTAAGGCTAGTTGAGTCTGAAACCAACTGATACATTACAATACACGTACTGTATCGTCCTCTTCTGAAAGGAAAGCCATGCACCGTGTGCGAACACGCGTCCGGTGTTCATCATTAAGAACTCTGATATCACGTCCACATCGTCACAGTGATGGTTCGGAGGGCGGCAAGCACTTACTTGCGAGATTTCCAATGTGCTAGCGCGGCGTTCTTGAACTGAATGATAGCCTGTTGCCGAATCTGAGGGGCAACAGATTTCTGTGACGCGATTTCATGCAGGCCATCATAGGTCCCAAACATGTCCATCATTTCCTTGAGACGCGTACTTGATGCCTGTACGCGCCAGGGCTCCTGGGAAGTGGCGGCGGAGATGACATTGAAGAGCTCCTCCTGATTCACGTTTTCGACCTGAACGCCGAGCTTTTTAGACTCGTTCATTGTTGCTCAACGAAGATCGATGGACGAGTGAGTGTACGAACTAAGAATCTGGGCGACCGCGGATCGGATTCCGGCGCGAGGGGGAAACCTTGGTCCCAAGTCAATGGGCACCAAACATGCACACATAACGCGTCTTCAATTGGAAGACGCCGGCAAGGACGCCGGCCACCGTGTCAACCGCGTCATTAAGAATGCTCACCAGCGCAGACATTGATTTCCTCTTGTGCGACACCATCGATGTTGTTGAGGACTCCGAGCCAGAGCGGGAAGAGTTACGCAAATGCAAGAAACGCAGACTGGGCAATGATATACATGTTGTACCAACCAGTTTCCGTCAAGCAGGGACTCCGGCAGCGGCGAGTCTGGTAGTGCACGCTGGTTCAACGAGTGCCTCTGGAGAAGCAAGCACAAGTCGCGTTTACGACAAATCACGAAGTACAGCCCACGTATACGACCATCAATGTGTTTTCTCATCCTTGCTCAGCAGATCTTATGCCTTCAACGCGGTTCTTGAGTGCGCACAATGTAGTCACACCCAACAATCTTCCTGGTAATGATGACCTTGCATGTAAGTCTCATAATCCTTTCGAATGGTTACCGATCCCTAAGCCATCCCGAAGCCCACGGCCATTGTGCTACTTACTCTCCAAACCCGGGCGAAAGACTGTGCAGTGACTCCGACTTGCCGCACCCGTATTCCCCTATGGCTGAACCTTCAATGCCACCTTTCTGTCCGACACCCCTCCCGACCATGGCCGTCAATGAGTTAGATGACGACGAATCTTCTGGTCTTCGACTCAGTCAATTTGCATATAAACCTGCAGTCTCGATGAGGCCTTCTATGTCATCGGGCAGCGACAAACCACCACATCTGCCAGATGCCGCCTCACGAAGTGACAAGACAAGACGGACATCTGGTTACCCAGTGACCGACGACTTCACGGAAGAACAACTTATTGCTCTCGTCAAGTGCGTCAGCTGTGATATGCGCTGGACAACGCGAAAAACAGCGAAGCAGAAAGTGATTCATATACAGTTATGCGCAAAAAAGAACCGCTTGACGTATGATACACTGAGAGCCCTTGTCCGCCGAAGCATCGCCCCCGCTGACGGTGCGCGCTCTGGAACAACGACATATCTTGATTGTGTCATTAGCGACACAGCGACACGGAAGGGGAAACGACCGAAGGTCCTGACTACCGTGAAGTCGCTACCGGAGACCCGAAACGAGATTCTGGACCGCGCTCGAGAACTTTTAGTAGGCCGCACCAATAAAGAGCCACCGGAGACGCAAGCCTTCGGAGTTAGTCGATTTGCTTCAGCGTACTCTGAGCAGTCGTCAGACGGCAAGAACAACTCTTTGCCGAACTCTGTGGGTGCAGGGGCGTCTTCCACTTCAAGACATGAGCCACTTGACAGAACAAGTCGTTCGGGCGCTGTGGCACGAAGTGATTGTCCCTCACCTGTCAGCACCAAATCCCGGTATACCGAAGACGAGCTGCCGGCGGCAACGCAACAGTTTGGCGTCTCCAGACTTGCTGTAATGCAGGCTCGGCGTAGGCTAAATTTGGATACTGGGAGTTGAGACAGTACTTGACAAGTGCAGTTCCCATGTTGCGCAGAGTTCATGTGGATGTTCTACATTTTTTCATCTTTGTTACCGATCTTCGGCTTGTCAAGAAATTGTCGTGGAGGATGAAGAGCACCTCGACTCTCTCGACTTGCGTACATACAACGTTGACCCGAGACATTTGAGGCGAAAAAGGTAAACGAGATGGAGCAGTTTGACAAGTGTGAGCTGCGGCTTGGCGGTCCAGATTCTCCCATGGGCCCCACTGATATGTGGAATGGAACGTGCTGGAAACAGGGGAACGATGACAAGGACAGGTTACTGCAAGTACCCATGGAGGCTAATTACTATAGGTACTACATAGTTATCGTTGTTCAAACAGGCCGGTGCGTAAGCAACAACAGTCTTCGTATGTCGAGAGGATTGATGATGGCATCCGGAAGCTGTCCTGCCAAGGGAAAGGGGGGTCTCTTTCGGAGCAGCTGTCGATTCTGATGGCCGTCACGTCAATGCTCCTCCCCTGGCAATATAGGGCAATATGCTGCCCCCAATATCGCTCCTCACCCCGTGATTTTTCTTCCTTGTCCTCCTCGCCATCGCTTGGACCTGGTATCCCTGCTTGCATGCTCTCCCTCTTCCTCCTCTAGATGGCCCCTCAGACAGAGAAAACCACTCCTTCAGATGAAACAGGCTCCTTTAATGGCGTCAAGGAACGCGAATACTCAGAGTCTCCATCATATCCTGAAAAGCCTCACGAAAGTGTAGTCGCTCCCTCTCCCAATAATGATGGCGGAAACGACTCATCCGACACTGAAACTCACTCCGAAGATGAGTTTGACTGGGACGAGGAGGACTCTCTGCATCCAAAAACATCGCACGATCATCACAGAAAGGCGCGTCGCGGCCGCGCCATTTGGCTCGCGTTTATGAAGCTCGCTCGTCCAATCCGTGTCATACTCTTTGGCGTTTTGGGTACCGCCATCCTCATTGCCCCTTTGCTCGTCGTTGAACTTCGCTTCAAGAACGAAGGCAACGTTCAACCCCAGGTCCATGCTTGGTCTCTCTGGCTCTCCATTACTTTCGCTGCTTCTTGTATAACCTATCTTGTTGTCGACGCTATCCCCCGTATCGTAATATTTGTAGTTGTACTCTTTGGAGGGCAAGTGGAGCGCCTCAAGACGCAGTTGGAGGTATGATGACACTTTTTCCTGTCACTCTGTCATCCACTAAATTACGCGCAGCTTACCCTCGCGGTTTCAGGCTGGCTCAAACTGGCTCTGGATATTGCTTGGGCATGGATAGCCCTTTCTGCTATAAGGGCCTTTTATCAGCCTGCGGGTTCATACTGGGTGATCATCAATCGCGTGATGCAGGTATGACGGCCCTCTCTTCTTTCTGCTTCGAGATGGACATGTTCTCAACCTGATATCAAGGCTCTCTTTGCGGCCGGGATCATCTTGTTTGTCGAGAAACTCTTCCTTCGCTTTGTCGCTATCCAATTCCACCAAAAGGCCCTCGCAGATCGACTCGCTGAGAATCGTCTTGGATTAAAAGCCCTTGACCGCCTTTCTAATGCCCAGCCTATGGCTAACAAGCGCAACCCCTACATGAAGAAGGGTCACAAGAGCACTCAGAGCACACATGGCACTTCGCTCAATATCAATGATCTGCAGGCTGTTGCGGCTGGGAACGAGAAAGAGATGTATGCTCCCAAGGCGAAGGACTCTCACGCCGAAAGGAGGCGACAGCGTAAAAAGGCTATGGCTGCCATTATTGTTGATCAAGTTGGCGGTGCCATCGGTCAGGTTGCCCTGAAGAACTCGAGGTTCAACCGGGGAACTGAGCTTGGTAGCTTGAGCTCAGCCCGTAAGCTTGCAAGGAAGCTGTTCAGTGCGCTGAGTGACAGGCAGCACCTCGGAGTAGAGGGTAAGTAAGCATACTTCAAGTGCACTAGCTTGTTCTCAGTTTCTCTCTGAAGATTTTTACCCGTACTTCAAATCAACAAGCGAGGCTGTAAGTTACTGGAGTCAGCGCTTGATTCTCATACTTACATTTCTCCAGCATGCCGCGTTTGCCGTTTTTGATAAAGATGGCAATGGCGATATCTCAAGGAAGGAAATGCGTGAAGCGGTACAGAGAATTTATCGCGAGCGCAAGGCTCTGACTGCGAGCTTGAAGGTAGACTGATCATCATTCTCATAGATGCATGTCTGACAGTTCTGCTTTCTCAAAGGATGTCGGATCAGTCGTTGCGAAGCTTGACGCTGTTTTGGTCGTGCTAGCACTCCTGTTCATCTTGTTTGCTTGTCTTTTGATCTTTAACCGCAGTGACACGATCTCGTCCCTCGTGCCACTTGCAACCCTTATACTCGGGTTTTCGTTCATCTTCGGACATTCCGCTCAGCTGTTGTTCGAATCGGTGAGCATTTTCTTCGTCGCTTTGGCATTAACATTAATATACCCTCTGTAGCTTGTTTTCATCTTCTCCACGCACGTGTTCGATGTTGGTGACTTGGTGCAAATTGATGATCAGGTAGGTTCTAGTGTCAAAACACCACCTTCATTGTTCATTCTGTCTTCAGTTCCTGTACGTCAAGGAATTCGGGCTTTTCTCCACGACGTTTCGAAGGGTTGACGGCCAAGAAATTATTGCTCCAAATGCCCTGTTATCGAGCACTAAGCTTGTTCACAACATGCGTCGCAGCAATTCGATGTACGAGCTGTGCTTCGTGCTTCAAATGATTCTCTAACAGCTCCTACAGGTGGGAGTCCATGACCCTTACAATTTCGTACTCCACTCCGTTGGAAGTCATTGAGCAACTCAAGGTCCGCGTCCAGACGTACATTAACGCGAATGCCCGTGAATGGTCGGGATGTGGTATCATCATAGACAAGATGGAGTTCCAGAATTCGGTCACTGTTAATGTCTGCGTTGAGCGTATGTGTTTGCCTCGTCAGTCTTCCACGCTACTGATCTGAATTGGTGAATAGACCGTTCCCACTGGCAAGATTGGGGTGGACGCTGGGGTCGTCGCACGGAGTTCATGAAGTTCCTCAAGGCTACTTGTGAAGAGCTTGACCTCCAATATACTCTACCCATACAGCCCGTCATTATGTCCAAGCCGCCGCTTGGTCATCGTCAAGGCAGTGCGCCACCCTACCGGACCTAGGATGGAATCTCTGATCTAGGGGAGGTCAGCTCCAACCACTATCATGCCCTTCGTTCAGCACAGCCTCGCTTCAAGTCGTCGAGAATGGTTCCCGATAATGGGAGTGTTCGAAATTGCTGTTACATACCTGGACGCGTTTATAAGTCAGTAATGGTGTACACACTATGTTGGTGATTTCTTGGATGCGCATGATAGACCTGTTGAAGGCGGATAATATAGTAGTAATGCCTTACAGGTATATACCAGTGCTGCTCCATGACACAAAGGGTATCTGGTGCAGGGGAATGCTTCTAAATGTGAATTGTGAGATTATGTGATTCTATAACTCTACCCAGCGTATAGTTGCTGGTGACCTTGTTCAAAGGGCGACTGACGATAGCCCCGCAACCTCAACCATTCCCCCAACGAGGTGTAGGCTACCAGCAACAAGGACATTGACTTCCTGAGAGCCCTTCTCTGACGATATGCCTCGTACAACACGCACAGCATGTTCAATAGAGGGTAGCACATGGACGGATTCTTTGGGGAAGGAAGGGATGAGTGCCATCCATGCATCCGCGAGCTCATGCTGCGTCTTCAGATGCACAAGATCAGAGGTGGGCATGCCAACTGAAGCCAGGTCTAGATAATGAGATGGGAATGAGGATGACGTGTAGGTTTGTTCAGTATATGTAGGTATGTGTAGATACGCACCACCCTTGAACCCGCCATCGGCATACGTGACGTTATTACAGAACACGACCGCGTTGAAGAAAGTATCTGCGGTGGCGTCATATCCGTGGAGCTTGAGCTGTGCGTTGATCTTGGCAAGGACAGTGCCCAGGAAGGCCGGACCAGAGCGACCGTTTGTACAATTAAAGATGAACGCTCTTTTGGGTCGAGAAGAAGGTGGCCTATACAGGATCGTTGAGATCAGGCGATTCAGTCACAGGGTCAGACCAATTCAACGTACATGACAGGCAGGCCAACTCCTGGTTGCACAAACCACTCCATACAGCAGTCCAGGCTTTCAACAGTGTGTGCACCATCGAGGTACCATGTCGTCTTGGAATACTTTGCATTAGGGTCAGCCACTGTCTGACATCGGCCTGGCCACGCGGCAGTCTCCAAACCCTTGACAAACACGTCAGGGATCGTTCCGTCGCTCGAGCTTGATGGAGCGTTCTCCGGACTCTGAGATTCAAGGAATGCATGTGCCATATCCAGAGCAATCGAAGCATTGGAGATTTGATGTTTACCAGCAAGACCTATAATAGAATAGATCATTGATACATGAAGCTTCCCTTAGTCTGATATGTGATTACCTAGTTTTATTGACCGCAAGGCCGATGGTACCTGAGAGACCTGGAATCTCGATGCCTAAGAAGCTGGTTAGCATGGAACGAACCTAGAATAGCACCGTTATTACCTCTAGTTCTTGGGCGCGCTCTTTCAAGACTTTCATCCCCTCCTCTGGCTGCTCAACGCTGAATGCTGGGACGTCGGGCTGACGAGGCTATTAACATTGGATGGAAGATAAGCATTACAGTTAGACGAACCTTGTAAATGCCACCTTTCTGCCATGCTATCTCGCCGATAGTCTTGCCTAGCAGCGATACGTGGTCGAGACCAAGAGCAGTCACCCCAGTCACGACGGGCTTCGGCACAACATTTGTGCTGTCAGATGCTCCTCCAATACCAACTTCTAATATGGTAGCATCGACCTTTAGCGACAGGAACGTATGAAAAGCCATGAGAGTTAGATAGCGGAAGTAATTTGGCATGGGAGGTGTAGCAGAGTTTTCACGCTAGAGAACGGTTCAGCATATCAATCCTACCAGTGTCGGCAAAAAACGCCTACCGCGTCGTTCTCCTTGAGTCTATCCCAGACTTCGAAGAAGAAGGTAGCAAAGTCCTCCTCGGATATTGGCTTCCCATTCACCCGTATGCGCTCCCTAACGGCAACAAGATGGGGAGAAGTGTAGAGACCTGCACATCAATGAAATAAGATGAGGCGTTTCAATCATCACGTTTATCATACCAACTTTCCAGTCAGGGCGTGCACTTCGGAGCAAAGAGTCGGTGAAAGCGCTAGTAGAGCCCTTTCCCTTCGTTCCAGTAATGTGAATGACATTCAGTTTATTGAGATCAGGAGCCTGTACAGGGTTACGATGACATAATAAAGTGTGCTTTAGCGTGTGCTTACAGTGTATCCAATTCGCTTCAGATAGTCGAGCATTTCCGGCATTGCATTTGGGTTAAGCTTTCCTCCTGCCTGCCTAACAGCTTCGAGTGTTGCGGCATTCGTCTGGAGAGAGTTCAGGGCCTCTATAGCATCTGTGTAACTGCGAGAAGTCGACATGCTCCTGCAGTAAATCGTCCAAGAAAACGCTGCGAGACGACAAGAATGATTGGATAATGAACGGGCAAGTGGGAACCGACCGATGAGCATCGCCCTGGCACTCGAGTTTAGCAAAGTCCAAATCCACGATCTTCCTCTTCCGGCAACAGCGGCCGGACATTTCCACGTGACACGCGTGTAAATTACTTTCACGTGACACGCGTCTCGGTTTCACGAGAACAAAGTGGACCTGTTGCAGGTTTGTTGCAGCCGCCCTTTGCATGAGTACACGCAAAATATGGACCGGTACGTAACGGTTGTCAAGTCCTCGACGAAGACGCGTATGGATGATATCAAGGGAGCAAGAGCGGAACACAGATCCCAACCCTATGGACGGCCCAGTGCTGGTAGCAGCACTGGCTCGCGTGTCAGCCTACTGGCCGAAGACAAGGAACGCGTCCGGAGGCAAGTGCAGTACATGCTTGGCCCCAGGCGCAATGTTTGACGCGTTGTCAAAACAGGCTTATGGCCCCGCTGAGGGAAGAAGCCGAAAGAGAGGGGCGCCAGCTATCCGGGCCTACTATTACGAAACATATTCTGAAGACGCTCAAAGACGAATCTAACCCCATTACGCACTCCAACGTCTATCACCGCACGGGTATATTCCCCTTCCCCGGACAATACGTAACTACTAACTTTATTCGTCGACAATCCTAGATCATGTTATATCTTGTACGACCGGTCACCAGCGCGGTGAAGGTCGCGGCGCAGGTGCTCGTCTGTGGACCATCGAGAGATCTCATAAGCTAGCAGAACAGCGTCGTGTTGACACTGAAAACGCAAGAGCTGCTGCGAAAGGCTCGAGTGCTGTGCTGGTTGGCGTTCGAGTGTATGTTGGTGGATATATGCGCAACACCACCGACATTGCCATGAAACGCGCTATCAGCCTCGCTGGAGGCACTATCTTGTAGGATATTCCCTCATCAAGCCTAACATCAAAAGACTGATCAATCTCGTTATTTTGCGAGGTCAACTGCCTCGAGTGCCACCCACATTCTGACTTCGCAGCAACTGAGCGGGTCCAAAACACAGAAGCATCTAACAACGAAGCACAGGAACGGACCAGTTCATGTTGTAAGACCAGAGTGGGTGACCGACAGTATAGAGGCAGGTCACAGGCTACCGGAGGCGCAATATTCTTTCATCAAGCCTGCGGGAGCTCAAGACCTCCGCGAGATGTTCAAGAAATCCAGATCACAGAACCATGCAAATGCCGAAGGATCTAAGTGAGGGGCGATCTAAGTTATAATATTTATACCTATTTTATATCGTGACAAGTCAACACGACCGCGATGATGTGCAGGCAGGCCTACTCATGATCGGACGACCCTGTGTAGCTATAGCTCCCTATACTTCCGTCGTCCATGTCCGTCATATCGCTGAACTCGTAGTCCGAATCAGGGGTAAGCGGTCTGTCGATGCTGACTTCACCTTCAACACGATCTGCGCTACGCACAGGCTCCATGCACCGTAGGCACTCCCAGAATTCATCATCCCCGTCGTCCACGGCTCGCATCATCCGTTCGGCAATACAATGATAACAGTAGGTATGACCGCACGACGTCACATACGGCGTGTAGATCGGGAACTGAGGAGGTGACTCTTCGGCTTCTTCGTCTTCTTCAGTCACCTGCGGTTGTGTTTGGGGAAGATATGCGGTGAGGGCATTGGCAGAATCGGATAGATTGAGGTTGAAGGACGCATTCTCCGCGCATATGGCACACTCTTCCGGCGAGAGCGCATGGAACTTGCCTTTCATAAGGACTTGTCTACCTTGTGATGAGGAAGGCATGATAGATGAAGGCATGAGAGACGAAGCGCCGTTCTTAAGAGTTGACTTTAAGCGGCTCCAGCGCTTCTGTAGTGCTCGGCGGTTGACTAAGGGCAAGAGGAATAAGAGGAATTCCTGGCATCCTTGTCAGTATATTTCCTGAATGAAAATAATGCATATTGACATACAGTGAATGCATGCCACACCATTTGGCGATTCATGAACTCATAGCTGACTTCTCTCCTGGTGAGGCTCTGGGCAGGCTCAAGTGACATATGAAGCAGCCTGTCTGAGAGTGTACGATATCTGGCGGATTTTGACTCTAAGTCGGCCAGATGCATACAGGGGACATAAGCGACGCAAGTACTGACCGACCGTTCCATAGGAAGGCAATGAAGTTTCCTAGACCGAGGAGTGCGTGCGTTGCTTCCAATCGAGTCAAAAAGTCCCAAGCTTTCCGACGTGGATCGGAAGATGGTGTGTCAGGCCATGCATGGGAGAGTGCACGGTCACGTATTCGATTATGGACGTAAGGAATGAGAATCGTTAGCGTGCCGTGAAGTAGCAGCAGTCGACGAGGGAGACGGGATCCTGGGGAGCGGAAGTCATGAACGGATTTAAGGCTAGGTACAAAGAACCTACCTAAAGACGAAGGGTGTGAGCGAGCATGGTGGGGAGCATATTTGAGTCCCTGAAGTTTGGCACCATAACTCGCACCCGTGTCCCACACGGAGAGCTTATAGAGAGTGAGCTGGATTATGAGGCTAAGCTCGGGCTCAAAGCGAGCTTTAAGTGCAGCCTGCAAATAGTCAATAGACTTGTCAAGGTATTCATGAATTATCAAAACACACATTAATCAGTGCGAGTGCTTTATTGAGTGGTTCTTGAAGTAGGTTCACGAGTTCTGCGTCGAGTAACTCCGCATCGAGCTGGCCGACACGGATGATGCGGGGCTCGGGTGAGGGTTCAGAGTGCAGCAAGTCACGTATCGAGTTCAGGCTGGATTGAGCACTGTCCCATGCAGTCTGCCATGTTGAGTTCGTGCTGCTCATCGAAGGGTGCCGATGACTTCTCCTCGAGCCAGGTATGCGCCGGGGAGGCAACCCGTCAGAGTACTTGTTAAAGCCGGGTTTACCGCGCCGATGCTAAATTCCATCACGTGATAACCGAGATTAGACAACGAGGTTTTGACTCGTCTCCGATCATCGACAACACCAGGCCACGGCTCGACACAGACTGTAAAGTCCGCCTCGCTGCGTGTAGCATCAGATCGCGATGGCAGAAGCTATTCAACAGCTTATTCTCGATATTCTTGAAAAACACTCGAGCATCAAAGATACGCGCCAGCTCACTCTTCCCGGTCAGTCAAGTCAAGCCGCGTCCCAAGATGAACAGATAGCTATCCTCGGCGCGCTCAATTCTCTCCTGAGTCGTGAAGCGAGTACCCCTTTAACAGTTACTGGACAAATCGGCTTACATATTACTTCAGATGATCACCTATGAGACTCATGAAACGCTCTCCCATGCTTTGACGGAGGAAGGTGCCCAGCTTTCTCTGACAGGGTCGCACGAAGCACGCGTATGGGCAGCGCTTCCAGAAAGGGGTGCTGGCGAGCCTGTTGCACCTCAACAACTCAAGACTCTCGTGGGCGATGAGACCGCTAAAGTAGGTCAGGGAAGGGCGTTTAAGGCTGGATGGATCGCGAAGGAGGGTGGCGGTCTCGTCAAGGCGGTATGTGGTTACCCCTTTCTCGAGAATCATTTGGTCTTTACGTGTTATACGCTTGTCAGGTGTCTGAAATCAAGGATACCACGCAACTAGAGCTGAGGGATGTTGACTCTACTGGTACACTTGAAGCCGGAGAGAAGTCATTGGCCGATCTCCGGAAACGCAAACTGATCACACAAAGGTCCGTGAACATCTTAACATTCGTGTCTACCAGACCATGGACATGTGTGCAGAAAAGGCCAATGGTTCACCGTCCACAAAGGCCCGGGCTTCAGCACATCTATAGCCAAACCAGAGACAGACCTCACCGTTGAGATGCTTTCATCGTAAGTGCCTAGTTCTCTACTACCTATGCAGAGGAACCCCTGAGATATGCATGCAGAGGTTCATGGAAAACATCTACTTTCAAGAAGTACAACTTCGAAGCTGATGGGATACCCACAAACGGTGGAGCACTGCATCCGCTCCTGAAGGTGCGAGATGAAATTAGGAATATCTTCCTTGAGATGGGGTAGGGTGTGCTTTACTATTGTCAGGATGGTCTAACATTACATCTGTACCAGCTTCGAAGAAATGCCAACTGATACTTTCGTTGAATCTGGGTTCTGGTGTTTCGACGCTCTGTTCGTCCCACAACAACATCCGGCGCGTGAAGTGCAAGATACCTTCTACCTTTCAGGTGCGTCCTCATCTGGCATGGTACCTTGCATATCAACATGACATGTATCTTTAGATCCGACAACCTCTCTTGATCCTCCCAAAGACTACTATGAGCGTGTCTCGGCAGTTCACTCCAAGGGAGGATACGGATCGACGGGCTATCGCGCCCCTTGGTCACACGAAGAGTCACGCAAGCTGCTTCTTCGAACACATACGACCGCATCCAGCGCTTCGATGCTGTACAAGCTCGCCGCTCTCTGCCGTGGCGAGAAGGTCTCTGATGATGTACTGAACTCAGACATTGGTGGACCAGCACCAACCGGCGACGGAAGTGGCGACAAGGGCGATGGCTTCCGACCCGCAAAACTGTTCAGTATCGACCGCGTGTTCAGAAATGAAACACTGGACGCCACACACCTCGCTGAATTTCACCAGGTCGAGGGTGTCGTCGCTGACAGGAACCTGACACTTGCTGATCTGATTGGTGGGTGACCTCAACTGTTCAATAAGATTGACCTTGATGAACAGCGCTTACGCACCTTGTTTAGGGTTCATGCGAGTCTTCTTCAAGAAGATGGGTCTTGAGAATCTTAGGTTCAAACCTGCATACAACCCATATACCGAGGTTTGTGGTTTTTTGCAGCGGCGAAGCTACTCATACTTATCAACGAACGCAGCCTTCACTTGAGATTTTCGCCTTCCACCCTGATTTAAACAAATGGGTTGAAATTGGAAACAGTGGAATGTTTCGCCCTGAGATGCTTGAGCCTATGGGTTTCCCGAAGGATGTTCGTGTGCATGGTTGGGGTATTGGTCTTGAACGGCCTACGATGATTCGGTTCGTGTTTCTTGATTATGGACCCTCCAGAAGACTGAGTATCTCTTATTCTAGGTATGGCATCAACAATATCCGTACATTAGTCGGGCACAAGACGAGCATCGATGAGATTGAGCGCTACCCCGCTGTTAGGTTCTAGGGGCCTTGCGTATGTAGCTGTGCGAGATAGAAGTAGGTTCAATGCGCATGTATTACAATACCTGTATAATTTGTCGAGTCGACCAAAGGCTGGCGCGTTTACGCTTAAACGGCAAAAGACATGTGCTTGGCACCATGGTGCAGTCAGGTAATTTGCGATCCAAGTACAGACACGAGTAGCTGCTCCCCCAAGATCTCATGTACCTCTGATGTCAGATGCAAATCGTCCATCCATATACCACCACATTCGGTCGTCGGCTCGTGGTCACTAAACCCGTACTTCGAAGGAACATCAAGTACTCCAGTTAGAACTTGATGCGACGAAAAAACAAGCACTGTCGCCTCCTTGTACGTGATGCCAAACTGGGTTGCATGTGTCTGGAGCAGGCTGTTCCAGATTTCTACGCAGTTTCTCATATCTTCTACAGAGCTGGTATTGACAGCTGTGGAAGAGAGAACAAAGGTTGGGGATATGAGATTCGTGTGTAACAAATCATACCTTGTGGTGAGCGGTCAATGGGAGGAACGTCAAGGAGGACGAAGTTTCTAGCACCGGCTTTGACATAAAGACTGTGGAGTGCATCAGAAACAGCTTCAACGCTGTCTTCTAGCTCGTCATAGTTTGCGCAGTCATTAATGCCAATGAAGACAACTACTCGCGTGACTTGTCAGGAGAGGCGGAGGTAGGATAAACTGTGTCGCACAATACGTGGTTTTGCTCGGGTCCATCTGGATTTTGTCGACAGCCTTTTCCTTTGAGAGACCCTGGAAGAAACGCGACATCTGAGCCAAAAGGTGATCCGGAGTCCAATCCTCGGGCTTTGCAAAGGCACCGGGCATGGCAAAGTTGTGGATCAACGGGCTGCCCTGGAGATGTACTTTCTGCTGCATATAGTCGACCTAAACCAAAGCCGCCCTCAATGTTGGGTGAAGCTAGATTCATAGGTAGGGGCACAAACCCAGGTGCGGCCTTCGAAGTATTTGCTATAAGAATCACCGCTGATGACCGGTTTAATTGCAATTCTCTTATGCACTGAACGAGTTCGAGAGTTCTCTTACAAGATGACCACATTCTCGAATGATCCATGTGCATGCCAATGAGAACCACCATGGGCTATTGTCAAGAAGCCTGCGTCCGCTGAGTAAGCCAGAGCATCTCAAAGTCATCAGCACCCATACGAACAAGAGACGGGCGGTAGCGATGCAGCCATGTCGCGTTGAATAATGCTCGGATTTGCTTTTAAGTGGTTTACGATTTGTTTTTGCTCGTTACTAGATGCCATGGAGGGACGCGGAGGAGCCTGTCAGACCGATACAATATCAATATTTAGCGCCTTTTCTAAAGTGTGAGCAGAGTCAAGAGCAGAGTTCAAGGCACTTGTCCTGATAGTCGGAGACAAGTGTCAAGAAGGGCTGGGCGCTTAATTAGGCTACCTGTCACATGTCCTGCGCTTTGACGCGTTAAACCAAAGCGCGTAACAAATTGACAGTTTTGCCAGTCCCTTCTTCGGACAATTTTCGGAAAAGTGTTATCGAGTGACCAACATGTCCTGCTGCTCTGCTGCCATTCTCGCAACTATAAAACTTTCATATCCCGCATCATCATTAATCATTCTACACACGCCATGACAATCACCATCCGGCCTGTAACGCCTGCAGATCGCCCACAGCTCAGACACATCTGTCTTCTCACTTGTGACGCAGGGCAATCTGGTGAAGACAAGCATAACTACCCCGATCTGCCCGGGCATATCTACGCCGAGCCGTACGCGACACCGGAATTAGGGCATACTTGGGGCTTTGTCCTCGTTGATGATGAACGCGAAAGCGGCAAGGAGGTTGTAGGTTATGTCATTGGCGCATCGGACACTCGCAAGTGGGAGGCAGACGCTGCCGAAAAGTGGTGGCCCACGCTCCAAGCCTCGGAGACGTACAAGCCCCTTGTCTCCTCGGGTGCAGACTCTGTTGCAGACGGCCCTCTGATACAGCCGACAGAAGATGATCTAAAGTACATCAAGACCCTCAAGGCATTTCCCCCCGCAGACGAAGCCCAGATAAAATACTCCCCTGCTCACATGCATATCGACCTCATACCCGACTATCAATCGCAAGGATACGGACAGGATCTTGTCAACGCCGCGGTCACCCACTTGAAGGATGTGTCCGCGGGCCAGGGAAAGCTCAACAGCGTGTGGCTTGGAATGGACCCGCGAAACACGAAGGCGAGGGGTTTCTATCTGAAGATAGGGTACAAACCTGTTGATCAAGCTGCTGAAACTGTTCTCGGCCTCAACTTCAAGGAGTGGTTTGAGCTGTATGATGCAGGCCGGCAGGCCAAGAAGTATGAAGAAATTAGGAGGGCAGCAGCGGAGCGAAGAAAGGGAGGAACGTAATTGACGTGTGTCCTTTCACTCGCACTCCTTGAGGAGCGATGTACTGAACAACTGTAACAGAAGCAAAGTAAACTTGGGATATATGTTTGTGGGCTGTTCCTCTCACTCGGGTAGACGAATGTGAATGTTATCGGCTCTCACTCTAAACATTGGTAATTTCAAGACAACCGTAACTCAGGCAGAATGCTACAAATCCGACATGGAGCAGCAAGCACTTATCTGTTACAAAGCCATTCTAAGGGTATCATCTCGACGCGGAAATCGCCCCTTAAAATCTACTGTCGTCACGAACCAGGAGTAAAAAATGGTGTAAGTACGAACTCACAGTTCGTGGATGGTGTCATCTACTCGAGGGGTGAGCAAGTAGCCAACAAGTAACTTCTAGCTCCTGTTGGGTGGGTTTGGCGCTTAACGGAACGAAACACTCATGGCGATGATCAACACTCCAGTAATGCATACCACCCTCACCCAGGCAAGACCCCTATGATGCCTCCTCTGGGAACTGTGTTTCAGTACCCCTTCGCCGCGGAAGTAAACTGAGGAGTGCTTCTGAAAGCCTCTGCCAGGTGTGACGACAGTGAAACATCTCCTTAGCTGACCCCCCTTTACTTGAACAATGAGCCCTTACGCTCCTTAGTTGTCTTAAGGAGGCACAATGGGTCTTCGTATAAAAAGAGCCCCCTCCCCCGCCAATTGCCTCACAAATTCTTTTCACCAAGTCCTCTCAAATAACCACCATCAACGACCCAACGTATATCCCCATACCTCAGTCAACGCTGCGCGTTGCCTCAGTAATATTCATCACCAACGTAAGTTATCCTTGTACCTTGATGGTGATATGTCGCTGACCTAGTCATCAAGACCACATTGTTCTAATCCTATACACTTCGAGTCTCCACGGATAAGACTCTCAACCTCAAACAACTCGTACATCATTACAGCACAAGCACGCTATCCACCTCGATGAATCCCTCTCGGTCCCCTCATCAGCAGCAAAACTCGGAAACCCCGCCCCAGCACCATAATTTCTTGACCATGCCGAGCATGGCCCACGCTAGAACCTTCTTTGGATTCCGCTCTTCCGAGCCAGAGTCTCTTCCGACAGCTGCCCTGACGCAGTCCAACACGCGAGCAAACATACGCCGTTCCCCACTCCCAGACTTTCATCCTGGTGCAAACACGGAGATTCACGAAAAGCCAGTTTACCGGGAGCGCAGCCGCTCTGAACACTTCGACGAAGAACGCCGCGGGTCTGGCGGCTCCGACGAGACGCTGAACGAGCCGGGCGAGGAACAGGCCCAATTCGCAGACAAGGGCAAACAGCGCGCCAAAGACGAAGATCTCGAACTTGATGATGACTTCGAGGACCATGTCGACCGCATGCACCACGTCCCGCGCGACGGCAGACGGAACGAAGACGAAGATTTCAGCAGGTACACCTTCTCATCGCACCGGCACCCATTCGACATCCCGCCCCCGCCGCTGGCGTATAACCCCGCGGCACCGCCGCCATACCCACCCGCCATTCATAACCACTATGGAGGCGGCTTCGACCCGGAGTCGCAGGTGCGTCGGGAGCACCCCGACGAAGGGGCGTGGGATGAGGGCGAGGACGTCGTGCCTGACTTCATGGACGGGCCCGCGTTCGACGGCGACGCGGGCGAGGACGAGGACGAGCAAGCTGTCCGCGCGGCGCGACGTGCGAACGCGAAGTACTACCGCGACCTTGCGCGCGAGCACGAGATCCCGGGTGCGAAGGATCGTGCTGCGCGACGGAGGAGTGTGCTGCCGAACCTCGCAGACCTATACGGGCTTAATAGAACCGAAAATCGACGTGAAGGGGGTCCGTCGAACACTCAAACTGCCAGCCGGCCGAAGAATCGGGGACGCGCGATGAGCGGGTTGACGGATAGTAGCGAGATCGTGGATCCTGATGATCCTAGGATCACTGGCGTGAAGAAGGATTGTCTCGACGACTATGAAGATGAGCGTCGAGCGGCCTTGCGCTCTATGGACTACAAGCAACGTAGGAAGGAGCGCCAGAAAGTGCGGATCGAGTTCAATGTGACCTGTAAGTTGGAGTTAGATCTGCATAACCCATGAGCTAATGCTTACATGAATAGCGATCATGAATCGTCATCTTTTCCTGCTCAAACTCGCTCGAGCATTGATGACGTTCGGCGCTCCTTCGCATCGTATCGAGTCCCAGCTCGTCGCGGCAGCCCGCATCCTCGAGGTGGATGCGTCTTTCATCCATCTCCCCTCCGTGATCATCTGTTCCTTCGGTGACAGCGACACATCGACCTCCGAGACGCATTTCATCAAGTGCTCAAGCGGCCTCTCGCTGGGATCCTTGCACAGGGTGCATACCATCTACCGTGCGGTCGTGCACGACGAAATCAGCGCCCGCAAGGGCACAGAGCAACTCGAGTCGCTGCTCGCCGAACGCCCCATATATCCCGTGTGGATGCGTTGTTGCCTGAGTTTCTGGCTCAGTGTCCTCATCTGCCCGCTCGCGTTTGGTGGTAGCTTCGTGGACATGTGGATTTCTGGGATCGGTGCGACTTGTCTCACATTCCTCCAGCTGCGCGTCGCAAGCCGCAGCGCTATGTATGCGAATGTATTCGAGTGAGTTTTTCATTCCATCACCTGCTGTTCAGTTGAAGCTGACAACTACACAGGATCACGGTGGCCATGCTTATGTCGTTCACTGCGCGCGGTCTAAGCAGTATTCGAAGCGATATCTTCTGCTACACCGCCATTTCGTCAGCTGGTATCATCGGTATTCTGCCGGGTTATCTCATCCGTAAGTTACTTTTCAAATAAACATGCCCATCCACTCACATCGCTGCACAGTGAGTTCCTCGCTAGAGTTGGCATCCAAGAACATCATCTGCGGCTCCGTCAAGATGGTGTATGCGCTTATCTACACGCTCTTCCTCGGTTTCGGCCTGCAGATCGGATCGGATCTCTACCTGCTCTTCGACTCAGTAGCCCGCCAGCACCTCGAGGATATGACTCAGGCGCTTAGCACGAGCACTACCCTCGTCGGCACATTCGCGTCGGACAACAGCACGAACGGTTTGCCCAACGTGACCGGCACATTCACCTTCACAAACGCCACCAACGCATTCTCGACCCAGAACGTCATAGACGGTTGTTTCCGCCAGGGCGACTGGCCGTGGTACCTCCGCCCGTTCCCGAGCTGGACAGAGTACATCATCGTGCCCATCTTCTCGATCTTGTCCAGTCTCGCGAATCTGCAGCCGGCCAAGTCGAAGGAGCTCGTCGTGATGGTCGTCATCAGCTGCGCGAGCTACGCCAGCAACAAGGTCGCGAATCACTACATCTTCAACCGCAGCGACATTGTCAGTGCTATCGGAGCATTCACGGTCGGTCTGCTGGGCAATATGTACTCGCGCAAGATGGGTGGTACCGCTTTCACGAGCATGGTCACTGGTGTACTCTTCCTGGTGCCGGTGAGTAATTGGCTCGTCCAGTCCCATTGTGCCCGCTGACATAGATGAACAGAGCGGTCTGTCGCAATCCGGAGGCATCACCGCGCACGGTAGTGGTGTTGACATTGGAGGTGCAATGATATCGGTCACGATCGGTATCACGGTCGGACTGTTCATGAGCCAGGCGCTTGTGTACATGTTCGGTTCCCGCAAGAACGCCGCCGTTTTCTCTTTCTAATGCATTGCTGGTACATTGTTTTTGTTCATTCTTTCGCATCGCTCCCTTTCCCTACTCAAAGAAACATGACGTTATATTTAATTCTCTGCAGTGCTTTGATAGCCTTGCAATGTAACAGACTCAGTTGCTCGCAGTATCTCTTCATTTTGTAATAGGTCACCATGAATAATATCATGACACCCCACAACTGTGTGATTATGTTGTTTTCAAATGTCTCAAAACAACTTGCTTTGATTTAGTTCAATGCTCATAAGCATTAGCGCATACAATTCATAGTGACTACTTGCTCCCAGACGAGGGTTCATCGGCAGGTCCAGTAACAACTGGCAGCGCATGTGAGAACCTAAGATAGACTTTGGTAGAGTAAACTCACGCAGAGCGACTACGGCTACAACGATGTAGAGCCAGTACTTGGAGATGAAAGACTTTTGGGCCGGTGGTTGGACAGGTTCGCCCGCAGGAGTGACTGGCGGTGGCTCGCGCAGAACGGGGCTGTGTGTGAAAACGGCCGTGAGTGGTTTGACCGCAAATAATCGCGAAGCTTCTTACGGTGGTGGCACAGAGGGCGACCGGGCGTGTACTGTGGTATTGAGGGCCACAGGATAGGATGGGTGTGGCTGTTCGAGACACGCGCCGTTGTGAGGAGTGGGTGACACGAAGTAATCGAGTGCGAATGCGGAACCGTCCGTTGTGAGCGCAAGGTGAAGAGCGTCATGTGTCGCACGAGCGAGATGGCACTGGGAGGGTGTGATGTCAGAAATCTGTAGATATGCAAAGAATGAGAGGTCTGCTGACTGCTTTTACAGCCGATATCGCGTAGGGATCGTAGGAATTGTCGAAGGCAAGTGCAACCTGGTAGAGAGTAGCATCGTCCTGGGGCAGGATCGCGTCTTCAAAGTCGAATGGGCCATCCTGGTGATATACGTAGCTTCCTTCTACGAGCTCAAGGGTGCCCCGACGGTCGAATGCGGGTGCAGGGAGGGTCGGGTGTATGATGCGGTGGAGGACGCTGACCTGTGCGGTGTGCGGGTCGTGCAGCTGGGCGACGACGACAGGCACGGCAGCCAGGATGAAGGGAAGAAGGAAGAGCATCGTCATCAGTTACATAAGCGATCTGGACCCGGAAGCGATGGTCGGTTAGCCCGAGTCCAGAGCGCAATCTGGTTGAAGAATCTGAACACTGCATATAATAAGTGAACGCTGCCCAGTCTCTCTTCCCGAGCCCCCGCAATCGCACCACCTCAGCTCCCCGGGTCAAGCAGAACACTTACATACACTACAAATTCCTGCAGCTGGTGCTTGTGTACAACAGCTCCACTTGACTTGTCCCCGCCACGCTCGACTCGGATATATCATGCCCGCCTCCGACACCACGGACTCTCCCTCCCCCGCCCAGGCGGTGGCAAACCCGCAGGAGCTCCGCCTAGCCCAACGCGCCCTCACAAATCTCCTTCCTACCTCCCCGTCCTCCCCAGCCCGGAACGCGTTTGAGCACTCGGACTCGGCAGTAGCTCTTCTCCAGTCCCTTGTAGCATTTTACCATCAGGAACGCATGTGGGTCTACAGAACCCGCGCCCATCTCGAGCTTGCCCTCGATGTCATGCCCTCCCCCTCTGCCCGCCAAAATATCTACTCTCCGTCCTCGGCATCTTCTCCTTCTCAGACTCCCTCTTCAACCACGTCTGCTTCCATCTCTTCCTCTACTATGTCAACTCCTATCAAAGAAGAGCCCACTTCTCCAACTCCCATATCCAAGTGGATGCGTCGCAAGGAGAGTTTCGGCCTCCGCCTCGAGGGCATCCGCCCCGTCATGTCAGGCGGCGTCTCAAAGAAGCGTGCTTCCCGTCCCCGCACTGGCGTGTATCTCCTCGAGCAGTTCGAGTCCATGATGAAGACACGCATGGAGAGCTGCGAGCGCATTTCCAACATGGTCCGCGACGCGAACCATGTCCCCGTCCCCGTGGGCCGGCACGTTCCATGAATCCGCTGCGCCCTTCCTCCAAAATGACATGTGCTCTCACGAAGCTGCCCTATGCAGCGCAGAGGAGAAAAGTCGGACACTCCATTCTAGACTCGCAGCATGTCAGGGAGGCATATACATGCGCGTCCCCGCGACGTCGCAGCATTCGACCATCACTAATTTGTTTCATGCAGCTATTCCTCGGGCTATCGTTTTCCACTTCGCGCCGGTTGCCGCGCGCCCTAGTTCCCTTAGCCTCCGCATTTACGCGTCGCATCGAATCTCTTATCAGTGCTTCATGACATAACTTATCTCTATCCATCATCATGGGCTGGTTGACATTGAAATCGTCATTACATTGCCTGTACTTGCCACAACGCGTACTTCTCCCGTGTATTACTAGAAGTCCTACCTAACGTTTTGCATGCATGTGTACTTTAGTCCCAATGAGCCTGGCAGAATCAGAATAGACCCCATATACATGACCTCGTGTTTTGCTTGCCTGTGGAGTTTCGAGTTGAACTAAAACCTTGGTTCGCCCAGTCGACGGATGAAATGGGGGAACATCTTTGTCCGGAACGGCTTCTTTACCGCGCGAGAACTACCAATAGAAGCGCATATAAAGTTCAAGTGAACAAAGTTCTATTCTTGCCTTATAATCCGAACAATGACCCTAATAACTAACAGACGACGAGTGACGCGCATTTGTACACACACCGTTATTCCCAGTACCTGGATGAGTCCGGTCTGGACTCTGCGCACCTGGGTAAACCCACGGAACCCAGACGTACGGTAGCCATTAAAAAAGGTATAGCACGAACGACGTGATCAACGAGGCTGAAATCCATCATAGAATTCCAAGATTTGCACACGTTCGCTCTACATTCGCCACTGGTGTATGGACGAGGCGATGTCAGGAAGACGGATAGCCCCTGCTGAGTACCTCGCGAAGCTAGCCTTATCTTCGGGCACCCAGAGCGCAGCTGACAGGGCTTTCAATTTAAAAGGAGGTCAATCATATGCATGATGCATGATGGCCTAGCCACATGCGAGAGCTGGATATTGAATCGAGTATAGAGGAACATTCTCGGAAGCTGCGTGAGGCTGTAGCTGCTGGTGCTGCTTCGCGCATCAGAAAACCGACAAACACGAATTCACCATCGAGGCAAACCCCGAATAGCCAGCTTATAGACGATCACCGGGGTTCCCAGGAGTGCGTCGAGCGACACACGCATACAAACTGCTAGAATGAAAATGACGTAGTGGAGCTAGAGTTAGAGTCAAGGTTCAAACGTTCACAGCGGCATCAAGCCAGCAGACGGGTCAGGCCACCGATTGGCGGGCAAAGGACCACATGATCTCGTATGCGGAGGGATGGTTGGGAGAACTCGGAGGTTGCACGGAGAAGCATCGTCAGATGAGAAAGTCGTGGTGAATGGTGTCAGACATCGTGTACGGATGGAGGGTTGGCCCAGGCTCCGTCCAGGCTTCCGGAATGCTCAGTGGGCGAGACTATGTGAGATGACCTCCTTTGTACTTCCCAGTTGGTATGGGACTGATCCATGTGAAGCCATGGAAGAGCAACCACGGACTGCGCATATATTTTCGGCTTTTCCGAGGCCAATGAGAAAGGTTGATAACGCGGTTTTGTTGCCAAAGTTAACGCGCGCTATCTGAACACTATACCAAGGTAGGAAGAGAACGATGAGGTGGACTTCTTAGAAGCCATATTCAGCCACCAATCAGATGATGAGGCTTTCCGAGAAAGAGCAGACGAGCCAATCGCAGGATTGTCCAGTCAGTAGAATACCGCTTGAAGTCACGTTCGCAGACGATCCAAGAGGCTGTAGATCCAAGAGCAAGTGAGCAGGGTCGTCACAACGTTCGGAAGGAAAGAGCTGATCTAATGATTATTATCTGTGACGTTGTTGCCATGTGGGTTATATGCTCGTCATCAAGTAGACTGGCTTGTCCTCAGCTCCGTTCCCATGCCTTGCAGCTAGCAGCGCTTCTCGTCCACATCCTACTAACTTAGCTTTGTGCTAGCCATGCACCTCTCAGCTGCGACCGAACTGCTCGTGGATCTCTGGCTCGCGATCTGCGCCGCGTTCGTGCCTACGCTCCACTTCCTATGGCGCTCGCCCAGGGCACTCCTCGATCCCACCGAGGTCTCGCGCTACTTCATGTCACATGTCTGGGCCGCTGGCTTCGGCAACGGCATCGACCAGAACGCCCGCGAGGAGAAAATTAAGGTCATCACGCCCTACGCGCGCGGCGTCGTGCTTGATCTCGGCGCAGGTCGGTCTTCTGCTTAACAAACGCCTGGCGAACATAGGCCTGTTAAGCGCGACGTTGATGATTGCATTGGTGTGCAGGCCATGGACACACCGTCAACTACTTGGACCACGACAAGGTCACGAAATACGTCGCCCTAGAGCCCAACGTGCACATGCACCAAAAAATCCGCGACATATCCAACGCCGCTGGCTACGACGAGCCCTCGGGCACCCTCCTCATCCTGGCATGCGGCGCAGAGGACATCCACGCGATCACGCGAGCGCTCGGAGGAAGGCACACCGTCGACACCGTCGTCTCCGTCCTCACGCTCTGCTCGATTCCCAAGCCCCAGGCTGCCATCGCGGCGCTCGCGCAGGAGGCTCTAAAGCCCGGCGGTGAATTCGTCTTCTACGAACACGTGCTGAGCCCCAGATCCGATGTTGCGTGGTGGCAGCGCTTCTGGACACCTTTATGGAAGCTTGCGTTCGACGGCTGTCGGTTGGACCGACCGACGTACCTATGGGTTGACGAGGTGGGCGGATGGAGCGACAAGGAGGTTTGGGGCAAGGCCGACGAGCCCGAAGAGCATCTCTTCTGGCATCGCTCGGGCAGATTCGTCAAGACCGCGTGATGCAAGGGTACGCGGTCGCGGTCGTTACTGCTGTACGATACGGCTACAGAATTAATAAAAAGCAGAAACTCGGTACAACATAGCCTGACATGCCATAAATATGGGCTTAAAAACTGGAAGTCCCTATCATGATCCTTACACATCTAAGATCCATCCTTCCTCTGCACCCCAGCTCAACACATGCGCAGCAGTGGAGAAAACTGAACTCGTCTTTGGCGCCTTTGACTTGGCTTTCCTGACGCTATCTACGCTTGCTCTGAGCAGAGCTTCCACTTCTGTCAAGCAGCGGTAACATGACCGCTCGTCCCATATACCAGTGTCGCCCGCATCTGCCTTGCGTGGACCACGGGGCCCCTTCAGATCTTTAGACCGTAGAAGTTTTGTCACCAGGTAGTGTAGCCACTGAAACAAAAAGTGAGCTTGTGGTATGGCTGGAGGAGAGTAAGACTTACCATGACGTTTGTCATAGGGTTGAAGCCGTCCCAGCGCCTCTTGTGCACTCTCTGCATAAGTCGGTACACGTCGTATTGGTAATCACCCTCGCCTTCGAACACCTCGTCCTCTGGCGTCGTGAAATAGATATCGCCTCGACCAGCGTTCACCCGCGAGAGACCGAGGTCAATGAGCGTCACCTGGACGCCGTACATCTCAGAATCCATAGGCGCTCGACCTTCCTCTGGGATCTCGCGAAACACCTGTGAACGAGCAACATCGCGCACAAGGATCTGGCCCCAATGCAAGTCGCGGTGCTGGAGAAAGACTAAGCACTAACGTATATATCCCGGTGAGAGGGCTACACACCTCAAACTCTACGAGCTCCTCCGCCTTTCCGAGCGTGGCTGCAACCTGCCAGAAGACACCACAGGCCTGGTGCCAACCAGTGACACCCATCCCAGGGCCCCTCATTGGTTTGCCTACGCCTCGGAAGGCGAATGCTTCAAGGTCCGGTCCACCATTGGGCAAAACGATGATTGCATAGGTCTGTGAGACGGGGAAAGCATCTTTCAACGAGGCGGTCAGCTCAAGGAAGACTGCGCTTGCGCCAGACAAGCATACCTGGCCTGATGCTTTCTGATCCCTTCCGCTTATCGTACTCGTCCCACAGGCTCAATAGCACAGAGGGATACCGCCCTCTCACAATGTACGTTCTCAGAAGCCTGACGAACCCAGAGCACGCATCGCCCATCATGCGCGTCACAATCATCTCCCTCAGGACGTCTTCCGCGTCCGACGGCGGGGGTAGATCCTCCTCCACGACCCGCACGGGCGGAGATGGAGAGCACAAAGGGATCACCTTCAGCACGACACCCCCGATGCCGAACACCTCCGAGTAGGAAGCCTCGCCGATCTTGCGGAAGCCCTCTCGGGCATCTAGCGGTACGCTGTCGCTGTCATCCGCCGAGGACGCGATAATGGGGTCGAAGGGGAAGGTTTCGACGAATGCCGAGAACTCGTGCGGTGTGGTCTGACCGCATTCGGCGAGTAGCGGGCGGAGGTGTGCGGGCTGGTCCTCGATGGAAGTTTGGTCATCTGCGACCTCGTCCAGCACGAATTTGGCAAGTTCGCTTTCAAGCTCGGAGAGGGAGGGAGAGGACGGCGTCGGCTGGTTAGCTAGTATCGGGAATGCCTGCTTGATTGGCGTAAGCGGGCGTTCTCTTGGAGGAGAGGTAGGGGATCGCGGAACGAAGGTAGTCGTACGGGATATCCTATGTAGTGGTTGGGTCAATGGCTTATGGGGCGTTTCCTGGAGTAGTGGTTGAGGCCGGGTATCACTCTCAACTGAGGCAGTCGATGTCTTCTTGGGTATATGGAAAGATGCCTTGGGTATCAACACCTCGAAAGCAGGCTTCTTGATTCGTGAAGGTGCTCGCTTTGCAAGAGGGGTATCTTCGTAATCCGAGTTCATTTCCTCATCCTCTGAGGGCGATAAAACAACTTTTCTGTGTGGTCTAGGGCGCGTTATCTCGACGCGGGGTTGGGTTTTCTGCCTTCGGATTGCCTCGTCGTCACCATGGTCTTCGACTTCTGACCCGCTTGACAAAACGATAGGCTGAGCTTCCGAACCTGCACGTCGCACTTTCGCCTTGATCACAACCGGACTGAAGTCTAGCTCGGATCCGCTTGATAGGACGATGGGCCGTACTTCAGTACCCGTGGCACGTATCTTTGGTTTAACGGCAAGCTCGGATCCACTGGACAAAACAATCGGCTGTGACTGTGTGCCTGTGCCTCTTACTTTCGGCTTGGGTAGAACCGGGCGCTTCGAGACTTGACCCGACCTCGTCTTCATAGCCATTGTCCGTGTTTTCTTTGGCTGCGGTGAGGGCGCCAGAGTGTTTGCTTGCACATCGGGTTTCGAGATGCGATGCTCCTCGCTTAGGCGCCGGCCACCCGAGTCAAGGACTATAATGTCCACACGGACGGGCGGAGACTTGGGTTTGGGCCGGGTCTTGGCCTTAAGCTTTGGGTTCCTAATGGTTGAAGTGTGGGGGGAGATGATGTTTGACTGTACGGGAGTGAGCGGCGTTCGCTTAGGTGAATGCCCTTTGACCCTTGCAAGATGCTTGTTTTTAGCACTTGGAGGGGAAGAAAGCGGAGAGGTGGGAGAAAGAACTGTCTTCTTCCGTTTATGTGCTGTCTTCCGGGCTGGAGAAGGTGAAAAGGCAAGTGCATTTTCGCGCGCGAACGCGGATTTACGAGTCGATTGGCTCTGGTGACTATCTTGCCTGGAACCACCAAATTCATGATGTCGGGGTAGCGCTTGTTTATCTCCGTCAGTCTTGAGTCTCGTGTCCTCGGAGTCACGTTCTCTGTCTGAAACATTGACGATGCGATGACCCCTCCGGCCATAAGCAAAGACTTGTTTGGTACGTGATCCGAGCATATGAGTGCTGTAAGGACTATAGAACAGACGAGTGGGGCAAGAACAAGGAGGACTGATCGCGAGGAGAGTATCTGGGTGAATAGAATGACGAATGAGTCGATAGCAAGTTACTTGAGATAGGACCAGTAGTGACCTTGTAGGTGATCAAGCTTAGGTTTGAGTGGGTGGTATCAGACGCGTGGCTTGACAACGTTCAACTTCCGGCACGCGTCAGACCACGTGAAGATTTTCTCAGAATATCGTGGGAAGAAAGTGATCTCTTTGTTGACTTGTTCGGATCTAGCTAACGATCATAACACTGGACACCAGCCTCTCAGGCAACAATATTATCTGGCTGCAAGCATCTCTGTTCTCCAGTTGGTTGAGACCAGCGGACTGTGGCCTAACCACCCTAAGATCAAGGGCTTCGTCGATCCAGTACGCGTGACGGGCGCAACATCTCGCGTGCACCCGCCTATCCAGGACTGCGGCGTCCCTTCAGGTCCCCTCAGACGAGCGTGTCGACTACAAGAACGCACGAACTACTTGACGTTCTTTCATAAAGTCATGTCTTTGCCTCAGTCTCTTCGCGTGTCCGTAACACCCCTTGAGCTCGAGCTCATCGCCTGCGAACAGCTTGTAGAGATCGTGCCCTTGATCTCGATGGAGAAGACGGCATTCATATCTGTACGTGTCACCATTGTCGTTGGCTTCCTCTCGACGCTCAACGCGTCCAGGGCGCGTACGGACCTCTAAGACCTCCGTCCAAGTCCAAGGTGCCCCTTTGGATGGCTATCAACCTCAAGCTAAAGAAGAAATGCCACATCGTGCCACCAGAATGGCTCACAGTAGGTCAGTGTGGTTGTTGATCCACCTTTGATGTCCTTGAGCGGATCTCACCCATCATTTGGTTTAGACTTCCTTCAAGAACGCCTTTCCCGAGAAACATCGCAGCCCCAGTTCAGCAAGCTTCCTTTCCGCTTTGCAGAGATTTCCAAGGTCGTACTAGACGTGTACGCAACCTGTTTTCCTCCCCGTAATGCCTGCTCACGTTCAAGAAGCGCATCAGATGATGTACCCAATGCCGACAAAATTCGCTCTCTGCTCAAGGATCTTCGTGAAGCACGTCAGGCAAAAAGCAGAGAAGGTCTTCAGCAGATAGACCACAGTGAACTGAGTGTGAGTGCTTGTTCTTGCACCTTTTGCCTCACTCACACCCGTCAATTCAGCTGCCAAATCTCTGCTCCATGGAGATCAACGAGATTCGACCAGTCTTCGTGCAGTCCATGGGCCTTTTATCACAGCTTGTGAGAGAGCCTGAGAATAGGGCAGGCGATGTCTAGCTGGATGGTGCACCTTACCCCCCAGTTGATACTCTAGTTCGGTCGGAATTGAGGTTTCCAGATCGCTGACAAACGGATATGCACCGTCCTCTTTGGATGAATAACCAAACCCGATAATATCCCAACATATCCCCCGATAAATCCAACCAGAAATGGGTGCTCATCTACGAAGTTTGCATACTATCAATCTTTTGCAACAGCTCTGTCATCCTCTCGTTCAGCGCTCTTATCTCTCTCCTGATCGAGTCCTCGCCGGACTATACAAAATTCATCTGAGAAGGCGGCCTTGGCAACAGATGAGATGGCGTACCTCCTTCGTATTGGGGAACTTCTTCACAAGCTCATCAAACGGTACCTGGGTGATGGTCCGCCCTTCTTCCTGAACCTCGTCCACCTGCGGGTCCTTGGCTTCGTCACTGAGCTGATCCCCATCGTCCGCAACCTCCAACCAGTCTACCATCCAGGACCGGCGCTGCGTCAGGCACTCGTAGAGTGCGATCACAGACAACGGGATGAAGAAGAGAATAGTCATAACGAGGCGGTTGATCTGAAAGCAATCGTCTAGACTCAACATCAGAGTTTGGCCAGCCTTCACGTACCTTGGCGTAGGTTTTCGATGATATAGGTAGCCATCTAATGTCGTCGTAAGCCAGTTGGCTGAAACAGTCACTACTGTGCACGCTTACTCCAGTGGTGCAATGAAGAACATTTCAATAAGGTTGAACGGAGCGGGATAAACAAAAGAGTCTGGTGCTCTGATCATGGCGACTGTCTTGCTGGCGAAGAACGCCAGGTACTCCGCCTCAGCATGATCAACAACCTGCAAAGCATGATGAGTGGCCGGAAATCAGCGGCAGTGTGAAACGACTCACGTCTGAGTACGCCGATGAAAAGAGCGAGATGAGCACATTCAAGAGGATGAGTGCCGTCACGACGTTCCAGCTGAAAGAATGTCTGAGATGGCACCCAAAGCTGCTTTGTTGTCAACAACTCACAAGTAGTACAAAATGAGGCCAGCGATGCTACAGGAGGGTTAGCGGTCTCGCTCGGACAAAAGTAAAAGCAGTACCTTGGTGCGAATTTCTCGTAATTAGGTGATCTAATAAATAAGCATAGGCAGGCACCTCAGCGATGAAATAAGCTTACTGGAGCAGTGCTTGGACCAGAACATGGATGACCTATATCCACCATGAACATGCAAACACTCTTCCTAGCTTATCGACTGACCACAGATGCATCTTCAATTTGTCCATCGGCGGCGTCCAATGCATACAAGCCTTGCAAGAATCCTAAGGCCAAGATAGATAGTAGCTGCGAAGTTATGCATATCAGTACAAATGAGGCAAGATAATAGATATGTCAAATGGCTTACCGCGAAGAAGATGCCCGATTCCTGCAGCATCCGGGCGACGCATATTTGCATTGTCCCAACATATCTGGAGGGTGATGAGTTAAATGTTTGTTTCAATATAATGTTGACTACACACTTGTATCCGTCAAAGACAGTGAGTAGCTCTAAAACTAGTCAGGATGCGTTCGACACAAGCCCAGTGTGCACTCACTCATCCTATGCTAGACTGTCAGTACGATGGACCCAGGAGCGCAGGATTTAGAGACTAACCAAATAAATGGCGCAACGAAACTGAGCACTTGGAAACTCCGCAGGCGGTAGTAATTCGCCGCTTCCCCCTGCTGGTTCAACCCCACCACGCGGAGGATGAATGCAGCAGCAAGCAAGCAGTCGGTGATAAATGCAATGACGTTCCAAAAGCTGAAAGCCCTCCACGTTGCGTATCGGAAGAGTTTGTACCACTAATCAAGGACAAGTAGCTGTGAGCGGGTAGGTGGAAATTTGAGCGCGAGTCATGTTACCCTGGAGATATCTTACTTGACTCAGCGAACAGGCTCGTAAGAATAACCATCTAGCATACCTTCGAACCAAAAGGCCAGAGCCAGGAAGTACAAGATATACTCCCAAAAGTCTCCAGGCATGGGATCAGGGTTAAGTCGTTCGATGGGCTCGCGTACTGGATGTCAATCAACAAACGAGTCGCTGTTATATCAGATGCACTGTACCGGCTTGAGAGTAAACGACTAGGAAGGCTAGCCAGACGATAATCCTGAAAAAGTTCTGATACCTGTGGGCGATAAGTGTGGGGTGCAATCAGATACATGACAAACTGTGCTTGCCGAGGGACAGAAATTCTAGTAGCGTCAAAGTGACTCCAGATATCATCCCCATGTGTTCGATGGTAAGGAACATCTATGGTAAACCATGAGAAGGAGACCACTCGCTCATACGTGGTGCATACATTGAATGTCAGATTTTCCGATATGCTTTTGGACGACTTCACCATTCCAAAGAGAGTTGACAACTGCAAGCGTTGATGAAGGCAATGCTTTGACACAGTCAAGATGGCTTACCGCTCTGTGCCTCGCTGGAGGAGATGAAGATAGTGCTAAAGCAAATACTGTGAGATTCATGTTCATAGGTTGCGGCGCTTTCGACGATCACCTGTGCGAGTCGATGGCAACCTCAAGCGCACTTGAAAGCTCGCTGGCATCTCCGTCCATTTGTATGTGGCTGTACCGAGCGGACATGAGTTCATCAAGCTGGTCCGTAGGGCTCTGGTGTACGATGCGACGTGCAATAACCTCACAAGCAGTAGCTGATTTATGGCGAAGGTCAGGGCATGCCATAATCGTTTACAACGCATACGAACCTCTGCCTAGGTTTTCATCATAATCGGCAGGATTATTATTCGCTTCACTCATAAACCGAGCACGCGCTTGCAAAAGGCAGTAGGGGAGCTATCGACTCAGAATGTTAACAAACGTGAATTTCGAGAGTCCAAAGACGCGCACAGCTGCCTTGAAGTCTCCAGCTGCGTCCAAGTACGCGTTGACAACATTTGGAGTGATCACTTTGCTGACAGGGTTGCTGATACTTTCAACATCAACCTCATGAGGCAGAAGCGTGAACGTGAGCAGCCTCAGACGCTTAATGAGTTCTACCGATATGTTCTTAGAAACATATCTTTAGGATGTCGAGGCAAACTTACTCGTCAATGTATCTGGAGACGGCTTTTTCGCTCTGTTGGAAAGAAGTTGTCCAGTATCCTGGTCTCCGTTCCTGTTCTCATCATCCATGGCCGTGTTTCGAGAGGCTGAGGGGTGAAAGTGTCCAACAAGCTAGCTGTCGCGGTTCTCGGTGACGGCACCGGCAGGGGTAGTTGTTCTCCCAAAGCGGAAGGTGACATCGCCCACAGCGTGCCTTGCGCTCGACTGCGATTCGCGTGGCCACGGTCATCTTATCCACAAACCGCGACGATGCCCGTCAGTGTTACTCAAGTATACACGACTCACTGATGACTCGCTGACGCGTTTATTATCAGGCATATCATTCATCGCTGAACGATTACCCCGACCTCAGGCAGGTCGGTAATGTCGCCGTACTCCCGATCCGCACCAAAGTGCGTGGCCCTGCACCTCTTGGTCAGTCGCGTTCTACCAGCCCCTACGTGCGATAATCGTGAAGACCGTCTGAATGCATGTCCTCTATGCAGCTCCAGCAGAAGAGATGGACATCATCGACGAAACCCTCGATCTCTTCCGTGCCAACTCGCTCTTCCGCAACTTCGAGATCAAGGGCCCCGCCGACCGTCTCCTGATAGTCCTCATCCTCTACGTATCTGACTGCCTTGCCAAGCTCGGCGCTGCACGCACGGTACCTTCTCAGATCGAGGCATCCAAATCTCTAAACACGCTCTCCGTCGACAACTTCCCCATTCCGGGCGACGCCAACTTTGCTCTGAATGCGCATTACTCCCCACCCACGAGTCGCCAGGACGCAGGTAGGTTACCTTCAATGACATGCGAGGTGTGGCGGCTGATGATAATCGTTCAGATTACCTGCGGCAATACCTTACACAGGTGCGACAGGAGTTGTCCGCGCGCCTCGTCGAGAAGCTTTACGCGGATGGGACCGGAAAACCCAGCAAGTGGTGGATGTCCTTCCAGAAGAGACGCTTCATGAACCGTAGCTTGGGCTCATAGATCGCTAAGTCCGACAGCAGTGTAACATACTCTACTCCCTTCAATGCAATCACCATACAACTCTACACCTTTCGTCTGCGTTCGTTGGGATTCTTTCTCCCGAAGCCAATCTTTGGCATGTCCCCGTCCGGTTTAATCGACCGCCCCTTACCTCCTGTACCGACGCTCATAATACCCGGAAGCCAGTCCGGATCCGACCAGCTACCTACATTGACACCACCCTCTCCACCGCTGTTTAGTAGGCCCTTCAGCATTTTATGTTCGTCACGCTCGCGCTTGCCATCGGTACGCTTTTTGGCACGCATATACTCGACTTGATCCTCACGGAGGATTATGCCCTCTCCCGAGCCGGTCTTCGCCGACCCAGGTTTTGGTGCGGGTATTGAGTACTTTGTCCCTCGCATCTTGTACTGGAAATTCCGTTTCAGATGAATTTCCATGATCGGCACATCACCAGATGCGTCGGGAGAAGCCACCGTGACAGATGTTCGCATCAGCGTAGGGTTTCCACATGAGGGGCAGAATTGCTTTGAGTTGTCTTTGCAAATCCTAGGCGGCGATCTGTCAGCATCTGGATGTCGCGATAAAGGTATGGATTCACTTGAAACAAGCATGACAGCGCAAAACCCAGCTCTTGAGCTTTTGTATGCGTTTGCCGTCGGTGTTGACGAGACTCAGACCCATATGAAGGAGAACATTTTGCATGGCGAAATCAGCCGTCATACATCCTGCCAGTACGACTTCATCTTTCGCGGCTTTGCCCTTTTTCTTGGAGTCTACATCGGTGGGCAAGAGGGAGAGCGCCTGCGACTTGTGCAACGCAACATTTCCTGGCGTTATCCACTCGCCTTCGCCGTCATCCTCGTCTGAAGGGTCATCATACACAGGGCCAGTTGCACCTTTCCGTGAGTCTGGGAGCTGTGAGGGTTGAGGCTGAGGATCTGTGCCTTCGCTGGTGGGGGTGAGTTCCACATCTAGTGGTTCTCTCGGTACGTTGTCTTCTTCAGCTTCTTCCCCGTTCACATCGTCATCGATTTCCTCTTCGACAACCTCGGTGCTGCCCTCGAATGATGAGGGCATTGTGGAATCTGGTGCTCCGCTATTTAATTGGCCATCTGTCTGGATAATGGCACCAGATGGCGCGTCTCCTTGTGAAGTTGATGGCTCCGATGCAGTATTATGGGAAGATGGTTGAGAAGCATCGACCGCCAGTTCTACCTACTAACTCAAGTCTAAGCGAGCAGCTCATGACCACCATGAATCAAGCTTGCCTTGGTCTTGGCCTCTTCTAACGCCGCTTTCTCCCTGACGTGGAGCGAATGGGTGAGCGCAAGTACGCATATGTCTGCGTGTGAGAGGACGGAGTAGTCTCCGGTTTTCTTTGCAAACTGGATCACTGGCGGGCCGGGAGGGTTCCCAATGTTTGTCCTGATAGGAAAGAGGTGTGATCACGGGGGGGTACGTACCATGAGCCAAAGAGGCAGCATCGGGGTTGCGCACTTCCACTCGGACGCCGGCGGAGAGCCCCAGTCGCTCAAAATGTTCCCGTGCCCGTTTGTCCTTGAGTTCGTCCAAAACTTGTGGGACGGTCAGATAAGCCTCGGCGAGACCACGCAGGGGCGACAACGAGAGCAGAGGCCCTGAGTCGAGGACGAGATTTTTGCAGCGATGCGAAGACTCTGCCATTGGTGTAAAGCGAAGAGGACAAGAGGGAATGAAGGCTGAATGGAAAGCGCTACAGAGCTTGTGACAGCTTGAACGCGATAATCTTCATAGCCGTGGGAACGATCTACCTTTAGAAGCCATCTGCTCCCCGTCCGAACCTACCACAATCTCTCGGCCGATGTCCGGGCCCTCCAGGGCTTTAAAGGTCTGCACCACTGGAGCAAGAAATACAGTTTGACTCTCTTTCCCTGCCTCTCTACATAAACATGGCCCCGAAATCGTGAGTTTTTTCGTGGGCTCACCGACCGAGAGTGAAATGACCCCTGTCATTCAGTTACCGCATCGTCGTCCTCCCCGGTGATGGTATCGGTAAGTTCCTTTCATTACAGCAGATCCTCTACCAAATCTAATGCAAGCTTTGACCAGGGCCTGACGTCGTTGCACAGGCAACTCGCGTCCTGGAGCTCGTATCGTCCACCTCTTCGACGGTCAAGCTCAACCTCGAGGCCCATGACTTCGGTGGCATTGCTATTGATAACCACGGAGATCCTCTTCCGCCTTCGACGCTCAAGGCTTGCCAGGAGGCTGATGCAATCTTGATGGGTACACCGGTCTCTTACAACCAATCCCAGCGCATCTCTAACAATGTCTTCTGCTAGGCTCTGTCGGCGGACCCAAATGGGGTCCCGAGCTGAAGGTGCGCCCCGAGCAGGGCCTGCTCGGTCTACGCAAGGCCCTCGGCCTGTACGCCAACGTCCGCCCCGCCAACTTTGCCTCCGACTCCCTCCTCAACTACACCCCCCTCCGCCCCGAGATCGCCAAGGGCGTCGACATTATCGTCATCCGCGAGCTCATCGGCGGTCTCTACTTCGGTCCGCGCCAGGAGCAGGGCGACGGTGACAGCGCGTACGACACGATGGTGTACACCGTGCCCGAGGTCCAGCGCATCACCCGCGTCGCCGCCCAGATCGCGTTGTCCGCAAACCCACCCTTGCCCATCCACTCGATCGACAAGGCCAACGTGCTCGCGAGCTCACGCCTCTGGCGCAAGGTCGTCGTCGAGACCCTTGCAAAGGAGTACCCCCAGCTCACCCTCGACCACATGCTCGTCGACTCGGCTGCTATGGTGCTCGTCTCGAATCCCAAGAAGCTGAACGGCGTCGTTCTGACGGAGAACCTGTTCGGTGACATGTAGGCGGATCCCGATCTCGCACTCAGTCCACCTTCTCACACATACTTGCCTTGTCAGCTTGTCGGACGAGACCAGTGTCATTCCCGGGTCGTTGGGTCTTCTGCCTTCAGCTTCGCTCGCTGGTGCCCCCGCCCTGCCATCCGCCGCCAACTTTAAGCCAACTTCGGGCATTTACGAACCGATTCACGGCTCGGCACCGGATATCGCAGGCCTGGGTATCGCCAACCCCATTGGCACGATCCTTAGCGCTGCGATGCTACTGCGATACTCCCTCGGTCTCGAGAAGGAGGCGCAGGCCGTCGAGACCGCCGTACGGAAGGTTCTGGACGACCCAAGTGCCGGAGGGCTCGGTCTCCGCACCGCCGATCTCCGTGGCAAGGCAACAACCGTGGAGCTCGGCGACAAGGTCGTGGAGCTGTTGAAGGCGAGCCTCTAAGTTATCACACAAGAGAGAAGAAACGCACTGTATTTTATACGAGCTTTGCTGTTGGACTACATGTTTGCAAGAGCCATTCCCATATTATCCGGAACAGAGAAACGTCCAGAGTAAAATTCCAGCATGCGATTGCTTGCGCAAAACGAACAACAATCAAGTATATCGTGGTAGGTGATATCTTACACTTGACACAGTGACAGAGTCCCAGGCTTCGATCAGAACATATTTCCCAGTTGCCTCGCAGCAAGCCGGGCATCAAGCCGGGGACGCGAAGGCGTTACGCGCATTGACTGTGTCATGTTGGCAGGTGATAATCCACCAAGGGGGTCGAGTGCAGGCTGTTGGTCGCTTGAGGACAGACCGGATACAGAGTGGGACAAAGGACCACCTCCAGTCAGAGGGTGTGGACCGGCAGAAGGGCCAGGCGAGGTAAGAGGACTAAAAACGTTTGAAGATGAAGATGACTGCACAACTCCACCCAAGGGCCCGACAGCGGGTTGATGGGGTGGCAAAGAGGAGGTTGAAGATGAGGCTGCTGACGTTGCAGCCGCAGGGTGTGAAGGCTGGACAAACATTGACTGCGTTCCGTTCACAAACCTTCCGCCTAGTGGAGGACCACTGGAAGCAAGGGCAGCATTGGGAGCTGGTAGCCCGTTGTTTGAAAGAGCTGCAGGAGCATGGGCTGGCGCTGTGGGAGTGGAAACAGTAGACGTCTGAGGCAAGAACGTCCGAGAAGGGGCAGCAGAAGGGATAGTAGCAATTTGAGGCGAAAACGTTCTTGACGTGCCCGACATGATAGAGGCTGCACCCTGGGGAGCAAAGGGACGAGGCGAGAACGATGGGGCCGATGGACCCGCACCGGGTGACTGAGGTGGAAGTGTGCCGTTCGGGCGAATGTACGTTTGATTCTGATGGAAGGAGGGCGGCTGCTTCGTCGGCGGAGGCGCGGGATGGGGCTTGAAGTCGTCTTCGAGCGGAGGAATATACAATGGCTTTGGCGCTCCATCGATTTTCGGAGGTTCGACCTTCTTATTGGCGTTGTTCACGTCTGTCCGTAATGCTTCAAGCTCACGGAGAAGCTGCCTCTCGTACATGATGGAAGAACGCGCGTGCTCAACCAACGCAGCCGTAACATCGTCCGTGACAGTCTTCTCGTGCCGTTCTAAGGCGCTATGCAAGTTCTGCGACATGCCATCTGCGCGCCTCGCAAGCGTTCGCTCATACCTGTTAGCCTATATTGCATATTGCGTTTGGTAAATCTCACACGCAAAAGGCATCGCTGAGCAAACGCACCTCTTCAAGATCTTCCAACGCCTCGTCAACTCTTTCGGGACGTATTGTCGAGCTGGCTTTCAGACGTTCAATGTTCTTCCGCTTGGATATTGCAGATTTTGCAGCTGCTTGATATTCTTCCAAAACACCATTCCGTTGTTGCAGAGTGTCCTTCGCCGAGCGGGCGTTCATGCCTTGATAACCTAAGGTGTCGCCGATAACCACGCATTCGCTAATAGCTTGGGCTTGGTCGAGATCCGCCAAACTATGCCATGTCCGACCCAACTTGCGGATCGCATTGGCCAATGGTGGGTGCGACTCTGTGGTGGCGACACCGACCAGTTTGTTCCCCATCTCTGCGTGGGCCAAGGCGAGGGCTGCGAATCATTTCAGAGGAGAAGGCATAGAAGCTTGGATGCGCACTTACCTTTGCGTGCATTTGCAAGCTTATCGATGGCCTTGGCCGCGTCAAAAAACTGGCCCTCCAGCTTGGTGAGCTCAAAGCGAGCTCGCTGCAGTGCTTCATCCTCATCCGCCACGCCGCGGCGGATAAGCGTGAAGCCTGAGCCACCCTTGCGCCTGGGACGTGGAGTAGGTTGATAGCCAAAGTCACTTTCGACAAACGAGCGAAGATCCTCGTCATGAATGATGATTGGGTCTTCGCAAATCCGGGTCAGCCAGCGCTGAAGCATGATCTTCACAAGGCGATCATCCTCCTCATCTGTGGGAGCAGAAGTCTGGGCGAGAGGGAGAGCGGGTATGATAGTATGAGGGCAATTGTTGATGAGCGCCTCATAGAACTGCTGGAACTCTAAGTATGTGCGTGATACGTTCCGATACGTCGTTCCAGTGAAGTTGGACAAGTTCGTCTAAGGAAAAGAAAGGACGGTGGTATCAGAAGACACAATGGAACTGATTTCGGAGGCGTCGTTACCTGAGCATCAAATTTGAAGAGAATGTCTCTTCTGTTCCTGTCCAAGCCGGTGATGCGTACACGGAGATAGGGCTCACGCTTCTCGAACTTGGTACCATTAACGCCTACCATTGTCTGGGGAGAGACAAGGCCAGGGTCAGGCTGGCCATATATCCTAGGCTCCCTGCCATAGATGCTGCCGCTGTCTGTTCTCTGGAGGTCGTGGGGAGCGGGGGAAGAAGGGATGGACGAAGTCGCAGATGGAGCGGAGTCGATGTCCGACACAGAAGGGGTGGACTCTGCGGCAGGAGCACTGGGGGTGTCTGCGGCCCATGGCTGGGGGTCGTCGCCCCAGGCGGATGTGCTGAGCGGGTCTTCCATGGCGTTCCACTCCGAGTCGTAGGCCGGCAACAAGCTGGGGCCAGACCAACTTCTGACACCCCTCCAGTTACATAAGCGCAGCACACTCCCCGCGTTTCATGTTCAGCTTTACTTAAATCTCTGCTTGTCTTGATTGTATCAAGCTCGTTGATATCACATTAAATATCGTATAATAATACAGGCCCATGAATCGTCTAAAGAAATCCCACTAGGAATCCGTCAAATAAACGAAATCTATACAAGTCCGTCTTCTACATCCGCCAGGTAAAGAGGGAGCATGTGGCCCATGCGTTCGACTTTGGTGCGAAGGTATTTGTCTAGATCGTCTCCTCTCACCGCCTCTCCTCCAATCATAGTCAGTCCCGCCGCCTTCTCCTTCCCCGCTTCGTTCGGTTTCGAGTGACCGGTCCGACACTTCCAGCTGCGCGGAACCATCGGAACGCGTTCCACCACCTTGACTCCTTCCTTCTCCAATGCCGCCACCTTGTCTGGGTTGTTGGTCAACAAACGGAGCCCCCGATCCTGCTCCGAGCCGACCCTGAGGTCGCGTAGGATAGCACCAGCAATCTCGTAGTTGCGCTCGTCAGCGCCGTACCCGAGCATCAGGTTAGCCGCGACCGTGTCGTGGCCCATGTCCTGGAGGTTGTACGCCCGGATTTTCGACAGGAGACCGATGCCACGCCCTTCTTGGCGAAGATAGACTACGACCCCACGCCCCGGCAGGTCAGGCAGACCAAGTGGAGAGTCCCGTGGGAGACGGGTCGGCTGCGATATGAGGCGGATGGCCTCATCTAGCTGTTCCCCACAATCGCAGCGCATGCTTCCCACTGTCTCCCCAGTAAAGCACTCCGAGTGAATCCGGACGAGTGGTGGTGGGATGGCGTCGCCGCTGATGACAGGCTGGGAGGATGGCAACGAAGGATTTTTCAATGTGGATGACAGCTTGCCAACGTAGGCGCCCCGTACTAAACGGTCCATTTCAGTTTCGTTCTCGCCCCATGTGGCGTCTAGCGTGCGGCTACGGATCGGGGGAACATGCTGCTGGAGGGCGTCATCATACTGTGATGGGTCAACAACAATAGCAAGGTGCTCCTTGCTGTCTCGGTTATTATGGTAGAGGTGGAGGAAAACGGGACCATGAGGAGTTGGTATGCGAGTGCGCGCCATGCACTTGACCTCGACTGGCTGAGGTGGGAGTTTATCTGCTGCAGGTTTTGGTATAATTGCGCGAGTGTGATCGGGAACGGCCAAATGCGTTGGAGGCTTTCGTGAGAGATGTGGATGGGGAATATTGTCAGCAGGTCTCAGGGGCTCGGGGGACTGTGGTGAGTCGTTCTCCTTCTCGAGCTTGCCCTCGGCCTGGAGACGTGCTTTGCGAGGGCCTTGTCGGCTGACATAGGTCAAACGTCTGCGTTCACCTCGGGCGGCTGCATCTTCGCCTGACCACTTCGTCCAGTCGTAAGAGCCTTGTGATTGTGGCATCATGACGCCCGGGAAGAAATCATGAGTATAGTGGTTGCGGGTAACGTTTGGACCCGAAGCGGCAGTAGCAGCGAGAAGCAGCGGATCCATGAAAGAATCCCGCCTTGGCAGTGGCTTCGGAGAGGAAGGAGGTGGACCTGTTAGCAGGTCAAGGACGGCGGCATCGGAGGACGCGCTCGCAATGACAGAAGCAAAGTCTGACGGTTCTGCGACTGACATTATGGACGACCTGAAGTGTTGATAGAGGTGAACGTGGTTGGCGGTGGAATCGAGGGCGAGGGGAACACTAGTGCAGACTGCGGTGGGTGCATCTGATCTAATGGCCTCTGCTTATATTTCCTTGCGGCCGGAAAAAGCATCCCGGGGGAGAAGGAAAAATTGCGTGACGTTACGATCCGTGTTGCCTTTCCGACGCGTCGTCCGCCGTTACTCTTACGAAGACGCTTTGTCACACATCGCCGCTCGTTGCGGCCGACAGTCAGCTCAGGCCCATTGCCACCGGATTGACTTGCGGTTTTCCGCTCTACTTACTCCTTATGTGCTTCACTCGGACATCCGCATCTTTGTCCGCCCTCCGAATTGTCCGAAGACTATGACGCTCAGCAATCAACAGGCTCTACTAGTTGCTTCTCACAACACGCATTTATGACCAAAAGCATTGGCGCCGGTTCTCATACTACAAACTTAGTTACCCTCGTGACTCGCTCAACCCTCCTCGACAACTACAAGCAGCTCTGGGTTTCCCTCAAGCGTACGACACGGCCCCCGCATTTTCGGTTAGATCGCAACGTCTCCGATGGGCTCGAGGGAATGGAGGGGAATGGCCAGACTCTAGAGCGTGTCCAAAGCGTGCCCAGCGCCAAAGACCCCCACCGAGCTCTGCCACATGGATAGATGGCAGTAACGATCGAGACCACCACGTTGTCATGCCGAGGGTCCCGGTCAGGTACAGACAGACGTGACAGCTGTCTACTGGCATGCGGGAGTTAGGGGCCAATTCGCCACCGTGGATGCCGTCTTCTCCCTGGGCCATCGGGGCGGGAGGTGAGCGTGCTTGTTCCTTGCTATTCAATTTCCTTGCTCTTTCCCTTCCCCTCCTTTTGCTCGCCTTACTGTCCCTACTTGCTACACCCTCGCTCTTTACAATCGTGATATGTTGGCTGAACCAGAGTCGAGCAGACGCCCAAAGCACGTCTCCGACGCATCCTCCTTCTACTCGAGCTCCTCCCTCCATCCCAACAATCACTTCAACTCCCCTCCGCCATCGGGCTCGTCCCTCCTCTCCCCAACCGTGGGCAGGATGCCGAGCTTCCATGACCTCGTATGCCTTTCGTGTGCACCAGAGGTAGAGTACGCTGACAAGATCGCTTTCAGAACGACACGCCGTACTCGCACACCAGCCTGTCCAGACAGTCCGTCCAGACTCACTCCGTCTCCGAAAAAGTGCATCCGTCGCCCATGCTCGGTACCTGGACCGTCGCTGACCTCATCTCCTTTCGCAGTTCGCCCTCCCCGCCGACCCGACTGTCTGGGGTTCCGACCTCCTCATGGACCAGCCCGAGGCCGACGACGCGTTGCACAACCCGTCGAACCCCAAATGGGCCGCCAAGACGGACCACAACGTCATGACCCTCCGCGGCGCCACAAATCTTGGCTGCCTCATCGTCCTAGTCGTCGCTTTGCTCGCGCTCTTGTACGTTTCCTCCATCAACGAATCACAGCGGATAACAATATTAACTCCCCACCCGCACAGCCTCGGCTACCCCCTCCAGGCGTTCTTCACGCGCCACATCCAGTCCACCCAGGGCGGCTTCAACGCAGGCGGCATCAACGCCTCGGGCCAGGTCCCGAGCATCCCGAACAACTTTGGCCTCATCGACGTCGATACGCCCTCCTCCGCGCACACCTACACCTCCTTCGCCGACGGCGCCGAGTGGCAGCTCGTGTTCAGCGACGAGTTCGAGACGGCCGGGCGCACGTTCTGGCCGGGCGACGACCCGTATTGGGAGGCCGTCGATTTACATAATTGGCAGACGAATGATCTCGAGTGGTACACGCCCGAGGCGGTCACGACGCGCAATGGGTCACTCGAGATCACGATGAGCGAGAAGGCGAAGAACGGGCTGGATTATATCAGCGCGTCGTTGTCGACGTGGAACAAGTTCTGCTTTACGGGCGGGCTGATTATGGCATCTGTGAGTCTACCCGGCTCGAGCTCGGTTGCAGGCATGTGGCCTGCGATATGGACAATGGGCAACCTCGGTGCGTCCTTTCATCTTTATGCGTCACGATATCTAACCTCGTTTTATTGTAGGCCGCGTCGGGTACGGCGCCACACTCGATGGAATGGTACGCCACCTCCCCTCCCTCCCCTCCCTCCTTCCTGCCCACTAACCCAACCCCACCCAACGCACAGTGGCCATACAACTACGACTCCTGCGACATTGGCACTGCCCCGAACCAAACTCACAACAACGGGCCCCCCTACGCGCTCACACACGGCGACCCGTACAACGACAACAAGCTCTCGTATCTCCCTGGGCAGCGCCTCTCGCGCTGCACGTGCCCCGGCGAGAGCCACCCTGGCCCCGTGCACGCGGAGGACGGGAGCTTTGTGGGCCGGTCGGCGCCGGAGATCGATATTTTTGAGGCGCAGGTGGCGGGTGGGGTGGCTGGGTTGTCGCAGTCTGTGCAGTATGCGGTGCGTTGCGTTTGTTTGTTTGGTGGGGAGGTGGGGAAGTGGGGAAGTGCTGATGTTTTTGTGGGGGCGTTTTTTTGGGTAGCCGATGAACGCAGAGTACAAGTGGAAAAACGTGACGGGGAACTATAAGCTCAACAGCGACCAGGCGCAGCTGAACTCGTACACAGGCGGCGTGTATCAGCAGGCCGTGTCTGGTACTATCCCGACGAGTGCGTCTCGTTTTTGTCGTCTTCATTTCAGGAGGGAAAACGGGCAACTGACGCATCGGATGCGCCCCGCGCAGACCCGGACTGCTTCACGCAGGAGACAGGATGCTTTTCCACACACGGGTTCGAGTATAAGCCCGGGTACGCGAACGATAGTGCTGTAAGTGGTCTTTCGCAACATGTGGTGCTTTAGTGTCAGAGATTGTAAGGCTGACATGGTGCTTTTTTGTTTTGTTTTTTTCGATGGATGCAGTACATCACCTGGATCGCGGACGGCAGTGCCTCGTGGACGCTCGATGCTGCGGGCATGCAGGCGGACCCACTCACGGAGATCAACGACCGGCCGATTCCGCAGGAGCCTATGGTGCGTCCCTGTCTACAGTCCATCACGGGTCGTTGTTTTGACCTTGACCTTTGAACGTGACCGACCGTCTTCGTGCATCCCCCCATCCATTCAACACATACATCTGTTCGCTCGCATTGGACGCGCACACACGGCAGTACATCATCGCAAACCTCGCGATGTCGCAGCAGTTCTCGCCGCCCGACTTTGCGGACCTCGTATTCCCCATGACGATGCGCATCGACTGGATCCGCGTGTACCAGCCCAAGGACGCAATCAACATCGGCTGCGATCCCGCGGACTATCCTACCGCGTCGTATATTGCGCAGTGAGTCTCTCCTCTCTGCCTTTTACTCACGAATCCATGCTACTCTGGAGTCCGCACTCACCGGTACAAAATCTTATTCTAATGTCGAATGTGCACAGGTACCCAGAGGCATACAACAACCCGAACCTAACAACATGGACAGGCCCTGCGTCTGCGGGCGGATATGACCAGACGATGCCGAAGAATTCGTTCCTCGGGCAGTGTTAGTCACTGCCCCCTGGTACCTTCACACTTGCCATTGCTTGGCGTCCAACTTCCTCTTGGTTTCTTGGCTTTGATACACTTCTTGGGCCCGGCCTACGGAATTTGATCTTTGGGGGTGCAGGGCGCCCGACGATGCCTTGAGGGCATTGTGTCCAGTACGAGTATGTAGATAGATTGTTTGCGCATTTTTTACACAGAGGGACTATGTGATAAGATTTATATTGGTATGCGCCTTGGGTCATGACATGCATGACACACCAAACATCACGGTAGATTTGTAGAATTATGCCTCGAGGCGGACCCACAGATCAGCGGAAACACTCCATGCCAATCGTTCAGGTTCTGTACAAGGTCTCGCTGGCCAGGTCACTGGCAGCCTATAGAGACACAATACTGATTGGGACTATGATGTTCGTATTTGAAATGAAACTGAGATATCGATCGATATGACTGCTTTCGAACAAAACCAGTCTGTGATCATTGTGGTTTGGCCTGCACAGTACTCTGAAACCGTGACTCCTTTATTGTTGTTAAAAAATAGGCTAGCATGTGGTGAGTCTCACGGAGATAGCCAGCACTATACTTTGCGGGTTCGGGCCGCAATTACCATTCACGTAGACTTTATCGACATCAAAACCCTGATAAGCAATTGAGTATATAGCTTTCAGCACAAAGCAATATGGTGCAGCGCACGCACCCACGAACACAATCAACACGAGGGATCGCTGCAAGACCCTACAAGGGCACGCGTTGGCCGCATGCGAGATGACAAAAGGCTCGCAGAAGGCCTTTATGAGAGCGAGACAAGATGTTGATTTAGAAAGCCCCTCGCGCTACATAAAGCATCCGCTCTTTGTCCCTTTGTCTCATCCGACGCGCCACCCCCACTCCTCTAATCATCCCCCAAATGGCTGCAGGACATAGCATGGTGTAGGCCTCATATAATCTGTCTCAACGCGTCTTTTTGCTCATAGAGCACCTCTCAGAAACGTAGAGGACCGCCGACGACGCAAGACCATCGAAATCCTCGCCGCCACCGCCAATCGCGCGCTGGCAGAAGTCAGCTACACCCCACAAATGGCGCAGAAGATAACGCAGCTCCAAGAAGAAAACATAAAGCTCTGGCAGGATAACGCTATGTTGACGCAAAAGGCCGCGATATTACAACACCAGAACCAGGCATCTGCGGCATCCCCCTCCCGGGAAGAGGTGCTTCAGCAGCAGGTCGAACAGCTTATGAACAAGCTCAGCACGATGGCCATTGAAAGAGATACGCTGAAGCACACCAGGGATCAGCTACTGGCAGCCCCGACGCCGGATACTAGGTACCAGCATCTCTACATGGAGTATCAGAAACTGGATACAAATTACAAGAAGTTGTTGATGGACTTCAACTCCCTCAAGATGAATATGCGCCAGCCCGCTCCCGGGATGGTTCCGGTCAATCGTGGCATGGTAAACACAGCGCGTATGTGCGGTCGAGCTAGTTCCAGCGATTGAACTAATGGTCGAGCCAGCGACTCAGATACCACAGGGGCGAATGCCACAAGGACAGGGGATGATGATGCAGGTAAAATCCAACTTTTGTGATATTTTCCAGTAGCACAACTGATATAGTGCAGCATTCTCAAAGACACCCTTCCATGAATAACATGGGCGGTATGGTTGACCCTCGACAGCATCCTCCTGGACAGGTTGCAAATTCACACAATATCAATGTGGCTAGGGGAACACCATATGCTATGCCCAATGTGAGAAGATGTTCAGACCCATTTACTGTTTCGCTGACTTGCAGCCTCAGCAGTATCCGCAGGCCCAACATGGTCATATAGTAATACCTCAGGCTGCCCAACAGCAGACACAGGGACACATCATGTTGAATCAAGCCCAGTATCCTATGCCCGCTCGCCAGTCCCCAGTGCAGTCCCCGAGCAGTCACATGCAGCACCATCATAGTGTTCAGAATTCTGCTCAAATTCCAATGCCACACTCTCCGGCACGGGCGACCGGTGCCTCTTACGCTCCTCCCGCCGCCAGCCCTCCTGCCGTTCGAGCTGCTACTGCCGGACCCTCCAACCCGTCTATAATTGACCTAACAGCTGACGAGGATCCATCAAACACAATAGCCCAAAATGCTCTCAAGCGTGCCAGCACAGCTCCCAATGTGGACAGAGAACACAAGAGGTCCCGCAGCGCTGATCAGCACATCGCAAAGAAGTCTGGGGATTTGGGTGTTGTGGCGGAGATGGTGGGACCTATGCAAGAGATGCTTGGTGACGGCAATGCCAACCCTGCGCAGAGTGGGGAAGGGAACAGCGGGCAAATGTCCGTTGACGATCTGTATGGTGACCTCTCCGGCAATGGTGCTGCAGCTTCGGTAGGGCGGGCACGCAGTGCCCTTGACGTTCTCGTAGGTGTTAGTGCCGACAATGAGTGCCGGACAGACGCAGAGTGTGTTGACCTAATGTGGGATGAAGATGGGGAAGTTGCTGGAGGCATGGTTTGCATCGCATGCTAGTAAGTGGAGATTTCGTTTGCTCGGGTGTCTGTCCATGCTCACGAACGAACCATAGTAATCGATATGAGAATGGTCTCCAACCAGAACCCAAGGTTTTCACAGAGTTCACATTTGAAACATTGAGGGCGCACTGCAAGGAAAACCATCCTACTATGTGGGACGACTTGCAATGGAAGCGCGACCTGGGGGCTCCTACCGGCAACTCTACGCCCTAAGGTCTAATAGCAATGAGGTTTCCGTATGTTTAAACATCTAACTTTTACGGATTAAGAAGCACTTAATATTACACGTACCTATCTATGTAGCATAAGCAATTACTACTTTGTCTTGAGTGCTGATCTGGGCGGCCCCATATAATACTGAAGATATTTTTGGGAAGGTTTGATGCTTTCAGAGTCGTAATGTGGGTCCACTTGTGATGCACGCGGTGTGCGGGGAAAGGCGCGTGCACAGGACACAACCCATCAGGTGCGCCGCACAGCGCGACCACGAGGAAACGCAGGACCGACGATAGATAACAAGTTTTTGCCCCGGGCAGTCGTAAAACACGCGCGGCGTCGAGTCTTGAAATTCGTTGGCGTACTTGGCCCATGGTTACCGATGAAGAGCAAATAGTTCTGGGCGTTGTTCAACATGTGAAATTAGGCAGATAACGTATGGATTGATGGCAAAGTAGACAGGGGATGATGGCAGGCAGGTGCCAGCTGCCACCAGCTGCCAGCTGCAGTGGTGGCGGGTAGTCGGGAAAGAGAAAGGGAGAGACAAAGAGCGGGAGCTCGGCTGAGTATTTCGAGGGCTGGGGAGGCGGTGTTGATGAGGGCAAGGAGGACCGGGGCAGACGACGCGGAGTTTTATCTGAGAGGAGATCCACACGTATGATGAATTCGAAAACATCGAATCGGCCGGAATTAATTGTGTTAGCGCCTCGGCGTCTTGATTCTGTCAGTAATTTCGCGTATAAAGGTATGGCACCCGATACTGGAACGTCTCTCCAAGTTTTTTTCCATTATTCTGCCCTGCTTTTACGGCGGCAGACATGCGCTCCTTACTCGTCTCGCTCGTTTCGCTCGCCCTCGCCCTCTCCGTGCTTGCAGAGCCCACGCTCTCTCCATACACGCTACATGAAAAGCGCGACGCCATCCCCGCAGGATGGTCTCGTGATCGTAAATACCACGCGACTGCTTCGGTCCCTCTCCGTTTCGCGCTCGCCCAGAACAACATCGACTCCATCGGAGACCTTCTCCTCGATATTTCTCACCCCGAGTCCGAGAATTATGGAAAGCACTGGACCGCCGCCCAAGTTGCCGCCAAGTTCGCTCCCAGTGCCACCTCCGTTGACGCGGTCCGTACCTGGCTCGAGCAGAGCGGTGTCGAACCTCACCGCATCACCATCACCCCTTCCAAGGGATGGATCGAGGTTTCATCGACCGTAGAGGAGGCAGAGTCACTCCTCCAGACTGACTACCACGTCTATGGCCACGAGAGCGGCGCAGAACAGATCGGTGCGAATCCACCCACATCAATGGGTGATAAGACACACTAATTTCACATCGTTTTCGTGCAGCCTGCGAGGGCTATCACCTCCCGGCTCACGTTGCGCCCCATGTCGACTTTGTCACTCCGACTGTTCACTTTGACGCCAAGATCAAGCGCGTCAAGCGTGATGGTCACCATGCAGCCATCCCCATCGGCCAGCCCGGCTTCGGCGCGGGTCCCAAGACCAGCGGTGTTCTCGACAACATCTTCACTCAACTCGAAGATTGTGACAAGCAGATTACGCCTGCCTGTCTCCGCGCCCTCTATGGCATTGTCTATGATCCCGTCTCGACCAACAACAGCTACGGTATCGTTGAGTATACCCCGCAAGCCTACATTCAGAGCGACCTCGACAGTTTCGCCAAGAACTTCTCTACCGGCCTCGAGGGTGTTTCCCCCAAGCTTGTTTCGATCGACGGTGGTGTCGACCAGACATCTTTGAAGAACTTCAGCTACAATGGCGAATCCAACCTTGATCTCCAATACGGCATGACACTCGTCACTGCCAAGCAGCCAGTCACGCTCTACCAGGTCGGTGATATGAATTTGGGTGAGTGCACATGCATGCTCTACGTGTTTGTGAGTTTGCTAACTTATCTCCATGTCTGTATAGGCGCTTCGTTCAACAACTTCCTGGATGCACTTGACGGCTCGTACTGCGCGTTCGAAGGCGGTGATGACCCCAGTCAGGACGGTATATATCCTGACAACGTGCCAGGCGGCTATGACCGTACGTTCATTTTCAATCCCGTTGAATCTCCGTCTTATAGGCAAACAGATTCTCAGGATTGCGGTACAGTCAAACCTGCCAATGTCATCTCCACCTCGTATGGCTACAATGAGGCTGACCTCACTGCCAAGTATGCACAACGCCAGTGTGCTGAGTATGCCAAGCTTGGTATGATGGGCGTCACTGTTCTGTATTCCTCGGGCGATTACGGTGTAGCGGGTAACGGGGACCTCTGCTTGGACTCAAACGGTTGGTGCAATCGCGTCTCTACGCTTTTCTTTGTGCTCAGTCTTTTGTCTACCAGGCAATCAGACTGCTGATGGCAAGATCTTTAACCCGTCTTTCCCGTCAACTTGCCCCTACGTCACCTCCGTTGGCGCTACACAGGTCTCTCCCGGCCAGACCGTGCTTGACCGCGAGAACGCATGCCAACAGGTCATTTACTCTGGCGGTGGATTCAGCAATTACTTTGCCGTCCCTGATTACCAGAAGGCTGTCGTTGCGGGCTACCTCGAGAACCACCCACCCCCGTACAGCAAGACTACATACAACACTACTGGCACAGTACGCATCCCCCTTTCATAGCATAATCATACAGTCTAAGACGCTCCCCATAACAGTCCCGCGCGTACCCTGACATCTCGGCCAATGGTGCGAACTATGTTGTCGCCATCAACGGCAACTACAGCCTTGTCTACGGTACCTCCGCGTCGTCACCCGTTGTTGGTGCCATCATCACGCTCATCAACGATGCTCGCATTGCCATGGGCAAGAGCCCGGTCGGATTTATCAACCCAACGGTGCGGAGAGTTTCCTCGACGTGGCTAGCTATGTAACTGACTCCGGGCGTCTCGCAGATTTACTCGAGCGAGTTCCAGTACGCTTGGAATGATGTGACGAACGGCACGAACCCCGGCTGCGGCACTGTTGGCTTTAGCTCTGCGCCTGGTTGGGACCCTGTCACTGGCTTGGGGACGCCCAACTTCCCTGCTTTGCTGGCTAAGTGGCTTGATCTGTAATCGCCACTGTTGCCTCACTTTGCGACTACATTATTTTTATTCATGACGGGAGGGATCCAAGAATTCACGGGCCCATGGACTACCCTCCAGTAATACTTTGACTGTTCTCGTTCTCTTTGTTGTCAAATGGTTTGTTGTGGGTACATTGTTAATCATTAAACTGAATTCTCTAGTTAGTTGTGATTTGATGAACCACCGCTGAAGTGCATGAGTCGTCCGTTGTGATTCAGACCGGCCAGGTGAATGCCACGAAGGCAGCATAACTTCCTTTCCTCTCTCTTCATCGTTATCGTCCGCCATGTCATCGTCGGCCACCATCGCTGCGGTCCAAGAACCGCAAGAAGCTGTGCTTGTTGGCGGCTTCTTTCACTGCTTCTACACTGGCATCATCATCGTGCAAGCCTCGCGATACCTTCAAGTATACCCAGAAGACCCAGTGGGCCTTCGAATCTTTATGACGATGCTCGTGTTCTTCACCTTGTATGCGCCACTTCTTTCGAAAGTCTTTGAGGATTCTTAGGTCATTTTAGCATCCAGACCGGCCTAAGCGGTTATATCGTTTGGCAGTCAACGGTTCTTGATTCCTTCTTGGTAAGTGTTTAGCACCCTGCACATGACGTACGCTTGACTGTTCGACGCTACCATTAGGGCGAGTCGCATGTCTGGGGCTTCCACGTCTTCTTCAACGGGTTCTTATGCAGCCTGACGAGGTCGTACCAGGTCTTCCGGTGCTGGCAGGTTAGTTCGGCCTTGCTCCTATTTACTCTCTGGAGGGCGTTCTCACTTCGAGGCCGACGATCCTAACATGCTTATGACATGTATCAGATCATCCGCAAATGGTATTGGATGGTACCCCTGGTCCTTCTTGGCATGGGGTCGTTTGCTGCCAACGTTATATTCGTAAGTGCCGCGACAAGGCAAGGTATAGCTGATTCATGTGGGTCCGATCCATGAAATAGGCCTACTCGGCCATGCAAATATTCGGCCCACATCCAACGTCTCAAGAGGCAAGTATGCTGCTTTACAATGAACCGAGTTGAGCTCGTGCTGAGTTTATTGTAGATCACGGTGAGCATTTCCATGAGCTGGAGTAGGACACTTACCTGAGATGTTTCCTAGATGGGTACCGTTACCTTTAATTATTGGACAATTGCAGGGCTTGGTAAGATTTCCGCCAGTTTTATCCAGATTACGCTGAGAAATATGGCTAGCCGTCGACGTGATGATGTCTGGCACACGCAAGTGCCTTTCTTCCCTTCAATATTGATTGGAAGTACTGACATGAACGCCAGTGGCACGCTTCTGTTGGAAACATAAGACGGGGATCGAGCATATCGACAGCGCCGTGAAGCGCTACTTCATCGTTGCCACCGAGTCATCCCTGTGGCCAGGTCTCTGCTTGCTCATCGCCGTCATACTTTACCACTCGGGCAATGTAGGTCACCCTTCCAGCCGTGCACCTGCCTGATACTGGGCGACCCTTCCTTTACTTTGTTGACTTTTACAAACCTTTAGGTCATGGCTGAACGAGTCGTCTTCATTTTTTTGATGATGACGGGAAAGTTATACGTTATCTCCATACTCAGGATGCTCAACGCACGAGAGCCGTTGCGCGAAAGACTAGGCTCGAAAGAGATGTGTCGTGTATCGATTTCCGGTTGGGCTGGCCAAGGATCGCAAACGCATGGCGAGACCGCCAGTATCAGTAGGTCTGAAGCGATGGTGAGTGACCTTCTGCGGTCATCTGTGAATTCTTTCGTGAAGTAACCGTGAGTTGTTAGCTTTCGACAGTGATAGGCGGGCTGCGTAGCCCGCAGTCAATAACCTCTTCTGATGACGGGTTGGACGCTATTGAGCGCAACGAGATACGGAGTGATACCTCGCCCGAACGAAGGAGAACGACGGGCCTTGGAGCGCAGGAAGCTTCACCATAGAGGATAGATGATATATCGTGAGCATTCGTCAAATCATGTAGAGCATTGGTTATAAATGTACATTTCCTCTGGGTCAATATAACATTAGTTGAGCAAGTTCTGAGCCATCGAGTCGATGAGCGCGATTAGCCTGTCCTCTTCAAGTCGGATCAAGGATGCGTTCCGGTCAAAGATGACTGCTTCAGTCAGAGCGGGCAACGTCGTAGCGCCGTAACCTTGATGCGAAGTCAGCAAGTCAGTACAGGTGCAAGATAAACAAAAAAGATAGCGAACGAACCCAAGTATCTACCCGGTGCGACACCCAGATGCTTGTACCAGTTACGGCTCCTGATCCCATCTTCGGAGATGAACCCCTGTTCAAACTTCGCAAGCTTCGCGTTCACCTTTCGCACGCGCTTCGCAGCCTGGATGAGGTCGTGCAGCGGCCCTTTGCCCCAGCGCTTCTCGAGTCGCTCCACGTCGCCCGCGCGAGCAGAGAGCATCTTGAGCGAGTGGTCGAGCAGGTGGTCGTGCTCATACGGCTCGGCGTCCTTGGGACCAATCGGGTCGACTTCCAGGCCGAGGTGTTTCTTGATCCAGCGGATGACACGCCTGACGAAGCGACGTCTCAAGCGTTTATGGGCGAGCTTCTGCAAAGCCTTGCGAAGGGCCTTTTCTGCGGACGCTTTCTCAGAGTCAAGGGCGGCGCTGGCTTCCTGGAGGCTGACAATAGACCTGCGGAGAGTTGCAAAGCTAAGGTCATGATCGTTTGTCGCTGCAGCTGCCTCAACGCTGTAAATGAGTTTAGCTTGGGGTCTCATATAGGGTGAACATGCACTCACGTATCAACGTAAACCTCGAGCTCGTTTGCATAGTGAGTGGTGTTCAGGGGAAGAATGATCGAGTCTGCTAAGCGCAGGGACAACAAACCCAGATGTTTTGCCACAGCGACCTAAATGAATTCTCGTCAGAGAATAGAGTTGGATATAGAAAGCGCTATACTAACATGACGATGGAAGCCTGGATCAGCGTACGTCCATGTACCCTGGCGATCCCACTACACCTGGTTATCCGGCTTACGAGAACGCGACACGCATCGAGTCAGGAAACGTTCCTCGCATTCCTAGCTTGCCTATCTCTTGGAATAATGCTCAGGTTCTATTCGAAGAGCTCGGCGGCATCGATGAAGGCAGAAAGGTTTCTGGAAAGACTGGGTCCCGCAAGGTCAGGATGGTTAACCAAGGTAAAGTATTTGCATCGGCTAGCGAAAAAGAGGTCTGACGGAGCCATCTGTCAGTCGACACCAAGGTTACTCCGATTTGGAACACTATGGCTGCTATCCCCGGACATGTCAAGGATGAAGTCGTCATTGTTGGCTGTCACCGAGACGGTTGGTTTTTTACCTTTCCGTGTCCGGATTTTATGCTTATGGGTTTCCTTAGCTTGGGTTATGGGAGCTGCCGATCCGACGTCTGGAACTGTCTCTCTGATCGAAGTTGTCAAGGGCCTCGGCGCATTGCTCAAGAAAGGATGGAAGCCTCTACGTACCATCCTGATCGCCAGTTGGGATGCGGAAGAAGTAAGTTAACCATGATGACAAGATTTCACCATCTGACTTGACGCAGTATGGCCTTGTTGGCAGTACCGAGTACGGCGAGGACTTTGCTGAATGGATACAAGAGCACGCCGTAGCCTACATCAACGTTGGTGCGTATCGTCTATGTTTTCACTCGATTGTTATGTTGAGCCATTTTCAGATGTCTCCGTTGCGGGATCTAGATGGACTTCGTCTGCTTCACCTTCATTGGTTGATCTTATTCGCCGGTCAGCAGAGGAGATTCCTCATCCGACCGAAGCTTCGCGCACGCTTTGGGATGCTCAAACCGATATTGGACCGTTTTTGGTCAACCAAGAAGCGAACATCAGCGATGCGACTATACAGGCCAAGCCTAGCGTCGGACCTCTTGGATCAGGAAGCGATTATACTGTCTTCCTCCAGCGACTTGGTGTAAGTGTGACTGAAGCTACTAGGTAGTATGAAACTGAATATATGTGCTCACAAACAGGTTGCCAGCTCAGACGAGGGATTCGGTATGACTGCATCTGACGCAGTGTACCACTACCACTCGATTTACGATTCTCAGTTCTGGCAAGAGACAGGTACATGACGGAACCGCGCTGGATGGCCGTGGGGTTGCGAGCAGGGCCGTCAGGGTACGGCAGGAAGCCATTTTCGACGGTGACGTCGCCATCGTCTCTGGGGTCAGAATAGATGAGCACGCCTGCGGCACCGGAATCCTCCGCAGCTTGGATCTTGAGACCACGGAAGTTAGCGCCGTACCGGGCAAGCACGATCTTGCCGGTAAGGTCAACACCAGATTCGATGAGCTTGTCGTAATCTTCTTTAGTGCCGTAATTTGCATAAACTATATGACCAATCGCCTCTCCGGAAGCACTAAGGCCGTGGAATGGCGCAATAGCGTCTCGGTAGGTGGAAGCTTCCTTGTCAGCCTCGTTCCCATCCTCGATAAGGTCGGCAGTCCAAATTGCACTTGAGTCGTCGTCCAAAAGCTGAAGGGACAGATCCTCCGACTTTGCGGTGTTGAGGACAGGGTAGTACACGTCAATCCAAGCAGAAGGGTGTGTCTGCTTGGACGTGATGTCGAGGGTAGCCTGACGCGACTCTGGAGAGCCTGCAGGGAAGACGGGTTCCTCGTCTAGCTGAGTGATGCCTAGCTCTTCTTGGAATATTTGTAGGATTTGGGACGCGTCATCAAAGTCACTAGCTGCGCCAGCGATGTGAGGATATGTTGCAAAGCGGCGCGAGTTATTCAGTGCGCTCCCAGTGTTAGGAACTTCGCTGCAATCGACACTTTAGTCCACAGTCAAATGGTCAAGAGTGATTCACACGACTTACAGGAATTGGCCCTCAATGCGCCGGACATAGTCATAATAAGAGCGCGACTTGTGGTGGAGCGAGCTGAGGTTTACTGAGCCCGTCCAAAGACCATAGGACAAACCAAGACCGAGAAAGAGGAATAGGTGAAGGAAGACCCTCTTGAATCTCTTGTGAACGCGTCCTGGTGACGCGATGGGCTGGACTGAAGGGTACGGGAGGCCGAGCCTTGCCTTCTCGTCTCCTCTTGGCTTCATGTTCGGAGGTGAGAGAAAGGGAACAAAGTACGAGTGACTAATAAATAAACCCAGTTATCTTTCCCTCCACTCATTGAACCACACGACCGTATGGTCCACCGATCACAGGGGCACGGTCAGTGATCGCGTCATTCCGTGCCATTCCCGGGCCGTCCTTTGTCATCTATTTGGCAGCACCTTTAGAATCAAACAACCGCTTTCAAGTCTTCCTTTCTTGGCCTTGACAGGTTATGGCGGATAACGACTCACCGGCTACCCCCGCACCGGATGCAACACCTCCTGCTCCCCAGCAGCCCACGGAACCTCCGTCAGGACCTGCGCCCACATCATTGGCACTGACTCCGGTGGACCGAGACGACCTCCTCACTCATGCGCGATCCTTCCTCGCTGCCCCGCACATCCGCGCCCAAGATAACTCCGCAAAGCGCGCTTTTCTTGTAGAGAAGGGCCTCACCACTCCTGAGATTGACAGACTCTTGAATGAACTGGTGTGTATACTCCGACCTACAACTTTCGCGAACCTGACGATCCGCCATGTCCGTTCAGCCCCCTGCAATACCACCTCGGACATATCCCCGTCCACCCCCCTCGAATCTTCCCAACCTCCTCATTGGCGTGTCTCGCATCGTGTCATGGTTCTTTGGTACATCAGCAGTTTTGGTCTTTATCTACTATGTACGTGCTACTCCTTTAATCGGTGCACCTTGCTGCGATTTTCTAACACCCATGTGATTACCAGCGCTACATCCTTCCCCGCCTCACTCACTCTTACCAAGCGCGTCACTCCATACAATCTCACCAGACTGATCTCCTCTCCCGCCTCAACTCCTCCCTCGCCGCTTACAAGTCCGTACAGGCCGAGTCATTTGCTGATCTTCCACGCAAACAGCCCGACGCAGAGGAAACAGACTGGGCGACTTGTCAAAACCTCGACGACATCCTCGCAAAGGTAGAATCACGCAAGGAGAAGGAACGCTCCACCGAGGTTCCAGACGTCACCCTGCTGAGATGCGGCCTCGTCGAGCTCGTAGAGAAGGAAGGCGACGGCAAAGTCGACACCGAGCAGCTCTACAGCCACCTCGAGAAGAAGATACCCTGGCTCCAGGGCGCGGAGGGCGCGGAGGCCCAGGCCAAACTCTGGTCAACTCTCACCTCCAGTTCTGTCTTCTCGTCATCTGCGCCGCCTGGTACGGACGACTCAGCGCCGCAAGAACCCACTCCGCCTGCCCGTTTGCTCTGGAAATACAACGCCCCCGCTGCGCCGGCATCCATGCCCATCCTGCAGCCCCTCGAGAAGCTGCGTGATACCCTCCCCAGCGAATCAAAGGCGCTTCCACCCGCAACGGTCGCTCCATTCGCCCCGTCGCCATCTCCTGCCCAGCGCACGCTACAAGTTCTATCGGATTTCACCGGCTACATCACGACGCAGACTTACGCTCTCGGGGTGGCAAGCTTCCGCCCGAATAGCTCGGGCGCCGGTGCCAATCCCGCAAATGCACAAGAAGACGAGCTGCGCCGGGAGATCCGGGTGCTCAAGGGGCTTGTGCTAAATAGGCGTTCGTTCTTGCCTTCCAGACCACCTAGTGTACCAGTAGGCGTTTCCACACCTCCACTGAGCACGTAGATAATATTGACTGGCCCCGATTTCCTCCTGCTCAGGAATGAGCATCATTTGCCTGTAGAGTATGTGTCCAGTCCAAGCAATCATATTATTACACATTATGTACTGCGTCTATTACAAGACGTAGTCTACACAATGAACATCTATATATAGTAGGGATATCGACATGCCTAAAATGATAGCTATGAAAAGAGTAAGCAACATGATAGACATGATTATGCGGTGCGGATGAAGTGCGCAAGCAAACAAGGGTTTGTGGCAGTAGGGGGATGGGGGGAAATGGTCCATGCAAATGCTAGTGCGAAAAAATCCATGGTAGGAAGTGAACGAATGAATGGGGACGGTCGGATGAAAGTATCGAAGCTCAACACTGGTCGATGAGTCTGTTCTTAGGCTGAGCCTGTTTGTAGTCGTCGACCCAGGTGGTCAAGTTGGGGTTATTATATGCCTCGGCATATCTACGGACGCAAAACAAATCAGCAAGCATGCCACAGACAACTTGTAAGATTGACTCTCACGTCTTGATATACTCCGCGGTAGGGAAGTCAGGCGGGTCGCAGCCAATGTTCTTAGCGTTACTTGGTTGGTACACACGGATATAGTCCACACGCATGGTGGTTGGGAATGTCAAGTGGTCGAGGTCCACTACACCAAAGTTCTTGGACATGCCCAAGTTTGCGAGAAGATACTAGTTCCCAACAATGAGGTAGACATCGCAGTAAAGGTATGAGCAACTCACCATAGGTTCCTGGCTGACAGGCCGTGCGCTAATTTGGACTCTCGAGTCGGCTGCAAAGCCCGCAGCTTCGACCGTATAGGCAAGTTGGTTGTTTGCTATCCAAGATATGTACTGCGCATGCATCTGGTAAGAATACGGCCGTTCACAACATGAATGTAACTTACGGCATCATCAAAGCCAGGCTTGTACTCGAATCCGTAAACTGAGAAGCAGCCTGTTTCAAGTTCGTAGCAATCTTGGTCCGTCTGCGTGACAACTGATGCTGCCTGCTGGTATATGCCTCCAGTATAGGTGTTCAGCACCGAGACGCCCTTGTTGGGAATCTTGAGGTTGCTCGAGGTGTTGAACCAATCATATCCTGCATTGAACGGCTGCATTTTCCGTAAGAATGGCGACGAATGCCAAAAAATGACGATGACCTACAGCCCACTGCGAAGACTGGGACACCTGCCCTGAACCTTGCGAGATCTGTGAGTAGCACATTTAGTTCAGATCGAATCCTTCAGCTAGCGCAAACCCTGACCTGAGCCTCGAACATATCAATCTCAGGAGCAGCGCGGCCGACGTAAGAACCGTCGGAATGAACCGGGCCCGGATGAGACTCGCCCTCGCAAGTACACCGAGAAAGCCGCTGACCAGGAAGGAACGAGAGGGCTCCATCGTGCGATTTGTCCCCACCCACAGTTGCAGCCTCGGGTTGGCCGTTCTGCGTTTGATTCTGCAGAGTACCGACATCACAGGCGTCATAGGTGTAAGGCCACTGTTAAAATGTTAACGTGAGATTTTGTGACACATGCAATAGACGCAGCCTTACGAGGCCATCAAGAGAGGCGCCGTAACCCGCACGGCCCAAATTGCCCATTGCCCAAACGGCTGGCCACAAACCTGTGGTTCACGTCATGAGACACTTGAACAAACCATCTAAAGGACTGTGATGCATACCGACAATGTTGTTCGCTCCTGGTAACGAGACGGAAGCCTCCACATACCCTCCAGTGAAACAGAACTTGTTCCTGAAACAACGTCACTCAGAGGTTTTAAATTCATTGTCTACTCGCTCGCTTACCATGTCGATATCATGCCTACACTTTTAATTAGTCAACGCCGCGACATTCGCAGCAGCTACTCACCGCCCTGGTAATCGAGATCATGGGTCTCCTTCTTGGACAATGTGATTTCAAGATACCCATCCTTGGTGCTGACAGCATACGGAGAATACCATTCCAAGTTGTTGGTCGCCTTTTTGCAGCCGTTAAAATGATTAAGAAACATATATTAGGTAGAATTACCCAGTAATGCAGATCAACTGCCTCCCAGTAGGGATCATCGCCAGGCCAGAAGGTGCGTCCAGGAGTGTTGAATTCGTCAGAGAAGACCAGCTCCATGTCGGGTCCACCGTTCCAGGATGATTTCTTGTAAGCATTTTGAGGCGTAGCAGTGTCGATCAGGGCAAAATCATTTGCTAATGACGGTATCTGATAAGACGGCGATTGTGAGTGAACTGAGGTCAATGGCTGCCAGTGAGAGCCACCTGTCCGCTGGCATTGATACCGCCGAGGTTAAATCCACCCTGGTTATCCAGTGCCTTCTGCGTAAAGTAGGTGACCAATGGGTATCCGGCGCTATGGGTAATAGCTCAGAAACCAACGTATTTTTTTTTCGGAGAGCCAAGGCGAGTACACACAAGAGGGTAACCAATCCGACCAAGAGGATGAGGAGACACCCCAAATTCATTATACCACGATCAACGGCGAAGGAACGCTTGGTTTCCTTTGCATTCGGGTCATGAAGCCAGTCGTCGGGCTCGGGAACATTGGCAGCGACGGAAGTCCCCCATCGGTCGGGGTCCGCAGGCAAAGAGAACTGATATGTTCCTTCGTTAGCACTGTGGCGCCGCCTCGACGCGACAGCTGTAAGAATCACCTTTTCTGACAATGAACTCAATCCGAACCCTGAGGCGGTGGCAGCGACAGGATCAGGTATGCTGTGGGCAGACTTTGGAAAGACAGTTCAGGAGCGAAGTATTTATGCCTAAGATTATTTACTTACAGACACACTACCAACGCTTTGATACTTGTCACGCAAGTTAGTGGTTGAGCCATTGTTTGTAGACAACAGGCGCGCGCTGGATTCTTGGTTGTCATAAGATCTGTCCGCACCAAAGGCTGGAGGCATAGTGCGCGAAGGAGAGTGGAGGAGAAAACGTGAAGAGGAGAGTGTGAAAAGAAAAGACTGGATAAATCAACGAGTGGAGCCCCAAAATCGCGAAGGCGCATAAGTAAGGAAGTCGTCGCCACGCAAGACGCGTAACAGCATTGAATATCGGTTCACCCTGCCGGTGGCCTTGCCGTTGTCAGCACCCCACCTTGTGTGGAGCGAAGAAACGATGGCATCTAGAACCTCCAGTTTTGCGACCATGGATCTCTTGGCAGCCTGGGAATAGCTAATGTGAGGATCAGTCTTACAGAAGCCTCGACGAGACATCATGCAGAAGATTTTCGACGTGATCTAATGTGGTATCAGCTTGTGGTACCCGAGGTTCGTCACTAGAATGTCGAAGGTCAATGACGTTGATCCAGAAGGTAAAGGTGCTCGAAGACCCCAAAAGGAAATGCTAGTTCGTTTCAATCTCCGCGACGAGGACAAGAAACCCGCTGCAAATAGAAAGGCTTGGCATCCATGGTGTTGCAGGGCACGCTCCGTCGCTTATGCACGCGAGGCGAACAACTCCGAGATAGCGATTGCCCCTGATTGCCCTTCCGAAATATAGGCGAGGGCCTGATGACGACAGTGCATGATAATCTGGCGGTAGAACTCTTCCTCAGTGTATACGTACAGTGTCGATATAACGGAATCCTTTACAAAGACCAGAACTAAAATCCAGAAACCGAACCACCTTCAATCACTTCCGCTGATGTACCCATTGTGTGCGATCACCCGTGAAACGCCCATTGTTTGTGCCATCTCCTCAGGACACCCTCGGGTTATTCATCGCAGTGACAAGCCCAGAGGCAGCCAAGTAGCAATACTCGTCCGAAGCAGCAGCAGTCAAGTCGCCGCCTTCTGGTGAGAGATTGAGATATCCGCCCGAGACAATCGGAGAGCCGTCCCTGATCCCGCCCCCGCGAGCGTAGTAGCCCGTCGACGGCCAAGTCACTTTCGCCATAGAAGAAAGATCAATAGTAGCACTAGCGTCGTCCATCATAGCCCGCACATTTCGCCTTTGTGCATCCTTCGTCAAAGCCAGTGCAGGGTGTGCTATTTGAATTGGCGAAATCCTATCGAGAAGGCGAGAGCCCGTATTATAAGTCGTCTCATTTGAATATAGAAGCGGTTTAGCGGCCTCGAAGTTGAGGCCCCGTCGAGAAGGTTTGGCAGCATAGCCTCTCCCCTGGTAGGTAGTTGCAGTATTCTGTTGAGGGGGAACAGCAGTCGAATCATCTATGGTATCGCCCGTGTCGTAGCCGTTCCTCTGAGGACGTACGGAGTCGCAGGACTCCGGGGAAGCTATCGTGCTAGTATTCATGACAGAACTTGCCTCATGATTGCTGCCCTTATAGCTCTGCTTTAGTTTTCTTGGTTTCTTCCCACCCCGAGGTCGGCGTCCGCGCCCAGAGTGGTCACGATTTGTCTGCAGGGAAGCACGTCCCGATGTCGGTTCAGGGGGTGCATTCGCCCAGTCAGGAGCTGCCTCAGAGATGCTTTCTGTCAGATCAGACCTGAGAGAAGACTCGACTTCAGCATGCGACGGAGATGTGATTGCGCGAACTGGCGATGTCGCCTCAGTCTCTGCGTTAGGCCGCTGGCGCTGGCGGGATGTTGCTCCAGTTTTCTTACCCCTCCAGTGGCGCCGACGAGGTCTACGAGCTGTGGACTCATTAATGATGACAGGCGCCGATGGCTCAGGAGAGTTGGACACCAAAGGTACGTCTGAATGGAGCAGTCGTACAGCTAATGGTGACTCTAAAATTCTTGACGCTAGGTCAGGAAACCGCCTTGCCAGCTGTGGTCAAATCAATTAGATCGGATGTAGAGCATTGTCCATGACGAATACCCCTTACGTTTGTTGCGTCTGCATACGTGGCTACTCTTGGAACCTGAAGTGGTATTATGGGCGCAGTCAACGCATTCTCAGCGGGGGTCTCTGAAGGTTCTTCATTTCTTTCGTCGGATTCTCTGCGTCCTTGAGAGACATCGAGTCCTAGGTGCTTCGCAGACTCGTTCGAGATTGTGAAGTGTACTGAATCGTCGGATACCTAATGTTTTCGGATGCCGAGCGTATGTTTTATTATGTTTGTGAAAATAGCATTGAACTTACGTCGGTATCTAAAGATACTTCATGCTCGTTATCCGATGGGTATGGTGGCTGTTCAGACAGTATTGTTTCTTCGTTGACGCCAAATGACTCTGGGATGACAAGAGATGAGGCCGAGGAGTCGCGAGGGAGGGACAGCTATGGTCGATTTTCTCAATGCGAAAGCAGACTGGTCAGATGGAGTACATACGTTGGCCTCTTCTATCACATCAGCAGGGACTGAAGCCTAGAAAACAAAGAAGTTTATAACTATTAACCCGTTGAATATTTACCTTCTACGTACCTCTGGGCTGACGCTCGATCCAAGATCTCTGCTTAAGAGGCTGTCTTCTGAGGCTTCTTGCAAATGCTTTTCTCCGGCACTTTGGAGATCACTTTCCGAATGATCATTCTCCAAGGAATCATGCATCTTCTACGCATATATGAGGTATTGAGATGGCCGCTAGCTGGTTTCACGCACCAGCTTTCCTTCCGTCGACGAGAGAGTGTGCTAAATCAAGTAGAATATTTAAATGGTGCATTGTCATCGATCGAGTTTAGCAGCCAACCTGAGAGCTTTCATCTGACTCGTCGCTATCGGTCGACTGCGCAGTTAGGAGAAGAGCTATAGATCCGCTCGATTGCATCGGTACGACATCAACGATTGACGTGTCGGAGTCAGCCTATGAGAAGGACACTGAGCGTGATTTCGTGGAAGAGCATGAAATTGATGTTACTTCGTCCACGTTAGAACTTGCAGTCGAGTAAACCGAGTCTTGCGATGGTGCTTCTGGTAGCTCGGAGAGACAGTCGCTGTCACTCGGTTCGGTGACGACGATTTCTGGAGTTGCCTCGGACCATGGCGTTTGGGGCTTGCTCATGTCGGCCCCCATTATAAAACTCCTTGACTGATGTCTCGGCTGTTTCTGGCAGAAGATAGTTGGGATGAAGAGCTCGCGGTAGAGAGATAAGATTCAGAAGAAAGTTGAACAGAGTGGCGCCGGTGGCGCAATGCCATATAAATATTGTTCAGAAATGTGTAAGAGCATTCCAATGCTATAGATGGCCATTTCCAAGATGTGGAAGCCGAGGATTTGTTGTGTTAAGTTAGATGCTGGAATGCCAGTGACATGACAGATGCCGACAAATTTAAAGTAGTGGTCGGAGTTATAGCCCCTGACGTTGACCTTTGCTGTCAAAATATTGTACATGTCAGTCCCCGCTGTCAAAGCGACGCGTCGCGCTCTGAATCTGGAGATGATCGAATGGCAGGGGATCTATTTTTGGCTTCAGTCATCCTTGTTCTCACTGGTCGTGTCTGGCAATTGGAAGGCGTAGCAGAGCATTCATCAACGCCATCTCTTCATTTTCCCTCATCTGCTAGGCTGTGCCTCGTCTGTGCTTTCGCCCTCTTTAACCTGCTCTCTTTGCCTGGTGCAACAATCAGTCCTTCATTCGTTCCACACCGTCAAGAAATACAACACACTCCAGGATGAGTTCGTACGACCAAGCGCCAGCGGTTGCCGACACCGAAGTCACCAACGTCTTGGACAACGTGGACATTGACATGGTCATGAAGGTCCTCACTCAAACTGCTTTCAGTACGTGACCCTTCCGAGAATTGTGGCTCTGCATGTGTACTGACGAACGACCCCACAAGGTCCTTTCTTCACCTTCTTCGTGCCTATCTTCTACATATTTCAAGGGTACTCCTACAATAGCAATGTCGTTCTCGCACCTACTGCGTACTGTGCTGCTATCTCGGCCTTCTGTACGTCCTATGTGCTTCTGTCTTTGCCTAACACTCATCGTTCCCACTTTAGGGGCTTTGAAATGGCTCTCGAGGTTGTATAGAAACCAAGCAAGCTTATTCTTTGCACCGCCCCGTCTGGACTGGGCGGAGGAGATCGTAGTCATCACTGGAGGTAGGGACGACTTCTTTCTTTTATACAGGGATGCTAAACTCGTTCAGGTTCCTCCGGCATCGGCGAGCTTTTGGCCAACACGCTTGCTGTTCGTAACGTCACCGTCGTCGTACTTGATGTTAAACCCATTGTCACCGAAAACTGTAAATTATATGCTTTTGACTAACTAACACCATACTGATCAACGTGCAGACAACATCGCCTACTACAAGTGCGATGTTTCAAAGTGGGAGGAGGTGGAAGCTGTTTCGAAGCAGATTGTTGAAGAGGTCCGTCGCTTTCCTGCTTTCGCATCTTGCTGGCTTAATCTCTGCAATAGCTTGGTCACCCAACTATGCTCATTAATAATGCCGGCGTCGTTCAAGGGAAATTGCTACTTGACTTGAAACCAGAGGACATCCAGCAGTAAGCACAGAACTTTTGAGCCTTAAAATGACATCTGACGATTCCCATACAAGGACGTTCGGCGTTAATACCATTGCTCAGTACTACACTCTTAAAGCCTTCTTGCCGGACATGATTGAGAACAAAAAAGGGCACATTGTAAGCCAAGTTGGATGATATGCAGGTCCATGATTGACGTCTCCCAGGTCACAATGTCTTCGGTCCTAGGATTGGTCGGCAGCGCTCAAATGAGTGCGTACAATCGTGCCTCTGTCAGTCCGAGTAACTGATCATTCTTCCAGCCGACTATTGTGCGTCGAAGGCGGCCCTCGTCAACTTGCACGAATCTTTGCGTTATGAATTGGATCATAGGTTTGTCCAACAAAATCTCACAAGTACGCTTTTTCTATAACTTTGTAACTGTCAGATACAACGCACCGCAAGTCCGGACCACGCTAGTCCTCCCGGGCCACACTCTCACTCCCTTGTTCTCAACCTCCCGTCTTCCGGAGAACCCGGTCTATAAATTCTTTGTCCCGTCGCTTCCTCCCGTCACTATAGTCAAGGCAATCATCACTGCCCTCGACTCCCAACACTCGCAAATCTTACGCTTGCCGTTCTACGCCAACTTTGCTCCTTATTTGCCTCTGCTGCCAAGCTACCTTCGTGACCTGGGGCAGTGGGTAAGTGAACCGCTTTCTGTGGTGTGATGCTTCAAGCTGACCACGCTGTTATACAGCTTGCTGGCGCTGATTATGCTATGGAGGGCTTCCAGAAGGTAACGGGACGGCGACCTGAAGAAGGGGAGTTAGCCACCAAGAAGCATTGATCATGGGCTCATAAGATTATTGGTCTCGTTGGATGTGCACTCTGCGAGTGCTTGTGTTGTATTGCTTATGGCTGAATGATAGGGCAATTGAAGTAGCTTTACGGCGTCTGCACTTCCGCGGTCTACGGGTTCAAGTTAAAGCAGTGCTACTCCTGTGCTTTCCGAGACGCCACACAACACGAGTGGCGAGTGCAAGAAGCTCAAAGTAGGCAGGTCATACTGTCGCTGGTAACGTGCGTGAGGTGTGTAACAAGGGAGTGTATGCCTACGACAGTCAAGCTTTATACAGCGAGTGGGCTGGCGAAAGAAGGCGATGGTGTGGACAAAAGGCTAAGCTCTTGACTTGAGACCAAGGAAGCTGTGGAGGGGGCTTGGAGGTGGCGGAGTCGCAATCCGTTGACAACACGCTTTTGTCAGTTTGTAGTAGACAAAGGAGGCCCTGTCGGGGAGCCACAGCAACCCTTGCAGCACGGACCCGCACATATAACATGCGGTGGACAACGGTGCGGGCGCCCTCACACTTGATACCCGACACCATCGACGACGAGACCTTCCAACCCATTCCCCATCCACCGGCACCTCAGAGTCGCAGGAGTTGCATTCCTGAATCCGGATAACGTCATACAAAACTGTTGGCGCAGAGTTCACCTTTCAAGAATGTCAATGGCCATTCAAAGGTTTGGAAAGACGATAGCTCTTGCTTCTGCCCTCCTCTGCTGCTACGCGCTGTCGAAAAAGCTGGCCAACGTCCTTGCCGAGTTTGACAGGACAAGAAGACAGGGGCATGCTGAATGCGAATGCGACGCCACGTGGGAAGAACCTCCTCGGTCTCCTTGTCAGCGGCGTCCATTTACAGACGAAAGCTCCTGTCTTTGCGAGCCTGACCAGGACCACCCAAACGCCCCCAGTCCGCGTTTCAACGGAAGCTGCAATTATGACCGCGTTGTCGAGGTGAGCACTTTTTCCCGTAGTCGTTTTCTCCTCCTTTCTTTGGTCTCAGACATGTTCCCGGCTGAAACACACCTCCCCATAGACTACCGACGGCGGCGTGCCCGAAGACGTTTCCTTGCACACTGAAACCCATATCGATACCGCACTCACACCTGCCGTTACCCCATCCCGATTGACCAAAATGTTCTCATCGCAACATGGCACTCAGTGTCTGTCGATCCTGACCGAACTCGAGACCTCATTTTCGATACGCGTAGCCGGCTGTGCCATTGCCCCGCACCCAGAGCATGATCCCCTCCAGGATATCCGGTTTGACCCGTTCGGAGACGAAGCTCGCGTCCTTTTACCTCATGAACAACCCATGGCCGAGTGGGGAGAGGACTGCGACGACATGGTCAGCCCATACAATCGCGAAATCACTACTCACGTCCCTTTGACGCATGTTGCTCAGGATTCTCAGGAGCAGACAAATTTAACATTTTGCGAGAATGCAGAGTTCGGTGTGGTTGAAGACCTTCAGGAAGTTGAAACGACCGGTGAGCCGAGTGCTGGAGAAGGAGCACGGTGGGTGGATGACAGGAATAATGTGCGCTTGCTACTCTTTCCCTCCTAACGAACGTCAGGCTATATTTACCTCCCACTCTAGGAACTCCTCCTTCGGCTTCGGTCAGACCGGCTGAATATCGTGCTCGACTCTATAGCACCCACGCGTTCCCCTCACATTGTCATAACTCCTCCGAGCTACCAGTGGAACGACTACTTTGTTCCGTTTTACAACCGAACCGAACCGCAGTGGCCCGGCTACCTGACTGCCATTCCTCTTCAAAGAATATATGAGCACCACATGCCACCATTGGGCTCACACAGCGACCTTCCGCCCCAGAAACCCACTCCAGTGGGAGCGTCAAAGAACACCAACGAAGCTGAACAACGACGTGGTACTCGCTCCGTGTATAGCCGCTCAAGGCATCTGGAATTCGTACGTTCTTCCGTGCCCCTATGTTTGGGAAACATGTCTCATCTCTTCGGTCAAGGTCGCTGCCTGCTTTGCAGAACGTCTGATATATAAAGACATAGTTGATGCCGTGCTTAGGCACCAGCTCCGAGTGGCTGTAAGTCGAACTTCCTGTCCCGGTTTTCTGGATGCCGCCTGACCAATACTTCAAAATAGGCATGGGAGGCCAGCCAATGCGCCCCTGTTTTCTGTGCGCGGTCTAGTGCCACAATCTCTACTCCCGGGTATGAGAAACTGTACATTTGGTCAGATCCAGCTGAGGTACTTCCCTTCGCTCCGGCTTTCCCATATGTCACCGCTGATCATCATTGCGGGGATTTCTAGCCTGTCTTATTGGGTTTTCGACGATACATAGGAATAACAATCCTGGAGTCGGACACTCCGTTCGCGGCGCCGCACCTTGTGATTACCGAGCCGCCGCCCCAGAATCCCTGGGTGACGTGGGAGAGCACCGTGAACTCCCAGGACGACCACTTCCTTTCCGTGTACGCAACCCCATCGCCTGTCTACGAAGAGGCGGACTCGAGCGCAGCGGATATACTTGTGTCCTCGTCTGCGTCCGTCTCCGACTCCGCCCAAGCTTCTTCCGAGCTGTTGGACTACCCCTCTTCCGAGAGCGGATCGCCGGTATTCTGGGACGCCCAGTCGGACGGGTATGAGACTATCTCCTCCGAGGGCGACGACTCGCAGGACGAGTCCACTCTCGGCACGCCGCCGAGCTGGGGCGCAGGCGCCTCGGCGGGCTGGCTCAAGCCTCTCGACCCGTCTGACGCGGACGCATGGGAGCATCGCGGAGCTGACGGGTGTCCCGCTGACCCGTCGCGTATATGGGATGGCACGGCGGAGTTAGGAACGCCAACTGGCCGGTGCGCAGCGTCTGCAGCTGCAGCTGGGTGCGCACCCACGGATTGTGTCCGGACTTTTGACCTAGAAGACGATGACGAGGAGTTACCGCCATTCGACGATTGGTACCAGACGATCGCGGGACGTTCAAACGTGCTCGCATCATGATCTCATCAGCGGTAGTAGGCATCCTTGCATTATAAGCATTGTCGGACCTTTATGGACCAAGCATAGACTTACGGTACGCACTTGCTTCGACTGTATGTCGATTATTTAGCCTTAAACTTAGCAGTAGTATTACACATAGTGTTTACATTATCTCGAGTAATTCCATACAGCACCCATCATCCGAACAACTGGAGAGCTGTGCTACAAATTGACTAGTATTTGAAGTGCTATACATGAGTAAAGAAATATAAAATAGAGGTTACAATGGCTCGAGCGGTGCGTACGGAAAAAAAATCCCTAAGTTTGGAGGACACCCAGTGCCAGCGGGTTCGAAATTCTCAAAGAGTGTAAAACCTCCAGATAGGTCTGTCATGAGTGCATAAGAAGACCACCAGCCGCAATGGCATAATGTGCGGGGACCATCGTGGCGCCTTCGACTCCCACAGTCATGAAATATAGGGAGAAGGCTTGCAGACCTTATTAATTTTAGATCATTGCAGATAAGCAGCCGGGGCCTGTGACGTCTAGTTTCAACAGGAACGCAGAAGCGCTCTTGCACGATGCGCTTGTGCTTTTGAGACCTGGTGTATCGCTCAATACCGAATCAAAGAAGAGACTCAATGTCGACAACTTACCAGCAAGTTCGCTGTCTTATACGTGGAGCTGTACATGTGGTTGATACCATGCTCTTCGAGCACACGGGAGAAGCGGTTCACCAGGCCATGCTTATCTGCACGGCAAATTTGCGCGGAAATAAGACACCGAGACATCATTACATCGAGATGAACGCAACGCACCAAGCCCGAACCTGCGCAGGTCTATTTGGAGACACTTGAGGGTGCCGCCCTGCGCCAGCAGATCGTCCTCCTCGCTCTCATCAGACTCGAGAAGGGAGTTGCGTGCGTCAAGCGCATCAAGGCCCCCGCTACACGCCACCATATGACGTTCGCTGGGAGGAAACAGCGAAGCGAGTAAGGTCACATCAGTCGTCAGGGAAGTCCCTTCTGATGTACGCGTGAAGCTGAAGAAGGGTACGCCCGCTGAGCTGGAGCCGTCTCTCCCAGCCGGAGCCTTGGGAGTATCGGAGCGAGAATCATCCAGGTGCTCAGATAGAGCCACACCCTCCAACGGGGAAAGTGGGGCAACAGAGGGGACCAAGTGCTTCGTGGCAGTCTTGAGAGAAGCAGACGTTATAGACGCGGATTTTGGTAGATCTGGACAAGACTTGGAGGTCACGGACGAGATGAGGGTTGTAGTTGATAGGTTTCCAGATGGAGAATGTGAGAAGTAGCCTTCCTCGTCGCTTGAAGAGCTGGAGGAGTCAGATGAAGAGTCGCGCCGGTGACAATACTTTAAAGCATCTTTGGCCGTTTTTGCTCCAGGAACAGGGCCAAGAGCAGACTTGGGATAATTAGAGGGAATAAGTTCCGGAAAAGCGACCAGCTTCACTATTTTGAGTCCCCATGTATCCACGTCGTCGTCAGATAACCCAACACAGGTAAGATCAGCGGAGAGGACTGAAACGTCACGAGAACCCGGTGAGAAAGACTTTGAGCGACTGCCAGGTCGCGAGTGCGAGGCTGCGGTCTTTTCAGTATCATCGTCCAGCTTAGTGTACTGCAGCATAGAAGCAACACCGGCCATCGAAATATCGGCGCTACTCCGCGTTCGAGTGAGAACAGCCCCTGACTCAGGATTAAAGTCGAGCGCCAGCTCAACGATAGCCGAGTCATCTGTAGAGATGGGGGAGACGATGGGAGAGACGACTCGTGATGTGAGCAGCTCGGGGTCTTCAGAGTACAAGTCAAAACCTGCCGAGCCTAGCAGACTCATGACCTCCTGAAGCCGAGAACCTTTGACCTGGATCCACAGCCCTTTTCAGCGAGTATTCCGGTGATTGCTCATGTGGCCGTGATGAACGTACAAAGATGTAGTCACTCATATAGGAAGACTGGTAGAGTATAGATATGCCAGCCTCAGCCAAGGGGGCAGACAACTCGTGGACGCGCGCGCCGGAGTTATCTGGGGTCGAAAGGGGGACATGACTCACTCGGCAAGGACGAGAGATACTAACACTTGGGGGAACTCACCTAAGCGATCCGAGTGAGAATCTATCTGAAGAACATTCCAGGTCTCGCAAGAAATCTCGACAGGCTCATCTATGGGCGTGGTGGCCCTTTTTCGGCTCGAACCGGAACCCGAGCGAGAACGCTGCCTCTGGCGATGGTCTCTGCGGGCTATGGCCTCGAAGTCCGCGAGCATATGGTGCTCTGCGAAGAGACTGAGCTCAATCTCGTTGCAGGTGACATTGAGGAACACAGGGTTAGGCTGGAGGATCTGCCTAAGGATAGGATGAGAGAGCTGGGGCAGGCGTGCGCGAGGCACGCGTACGAGGGATAGGGAGACAGGAAGGAGGGAGACGGTGACCTGACAGGAGTTATTGGGGGAGGCAGAGGCCATGTAACGGGGAGAAGTGGAGGGGCGTAGGGTGCATGCGTTGGAAGAAAGGGATGTTATACTTGCACGAGTTTTCCAGCTTCGACCGACAGATTGCCCGTCTCCGTGACTCCGTCTGGATCTGACAGGAGATCTACCCGTAATAATCGAGGGAGCGTTATGACGCTTTACAGTAACGTAATATCATCATAAACGCAAAGATTTCTCCCGCGGACCGATCACATCACCTGAGCCATAGGCCTTTTTCCTCTACCTCCCAACAGATAGGCAATTCTCCTCCCAGCCTTGATCTACATGAACACCGGGAAATTGACCTGCTCTTACTTTATCTTTGGAACTGAATCTTGTCGCACCGCACCGGCCGACCTTTGGAGAGCGCAATCCACTTCCCCGTTCTCCACATATCGCACAATCAGTATTCAGCGGTCAGTTGTGATGTCGAGCTAGCTTTTATGAAATTCCCGTGCGGTACCGTGGCTTTCTGGATGGCCGCTGGCTTGCATGGCATCTGCCGTGATGATTCTCCTCTGCAAAGTTGCATTCATCCTGTAGAACATTGTCACGTTCCTGGGCGGCCCGACAAACGCCAAGATCTAAAATAAGATAAGCTGCTCAGTAAACGTTAACGTTGAATGAATCTCAATCCCTGTGGGCATTCTATGATGCTATGGCGTGTTCACGTCTGCTCCCTTCATGCACATGCCTCGGCCTGGAGCAGTATTGCTCATGTGGTGCGATGTTTCGAAGGCATGGAAACTCGTGTTTTTCAGTTAACGTTTGTCGTTTATAGGACTTGCGTGCTCGAACAAACGTGCGTTTCAGGGGCGTGCACCTCCGACCTTCTTGCCACGACCGTGTACATGATGCCATTCCCCAGACCTCTTGTCTAAAATCTGATGGACCCCGATACTACTCCGCGCCTTTAGCAGAAATCCGATAGAGACTATCTGAGGATGCTGGCGCATCATCCCTGGAGAAATTTTGAACAACGGACCGAAAACGCACTAGCCAGGAGCTTTCGGTCGACTTCAATCTCGATAGCCACCGAATGTACATTGCTCTGGGCGCGTCGGCTAACGTTCGACAGGCACGTCTAGCCAGAAACATCGAAGATCGTCTCTTCCCAATGTGCCTTTTTTATTATGATGGCTTCCGTCGGGATGCGATCTTGCCTTTCCTATGTGGGCCTGCACATTACTGTACATCGGGGGTTCGGCCAGATAGCGGGTCTGACATTTACGTTTGTGTACGCGCATATGATAGGCGTGCCTTGGGTCATATATTCTTGCGTCTTGCTCATGTGGGCGCGTACCGGCACCTTGGTGGCTTTATGGTGTCACGCTTTCACGATAGAACTGGTATGAAGGAAGCTAACCGGAGCGACAAAAAATAGTTCAAGCTGCGTAGTTAAACTTCGCTGCGGACTGTATACTCGTGTACTATCACTTGCTACTGTAAGAGCGTGGCGCAAACAATCGACGCATGCAGGAGAGGCGTGATGTATGCGTGCTAGAGTGTGAATTACTTGCAAAGGCCTATTCGTAGAAGCTTGCGAAGCGTGCTCATCTGACGTGTTTATTACGAGAACTTGCAACTTGCGGCAGGCAAGATTCTGACTCGAGCTCGTCACATTCTACAGATACACGGCGTAGCAATAACATCACGAAAGCGTCCCGGTACAACAGCAAACGTGACTGTTGCAAATAATAAAATGATGGATGTGTAGAATACAACCTGCGTGGTTTGTGCGTGGTACAACGGTATCAAGATTGGGGCACAACGAGAGCAATAATTAACGACAGAGCACAGCTGAGAGAGGAGAAATACAACAGAATGACCAAACACATTTATCACCTAATAATGGAGGCCTTTATGCCTTGAGCCGTAGATCGGCGTATCCGCCGTGACCGGGAAGAAGTGTCGGAAGAAGCGCCTTCCTTAAGAAATGCTGATTTAATAATATGAGGTTGTGGATAGCGTGAACGGGCGATGGGTATCATTGTCGACAGGAGCGACCGACGTCGGAGAATATACGGGGGAGATACAGCATTCGAAGACCTGATGTCTATTGGTGGCCTCTCGGGCAACCGGATGGAAGCCTGGAATGTAGATCTTCGAGACATTGAAAGTGGTGAACTGTTGGGCGTTTCTAGAGACTGTGAAGGCGAGGGTGGTGATGCATTGGAGGGGTGGAAAGGCGATCCTGTGCGCTGCACTGGCGAATCAACAGGCTGTGAAAAACCTGGAGACATCCCAAGTTGGGAGTATGAATAAGCATCCATTATAGGAGCTTGTGACTCCATGTCGAGCTGAGACGCGGGTATGCAGCTAGCATCCTCTACATCAAGTTCCATCGATGCCTCTGGTGTGATGAGAGGTGTGTCCACCCAGTCTGAAGCCTGGGACTGTGGGATGAACGCTGGCATGAGCGGCGTCGTCGGGAAACCAGGAGTCTCTCTTATGAGAGGCTCAGTTGGTTGACGGACGAGATTAAGTCTTCGACCTCGCACGTGCAGTCGACTGGAGTGAGTAGCGTGTAAACTTGGCGATGGATTAGGTGATGAGTCTTCTTCTTCTTCTAAAGGCTCTGTCTTCTTGCGTTCCAATGACGTTGGCTTTTTGACAGATGAAGAAACCTTCGCGTTTGACAACCTTCGACGGCGTGGAGACGAGGCGTGTGCTGAATTCTCGGCTTCAGCATCCTCCTGTGAGCTTCGACGTCGTTTCAGCCCATTGGGCGCTGGTTGTATTTGACGTGGAAGTCGTGGCACAGGGGCAATGGGCGACAGTGGATTCTCATACGCAAAATCGCGTACTTTGACACCTTGCTGGGCTAGCCAGGCAGGGGAAGGCTGATGTGCAGAATTGTTGAATGTATGCGTCTCATGCTGGGAGCAGGCTGTGTCAGCGCTTTCTGGTGGACTCATGCGCTTATTAGACGGCATGACAAGGTTTGCTTGAGGAGGTTGGTTCGAGATCAGACATATGCTTCGACTCACAAGTTCATCTGACTCAATCTCAGTTGTATGCAGCTGATCAATGTCATCGGCACTATTCCTAGGGCGAAGAGGGGCTCTTGAGGCCAAAGAGAGCTCAGAAAGGCTGCGATCTAAGTTGAACGCTGTGCTCGTGACAAGAGGCGCCTGGCGCCCCTGGGCAAATGCCATCTATTGATTGAATGTGAGACGGATAGACGTAGAGTGTATCGACGCAAGCTGCGTCTATTGCTTAGTTGTGGGTGAAAGAAGAGAACAGCTGGAAAAAATATCGGAGAGAGTAGGAAGAGCGTGGACAGCCTGAGAGTGCACGTCGTGGTAGATGAACAAGAAGGTCGTGCCGCCATCTGACCGACGCGGGCCCGTTTTGATCTCCGGTTACCGCAGGTATCACGTGATGTACCATCCTGATTTGGTCCGGACGCGCTTAGACTCGGTACGGGCCGACGCGGGCGGGAGGCGACGTTCGGCACGCTCTCAATTAATTACAAGGTTGGTTTGCGCTACCAAGGACAACCATTGGCAACAGCTCAGTCACCTAGGAAGGCAAAGCTGGCGCGCTACGCAGTGAATGCGTTCTTTTTCAATAAATATTCTTTATTGTAAAACTCACCACGACTGCTATGATGACATGTCACTCGTTCTACGCACAACAGGTGGGTAGTATCCATCCCCGACCCTCCCTCGCTAGATAATGTTGCGCCGCGCCTGGAAGCCAATCGCCACCGCAACATTTCTCATAGGCACCCCAGGATACTTCTACTACGCGAGCAAGCAGTCTACCTTCGACCTCGCCGTGCGTGTGCGCGGGTCAGACGGTAAACCCGCCATGTCTACCCGCACCTTCTCCCTGCTCTCCTCGCGCGCCGTCACCGAGAGATTGACTGAGAAAGCCGTATCCAGTGCCAAAACCCTGGCCGGCGGCATCACATGGAAACACACGACCGCGTCTGTGGCCGCCAACGACCCCATTGAGGATGCATCCTCGGACGCCGTCATAAAGCGCGACCAGTCAGACCCCTCCGCACCGGGAGACTGGCTTTTCTTCACCGTCATGGACGGTCACGGCGGACCGCATACATCTAGACTCCTTTCCAAGACCCTCGTTAATGCCGTCGTCCTGGAGTTATCTGGTCTGATACCGACCGGAAAACCCCAGGACCAGAGCCAGGGACTGCTCGCCTCGATCCGGTCATACTTAGGCCGCTCTCCGGCTCCTGCTGCAAAAGAAACACCAGAGAGCGTGTCCTTGGCCATCCAGAGTGCATTCAGTAAACTCGACTCCGAATTGACAAATGCACCGATAGCTATTCTGGCTGCCCAGCTTCGGCAACAAGGAAAGGACAAAGTCCTGCCCGACCTTAGCCAGCACCCTTTGGGCATGCCCTCCATGCTACCAGCGGTCTCCGGTAAGATTAAAGCATTTTGTTCGAACGTTATCGTGACAAGTCTTCGTCAGGGAGCTGTGCTCTGATGGCTATGTTCGACACGGCGCACAACGACTTGTATGTGGCCTGCTCTGGTGACAGTCGCGCGGTGGCCGGTATATGGGAGGAGGGTGCTAGCGGCAAAGGTTCGTGGCGTGTCGAGGTGCTCACCGAAGACCAGACAGGCCGGAACCCTTCGGAGCTGAAACGGTGAATATATTCGAATGCATGGAGAGTCAACACGTCACTTACCGTATTACCTCAGCATACAATCGGAGCACCCTCCAGACGAGGCCGCAGATGTTATCAGAGCAGGCCGCGTCCTGGGTGGCTTGGAGCCCACGCGTGCATTTGGTGATGCCCGTTACAAGTGGCCCCGGGATGTTCAGGCAGTGTATGTGCCCCACCCTCGTCTCTCCGCGCTATAGCCATATCTTACTTGTGTTCAGGCTGAGTGAAGTTTTCCTTGCTGGCAATGGCCAACCTCTCCGCCCGCCACCTTCCACATTCAAGACCCCGCCATACGTGACTGCCACTCCCGTTGTGACCCACCGCCGAATGTCCTTGGACGCCTCCTCATTACCTTCCGGCCGCGCTGGTCAATTCGTCGTGCTCGCTACAGACGGACTTTGGGACAAGTTAACATCAGAGGAAGTTGTGGCCCTCGTCGGCGGCCACCTTGCAGGGCTAAAGGGCTCTTTCCCGAAGGCTAAATTCGCTGATGTGGTGTCCACGACCACTGGTACTCGCACGGTAGAGGGCAAGGAAAAGGAACGTGGCTCACACCAGGGCTCTTGGGCGTTTGTCGACGAGAACGTCAGCTCGCATCTTGTCCGCAACGCCTTCGGTGGCGGGGACGAACCAAACCTGCGTCGCTTGCTCAGCATCCCCTCGCCGTTTGCCCGGAGCTACCGCGATGACACAACGGTCACCGTTGTCTGGTGGGAAAAGGACGGCCAGCCAAACACGACGACGTTCTCGGCAGATAAATTCAAGTCGAAGCTATGAGATACGGTGGCGGAGCATTGTAATCATCTTGATGTAAATACATGCCTCCTGGGCCTACATACCCCAAATACATACAGCAAGAAGTGGCATGAAATAGACATAAGGTATGTAATATGGAGAACATCTAGATCAACATCTTTGGTCGCTTCCCATAGTGTTGCATCACCTTGGAACCACTGTGTCGTGTGTCTGAACTGTACAGGTTGTTGCTGCCTATAGCTTTGAAAGGGTTAGTGCTGAAGGATTTCCGTTTATGCTTGGAGAAGTGTTTTGGAGACAATGGCTGCCGTGCAAAATGTTTCGCTGGCCTGCGCTCGTTATCACTCGCCGGCGTACTATGTCTAGTATGCAATGATGCCTCTTTTTCGGGAAGTTCGGATGTTGAAGCATAGAAGCTACTTGTGGGTATTGTGCTTGAGGAGGCAGTGTCCGAAGGAGGAGGGGTAGCAGGAGGGGTGCTCCGAGCAGACTGATCCTTACTTGCAGTAAAATATGCATTATCTCTTGTGCCACAATCAGTATCCTGTTCCATGCTTGCACTGGTTGGCGCCTTGATTCCACTACCACCGTTGGCGTCGTCATCTTCATCGTCGTACTGAGAGAGGGCTGACAAGGCGGTGGATGCCTTCGCAGCATCAATTTTCTTTTTGACCGTTGCAGCTTGGAGATCTGGGGGCGATGGCTTGGGCCGTTTGGGCTCGGACCCGGTCAGGACAGGCGAAGGCAGAAGAGGCCCTATGAAGGGTCGCGATGCCTTCGTGCCAACATCTTCATCATCATCCATTGCTTTCCGCTTCTTCATGCCCGCGATCACGTTAATCTTGGCGACTGGCATTGGACGAGTTATAGCGGCTTCGAGCGATTGTCCTTTGTCCCGCATGTAGAATAGGATATATGCGTTCTTTACGCCGACCGCAACTTTTGACGGGGCCACCATGTCATCATTCATCTCATACCACTGGCCATTTGCACTCTTGATGTATGCGTAATAATGACCGGAGTTTGGCCCTCCACCTGCATGGCATATGACACCATAGAGGGTGTACGACGGACCAAATGAGCCTTCGCTCATTGCTGGTTGCAACGCTAGATGTTCGTCATAGTGAATGAAATGTCCTATCTTGCGCCCAAGTGGCGAAAAACGCTTCAAATGAATCGTAAGCACGACGGGCGCTTCGTGGACGTTGAACTTCTTCTCCGCCACGACTGGTTTTTTGCATCTTATAGGAGTTAAGCTAAAGGCAAAGGAGGATATGACTGCTTACTTACTTCTCGCACTTGTATTTGTCCTGGCCTTTGAGGTATTCCACGGTGACAAACTTTCTCAGTGCTTCCCGAAGACTGTTTGAACCATAGATGTCAAGACTCAAATCCAGAATCCTGTCATAAGTGTCGCTATTGTAGCCACAGTCTCGACAGGTTACCCGGGACCGGAGCCGACCTCCAAAGAGTTTATGCACCCATGTTGTTTCGGCGAGCTTGTGGTCCATTTTTCTGATAGAGCACATAAGAGGCTGCATATGCGACTCTGCTGAACGACTCACGGTGGGTATCCCGACAGACAAGACCGTTGGAGAGCGTCAACTGCATACCTTAGGAATTCATGAGCATCTTCCTGCCTTCCTCTCCGCATGCTCTTTGCGATGACTAGAATGCTGTTGAGATGCATGAACAAGATAGGTAGTTGTAGAAGGACATACGCTGTAGTTTCGACGTCACCAAGTAGGGAGTAAACGCATGCCGCTTCGAATGCGACTCTTGCATAACTTGCCGGAGATTACATGTCATACAAAAGCCACTCTTCACCCGACCTATAACGCGGTTAAAGAATATCATAAACGGAGCAAGGGCATACTCACAAGGATCAGCCTTGGAATGTGCGGAGAGGATGCGAAGGAGGGGAGGTGTGTGGAGAAGGCATTGGAGGACGCTGTTCAAAAAGCAGGTGTTGCCGGTGTTGTGGAGACCAGAGCCTACACCATAGCCCTGAGGCCAATTGAGGTCAAGAGCGCCTGAATAAAGAGAGGGCTGCTTTGGATTTTGGGATGAAGATGAAGATGGAAGGGGGGGCTTTGGTGATTTGGACGGCGAGGAAGGACCAGCGTTCTCTGCGGACGTGCGGACTTTGTTCTGAGGTATAGATGAGTGAGAGGACAATGGGGTAGCGGTACGGAGGGCGACTCACGGAAGCCGGGGTAGTTTTGGGTGTGACGTTGATCGGCTGGTACTTGCCCTCAGCAACAGCCATGCTGGTCGACTGAGAGCTCTGCACGAACTCTATCGGCGGTGGGAGGAGACTGTTGAATGCCTCGTTGTCTCGCGCGGGGCGGTACGAGGAATCATCGCCGTTGAGCTGATGCTGAAAAGGGACAGGGAGAAGCGGAGTGGCGAGCATTGAGCGCAGACGCGAGCCGGGGCGCTGGAAAGCCGAGAGCCTACTGCAGCGCTCAAGAGACCGCCGAGAAAACTCGCAAGCGGAAAGGAATCGAGGCAGCGTAGCAAAGAACCGAGGACCAGAAATGCGATAGAGCCCGCGGTCGTCGCGCAAATCAGGCAGGTGCCTCGCTGTGGCGCGCGACGCTGCAGCCCTTTCAAGTTCTTACATTCATGACGCTATACTTTTGCACTCATACTAGGTCCGTTTATATTGGGTATTAAAATGCGTAATGTAGCACTATTTAGCCAGAATTAAAGTGCCTATCGTAAAGTAGCGTAATCATAGTCGTGTATGGCGTCGGCTCGTAGTACTTGACCGGCAAGCCGAGCATTGGTATCATCTACTAGTACGAATCTAAATAACTGTCTGAATTCAAGTAATTCAAGGCTTGCATTCCCCACGCAGTCTGATTGTCAGGGGTATAAACGCCTAAGGGACGCAGCGAAGAATGTGGCAAGGCCTGCGCCTGGCAGGAATATGCTGCGTCGCACGGAAGTGATGCTGGGACCTGGAGTTGCGGCTGCGGCTGCGACTGCGACTGCAAATACAACGCGTTAAGAAACTCTGCACCCATGCAAGCCAGAAAATCTTGCGCAGAGAAGGATTGTTCGTGATTCTCGTTCCACAATTCCTGCGAAGCGTCTAGTGACTGCGACTTCATCTGCAAGTTGGAATAATCGACGTTTTGCTCGCCCATGTAATACATGACATCTTGCGGGTAGAAGTTCCCGTCGCATTGATCCAACATTTTCTGTGGCAAACTTGGTGACGCCGATCGCGAGTCTGACCAGGCTTGCGCTTGACATGAGTCGAAGTCCGCCTGCGAAACCTTGTACTGAACTAAAGGACAGAGTAAGCATCTTTGAAATAGATAAGCGCCCAAGTAGCAACGTACCCGAGGCTGAAGGCTCCGCATCAAAGTTGACAAGGGTACATGCGCTGTCGAACGAGTCTGCAGGAGACGGGCAGCGAGTAGCAGGAGCCGAGTCCCACGCCTGCGAATCGTGCTCGACTGTCTCCACAGAGGTGGCTAGGTTGAAAGCCAGAAGATCATCATCGACCGACATGCGGCGGCGACGTCGTCCCGCGCTTGCTACCACGCTGGGGATTGTGTACGGATCGATGCCATGGCGCTTCACATGGCTTATAAATTCGGTTCGGCGCTTAATACTGAAAGAAAGCATGAAGTAGAGTTCTGGAGGGAGCTTAACGTAGTACGTACGTCTTACTGCATTGCGGCATGGGACAGAGAAGACCTTCAAAGTGAACCTCCCGCTTGTGTCTGGAGAGAGCCGAAGGGTCGCTGAAGGCGGTTCCGCACGGGCATTTATGAGGCTTCACCCCGGCACTGACCAACCACACTCAGAATTTTGACAATCTCAAATTCGAGGGTACGTACTGTGTGTTCTGATGGGCCTTGAGTGCCGATTTCGAGCTAGCGAAGTAACTGCACGCGAGCCATGTACATTGATATGGCCTAAGCAGAGAAATAATCTCTGAGATGTCGCACGAAATCAATACCACAATACACACCTATAACCTTCGTGGACCGTTCTGACATGGCGCCCAAGATCGCTACGCCTTGAGAATACCTTGCCGCATCGAAGACATGAATCTTTGGTTTTAACCGGAGACATAATTCGATAAAAATAAAGAGCGTGAAGTGAAAACGAGTGTGGGGGGACGAAGTCCTGCTACGTCAAAGGATCGAGGCGGCCAGCGGTCTGGGACAGATACAGACCCGTTCCGAGGGCCCTCTCGGTTTTATACCCCTGCCACTTTGAGTGGTACTCGGTAATTCAGCGCCGAAAGAAACCCGAGTCCTGGGCTCTCTTGTCTGAGCGCCAATGAAGAAGCCACGAACTCCGGCTAAAGAAAAGAAGCACAACAAAGCCGGTGACTAGAGAGAGAACGTCATGCATCGAGCCTCTTTGTGGTCGCGTGCCATTCGCCATGTGGTTTTGGCACGAACAAGACCGAGGGTGTCTCACTTCAAAAGCTAAACAAGATCACCGTGGGAAGGCACGAAGCGAAGTCAATCTTGGAGTCAGATTCATTATGCTTGAGACATACAGATGCAACGTCTCTAAACCTGGCGATAGAATAGCCAGACAGAGAAACTGCAGACATGGAGAGAAAGAAAGCTCCGGCGATTAGTTTCCTAGACCCTGCCCTTGAATAAACTTGGTTATCCGGTCCTCCATCCAAGGAGCAATCGCGAGGAAATCCTGAAAGACGAAAGAGGCGAAGCGGTTGTGCCCAGGTCCGATCAGGAGGTCTAGACCTTGTAGAGGTAGATCATTATCAGCCAAATCCTCAATCCCCCCTGTAATTTGCGCGGTCACCCTACGTCGACACGGTGACCGTCAGAGGATGAAGGATAAAGATACAAAGACATACATGAGCGGACCCACCCAATGCATGCCTCCCTCTTCGCCCATACCGTCTCCTAGCCAACGCGTGTCCCTGCCACCAGGCGTGTACAAAGGATACTGACAATGAGGCAGCGACGGAGCTGGGTGTGCTAGTCGGGTGTAGTTACTTCTAGCCCGGTAATCGGCTGTCAAGCAGGTCTTGGTTAAACGCCGTACTGAGGAGCTTTCGGAGGGTGCGCTCACCTAAATTATGATGTCCGTCCGTGCCAACTTCTTCTCCTCTACCGGTACTCGTTTTGTCCTCGGCAAACGAGCGCTCAATGCCAGGAGGATGCAAGAATGACCTTGCGTTATCATTGATCGAATACGTATGGTGAGCTCGTCGGAGAACACCGATAGCTATGATGCGAACATCCGCGAAGCTGACAACTAACTGTGAAGGTAGAATGCATGAGTTAATGGGAATTACAAGGTGGCCTGCCAGTCGTACTCTCGCGCAGGTGTGATATTGGGCAAGGTTTGCCTGAATCCTGAAAGAGGAGCATCAGACTAAGCCTGACTGCCCAGTCGCAGGGCTAGCAAGAAAGGGTTATACTTCAGCTGATCAAACATGGCGAGTGCGTTAAAGCTTCGAGCGGCTGATTCGAGCTCATTAGCGGAGCCATTACGGTTGAGGACGATGTACCTATTCAAGAACAGTAAATCACTCCTGTGAACTTTGCTCAGGCCAGCGTGGATGCGCACTTCGTCCATGATTCCTCTGAAGAGCAAAAAGTCCGAGACCTGTGCCAGACACGGTGAAGTAGCCTACGTGCGTCACGTTCAGTGCTCAGGACTTGGTAGCTGGCTGGCAGAGACCACGTACAGGAAGTACAGTTCTCGCCATGAACCATCCTTCTTCCATTTTACCCAGCTCGGAAGGAACCTCCTGCGAAAGCACTCCTCCCAATGCAACAAGCTCAGGTGAGGAATAGTTGCGCGTAGTAGGATAAAGCTCGGCTCGGCCATAGAGAGGATATCTATCCAGTTCTGGCGTGGCACATACTGCCTGACGCTGAGCGAGACAAGACACCTAGCATCCTTTTCCGTGTTCTCCGAGCTTGGGGCATACAGGAAGCGCGAGATAGGCCGTCGCCAGGGGTTCAGCGCAGGATCCGACGTCACAGACCGCAACCGTGTAGACAGGTTTGACACGATGACAAGCGTTTCGAGGTCAAGTTCACTGAGTATGTCAGATATCAGCTCAACAGGGAGAGATTCGAGTGTAGTCATGGTGAGAAATGTAGTCGAGAATACATTGATGACACCTGCGAATTCTGCTCCTGTGAACTGGTTATTCATGCATCCTGACGTGTGTTGCCCCTGAACAACTCCTACCATCCGAGTCGAGATCAAGGCGCCTTCACAGACAACTGGGGCTTGCCGCTGGGTGCAAGTGACGCAGCACATGCAAAAGGGTTGGAATGCATGTTTTACGCGCAGGCCCGAGCTCAGGACAAGTTCAGAAGCACTGGTGAAGCGCTGACGTTTGGTCATACTATTTTACCTTTTGAGAATCCACGTACACACTGACATCCATTGTCCAAAGCAGGTAAACAAAGGTGTTACACGCATGCATGGAGATTACTACGTAAACCAGAGAAATCCATCGTTGCCAGGTACCGTCTTATCCAGCAAATAAAACTACAAAAACCAGCAGGCCTGCCCGAAAATGACATAGAATAGAGCGATCAACAAAACGTGCTACAGGCCAATGTTGGACCTAGTGGTGGAGATATGAGACATTCTTCACAAGGAGGACGTCACCGAACACTCACAATAGTTCGCCTATGATGTTTCCAGAAGGGTTGTAGAAACAGACGTGCATGATGGCGGTCTCATCGAAGATGCCTTTACAGGACGCGTAACCACATCCGAGCTCGGTTGTCGACTGCCAAACAACTTGAGTGAAATCTGAGTACGAAGGATCATATGGGTCGAAGTCAGCTGAATAATCGTGGGTGTCAGCTTGCCGGTCACTCGGAAACGTAGAAAACCCCGATGCTGACCAACACCTTGCGTGAACATGCCCACAGCGTCTACTATGCTGAACGAGCCGGTGCCAGCAGCAATGTTCTCCCCGTAAGCTCCCATGGATCCCCATGTGTGTTCAAAGTTGCAAGCGCCTGCCCATTGATATGCCAGAAACGACAGTTCATTCGACCATGTCAAGGGCTCAGCGTTGTAGGCTGCTCGCACAGAGTTATGAGCATTCAAGTAAGAAACGGCGTCGCTACTGCCGGCTTCGATGTAGCCTGCAGCTACTGAGACTGCTGAAAGGGCGAGTGCGATGACAGCACTGAGGATGAAGGGTGGAGCCATAGAAGAAAAGGAGCGGTTTTGGCCAAGAAATGAGTGAAGGACGATGTCCTCGAAGCCAGACGGCTTGCCACGGAGTGAGTCTGAGCGAAGGATGTAGTAGGACAGAGACAAACCTCAAAGGTGGGCGCTCATATCCTTGAATGTCATTCGTTGCCTGTATTAGGTCTCGTTTCCTACAAAGATCGGGCAGGCAAACAGTGCCGGTGAAACACGAGCCATGCAGGTCAAGATGCAGGTGTTCCGGTACCTTAGAATCTAGATCAGAGACCAGAATACACCTATGATTGGCTGGAGTGGACTAGGCTTGGATGTTTCGTCTCACGGAACTCCAGAAAATGCGATGCGTCATGCGTTCATCTGTGTGCAAAAAAAGTTGCTGTGTGGCTCGTTCCTGGTCTCTTACCAGGGTGACCATGGTAATCAGGAGGGAAGGTGAGGTCGATACGCCAACATGAGGAGTGCTAAATTGATTCGCGTCAGGCACGTGGCACGTGACTCAAAGTCAAGATATATCTCCAGAAAATCCGTTTTCGATCTTGAATTTCTCGCATCTCCAACAACTGTTTCAAGTATAGCAAGGCGGCAAACAAAGTAAACACGGTTCTAATCTGACCTACAGCTACGACATCGTAGTATTTTTGTTAATCATTATCCAACCCTAGGATCAGTGAGCGAAGAGATAACCATCACGCCTGATACATCCGCCCATGAAGGTGCGCTTCCAAGGCGTGACGCTGATAGGCGAAGTGGAAAGCACGACAGTTGGGGAGCACGATGCTGCAGAGAAGGGAAACCAAAGTAGAGGATTTCTACACGGTCAGATGTGTGCATCAAGCTCGGTCCACAGGGCGTATGTTGTAATCGCGTTTGAAAGCGTCAAATTCCTGCTCCTTCGCCTTGTACTGTTCGGCAAGATTGTCGATAACTTTCTTGATCTGTCAAAGGAGAGGTATAAATTCATGTGTAGAGATGTGGCTTGGGCTTCACTAACCCCCTCTTGATTAGTCTGGAGAGCTGGGACAACGTCCTTGACCGTCCGCTCTACAAGGACACCACCTATTAAGCGGAAACATTTACGATCAGGCTCTTCTTGGAGGGCTTCGTCCAGCGTTGTCAGGACAAGACTTGTGAACATTGAGGAATGAATCCATGCAACAATAAACAAAGGCGCACCTGTGCTCGTCTGCTTCTTGCTCAAGTTCCCCAATTTTGCCAGCCAATGCCTGCATCTCATTTTGAAAGCCGGTGTACCTTTGCTGGATTTCTGTCTAGCCTTCGATGTCACATTGAAAGTATGGGATACGATGTGAGATAGGACAGACCCTGATCCGAAAGCGGCTGGACTTTGGACTTTTGCTTGGGAGGCATGATTGCGACTTGTCAGATACTTGTCGAAAGTAAGTTGTATTATGACGCTGGTGACGCCAAGTGTGACGTTGAGTGTGACGACCCATCACACAAGGTCACGACATTTGTTGTCAGCGTTCACCGCAACTTGCTCGAAAGTAAAGTGTGTCCTCTATGTCTTTTGCTCGTCCTCGCCTGGCCCTTGGCCTGAGCCCCCGGGCCTTCACAGTATCTCCTCATGCCCAGCTAAGGGCTTCCGCTCTTGCGTTTCGCCAACTCAGCACCACCCGACGCGCCTTGGCCGAACCGGTTGAGCAGCGTGGCCGCTTCGAAGGGCCCACTGCTATCAAGTCTCCATCTCTCGGAAGCGGTGGACTGACTGCCGCTGATGAGCCAGGGAAGGATGTGAATCCCTACAAGGACGGACCCAGCGCCATTGACAAGGCCGTCCACATGTTCTTCTTCACCGAGATCCTCCGAGGCAAGATGTTCCGCTCGTGCTTGCGAGGCTTTGTCACTGACCTTTTCCATAGGCATGTGGATCGTCCTGGAGAACTTCTTTAGGGAGCCATACACCATCATGTATCCATATGAGAAGGGACCGCTGTCCCCTCGCTTCCGCGGTGAGCACGCTCTGCGGCGTTATCCTAGTGGAGAGGAACGGTGCATCGGTAAGCATGTTGCATCACCCACGGGATTGTGGACGCCTTGGGCTGATTGGCATGCTAGCTTGCAAGCTGTGCGAAGCCATTTGTCCTGCTCAAGCAATCACCATCGAGAGCGAGGCTCGCCAGGACGGTTCGAGACGGACCACCAAATACGGTTCGTGTATATGACCCCGTTACGCAAAGCTGTTACTCATGAACGCCACAGATATTGACATGACTAAATGCATCTACTGTGGTTTCTGTCAAGAAGCTTGTCCTGTTGACGCAATCGTTGAGAGTAAGCATTGTCTTGTGCTCACTGCTGCCACCATGCTAAGTCGACCTAGCCCAAAATCAGGAATTCTCGACGGAAACTCGCGAGGAGCTGCTGTACAACAAGGAGAAACTTCTGGCAAATGGTGACAGGGCGGAGGCTGAGATAGCCGCGAACTTGCATTGTAAGTCTAGGATCTGTTCTTTTTTTGGAGAAATGGATCTGACATGGGTATCCAATAGCTGACCATGTGTACCGGTGAACAAGTACTATTTGGCAATGACTATAGATTTTGCTTGTCCCAGACCTTCGTCGTGATAAAATTAACAATCCATTTATTAATCTATGTAGCTGGGTAAGGCTTTGCTTTCGGACATGGACGGATATCCCCTGTGTCGTTCTCAGCTCACAGTAATCCTCCCGCTGCTTGGAATGCCGGCATTTTTCCCGGAGCAGGTTGGTCTGACCCATATCACCCCTATGTGTTGCGATTTGTGCAGTCCCCGAACCAAGGTCAGTGGGTGATGCATCTATTGGGTTCCATAGCCAGCGATGGGAGCACAAGCACACGTTAAATGGAAGGCGTTGCCCGACATGTCCTACCGACAATACGGGCCGACGAAAAGAGACTCTCTCTTTGTATACCTTCTCTCGCTAAATGCGTACATTCCCTGATGTCGACGAAACTGAACCTTCAGCGCTTCATCTTGAGCTTACTCGACGAGCTATTCTTGTGCCACGTCTACTGGTGTGGCATGTGCTACCTACCGCTTAGGGGCGGGTTCCAATGCTCCGCATGCGTCTGCCTTGAATTGGACGAACGTCCAAGGATGCCTGCGCCATCTGCAGAGATGACTCAAGGTTCCGTTCGGACCGTTTCTCCCTACACCAGCAGTATTATGTTTTCGAGAGGGGCCGAGGCCGAGCAGGCCCGAGCTCGAGTGCCGACCTCTAAACCATTTTGATGTGAAGATCTCACCTTATTCATCGTTTAGGTGGCGTCCGGAACCCGAGCACAGGCATGAGTGGCAAAAAGGCCTGTCCTAGGGTCAAACGGGATCGAATGGTGGTGTCAGAGTTAACGTTCATGAAAGCGGTGAAATCTCGACGGTGCTAGGACTAGTAGTTATCCAATCACGAATGTCATACGGGGAAAGGCTGGGCGCAAGGAGGCAAAGGTCGGGCATCGCTTTCACGTCAAAGGATATTAATCCAAGATCTACGACAAGTTTTCCAAGCAACAAATGATGATTTATTTAGCGAGAACATGGTCGGCGTAAAAATACATGACAAACACCTAGGCACTGAGGAGATCAGACATACCAAGCTGACGATAACTGCCAGCACTTCACCCGTCAGACATTAAAAAGGTAACCCCGTCCACGACGATACCAACCATCTCAATCCGATCTTTCTGCTTCCGGTGGGACCTCCCGGTCATTGGAGCCCCGAGAAGGCGGCCTTCCGGTAGAGGCATGAAGGGGATGCATCCCCCTATCCTCCGAAGGGTGTCTTCCCGAGTATCTCAATCCGTCCCCACGTCCCCCGGCGCCACTGCCTACGGCAGAAGCATCGGCGACGTCATAATCTTCATCTACTTCCATGTCCGCGCGCGATCGTTTCCGAGAAATGTCTCCGCCAGAGCGGTGCTGCTCTGGAGGTACAAGGTGTCCTCGGTCACGTCCGAACGATCTGCCATCTTCATGGACAAATCCGATCTCCTCCGTCGATGGGGACTGATGGCTGCCAGCGCCTCGGGGTGCGGGGGGTCTTTGCATTTCTCGGTCGTAATATTGGTGATGTTCTGAACGCATATGTTCGGGCGGTCCGCCACCACCACCCGATCCGGGAGAGCCAGAGCGAGATAATCTGCTGTGAACCCCGGGCCCTACGGGTTCTCTATGGTAGGTAGGATCGTCACGAGAACGGTACGAAGGCGGGTGGTCTTGGTAGTCTCCTCTATCGATTGGATGTTGTGCACGATAATCTCTATCGAACTCCTGGTCGTGCTGGCGTGACCATTCGCGCTCCCTATCCAGGTCGCGTTCGCGATCAAGATCTGGATGAGGGAGGTTTGCGCCTGGCCCGACTCGCTGGTGATTGTGAATTCGAGTCGAACTGCGGCCGTGCGTCGGGGATAACACCGGCGTGTGGGAGGAATGCGACTGTAGTTGTGTCTGTCCTCGATTGTGCATATGTGGATCTGCATAGGCACTCCCACGGTCAAGCAGCTCGTGGCGTCTAGTTCGCTCCGGTTCGCGAGGCGGACTATGAAGTGACTGCTGCATTGGAGGCAGCGCATCGGGCGAATAGTGCTGCGCATGCGAATGTCCAGAGTGATAACCTGTGGGTACTTGATTGGGCCGCGATCGAGAAGAAGAGTGAGATCTCGACCGTGAATGAGAATGGGAGCCATTACTGTGGGGATGAAGATGAGGGCTGTGGCCCTGCGAATGACCAAGGCTCCTCGGGTGTTCGTAATGCTGAGCAGGAGTCAGATGCGAGAGGGGAGGTAGTTGTCGCGACGAGTCATGACCACCTGCGCCCGAGCTGTGTCGCGACATCTGTGCTGGAGACAAGTGGGGCGCAGGCACGCCCGGGGCCGCAGAAGTATCCGACGCAGGGTAACCACGGTTATCAGTCCTAGTACGAGAACTGCTATGGGTGTTGGGATATTCGTAGCCGTAGCGCTCGTCGTGCTCCGGTCGCTGTTGTGGGTGAGGTGGGGCTGGGCCACTCGCGGGATGAGCAAAGTGGGCGGGTCCATTGGGGCCCGCGCTGTGTGGAGGGAGGGCGTGGTGTTCGGACGCTTCTGGAGAGGGAGGGACAGCGGAGAGGCGCTCATACAGAATTCTGCAATACAATGTTTTTTAATACGAAGATTCAAAGCGAGAGCATGGCACGTACGCTCGTTCAAGTTTCATTCGCTGAATGGACCTTTTCGCCTGAATTACTTTGTAGTGCAGCTTGTCATTGTCCTACAAGCGTAGAAAAGAGGTAAGCCCCAAATGTTGTTGATAGCGAAGCACCTGGCTCACCAGTTCGATTTCTTTCACTTTTCGCTTGAGTTCCTTATACTTTGCCTGGTACTTCTCATCTTCGACGCCGGCTGAGATACTGGCGGCGTAATTCTTGTTTTTGCCCCTTCCCGAGGATGGCTGCATGTTGTGTTGGTAGGACTGAGGGGGCTGAGCAGAAGGACCTGGAGACTGGCGGTGAGACATGATGGCAGTGCGGCGCGGGAGGGCGTCAAAGAAGGACTCGAGGGTTGGTTGACGTTTTCTATTTATTGCAGCCAAGATCTCGGATGGCGTTGTGTAATGGCGCGGTCATCCAATCAGAACGTGGTCGGCATCACACAACATACAAAAACACTACGCTCGTAAAGGCCTGGCCGTCTGACGTCTAACGCTGACATAGCTATATTGTTCGCTTCTTGCTCGCTTTTCACGTCGTGTACCTCAGCTTCGTCGCGTCAAACTCGTTCGTGAGCACGTTGGTGGCACACGCAAACCAGCTCGAACCTAGTTGTGACACTTGTCGAGAACTTCCTGGCACGGCGGCGTCGATGACCTAGGCACAAACATGACCTAAACTTGGCCTAGTCGTTTATGGCTGTTGCGCCTCATGATTCGGAGTACGCGCCCGCCCGCCATCGCACCCGAGTACCGAGTATAGACCGCGATGTCTCCTCGACCGCACTTGTCGGCACCAAGACACTTGGTCAGCGAAACAAATCTGGTGCTTGGAACGATTGGCCTCAGTCGATATGATGGGATCGGACTGTCGGGAGATCTTTCATGATTGGGATACTTTCTATAGACGAATATGGTAGCTGAGTCGAGTGACAGGGCAGTAGCTGTAGGGCGCCGCGCGCGTTCCGCCGTTCTGCACGCATCCCATATCTTTGGTAATCAAGAGCTTGCGTTGAACATGAGCTCATGCAAAATGCATACTAAATCATCAAGCATGCACATTAATGTTCTAAACTTCTAGCAGCCGAGGTGTTTGCACGTATGGGTCCTGCTGCGAAAAGGCGGCTTGTTTAGGCAGGCGCGCACATTAGGGCAGGTTCACTCGGGCGCTGCAGGCTCTGCAGCGCACGACGTTCCCCGAGACAAACCACTACATACTAGACGCCGTCCACCCCGTTCCACTCCCTCGCATACCAAGAGTAAGTGACCCTGCTTGTTATTTCACGAACAGCTTCTGACAGTCATGGCACCAGTGTCAATCCAGTACCGGCAGTACGTGATACTTTCCATGAGGACCGCAACCCTCTCACTTGTCGGCGTAGAGACATGCCCCCTCCGGGCGGGTTCGAGTCTGTCAAGTACAAGCGCAACCTGCCTTTCCGTGGACCCAGCGGCATTGTCGCTCTGGGGGCTGTCACAGCCGTGTGCGCATACGGGTTTTATCGCGTCGGAAAGGGAAACCTAGAGAAGAGGTACGTGGTCTCTCACCCGACTTCGCGAAAAGAGTCAGCAGGACGCAAAACGTGTCTTCTCATGGTGCGCCCAACGTGAAACGTGTCTCCGCCGAGGATCCGGCCGTACCTCTTATCAGCGACTTGTGCTGCTTTCGGTTCGTTCCAGAAAGAGTTTAGTTGTGCTAATTTGGGCTGTCGTTTTTGTTTCCCCAATCTAGGGAACTGCAAAGAGAGAAAGTTTGGTCCCGCATTCATCTTGTCCCTTTGCTCCTGGCGGAAGGAGATCGGGATGCTTACCGCCGGCAGCAGGCCGCCCTCGCGCGAGAGAAGGAAATTATGAAGGACGTCAAAGGGTGGGAGGTAAGTAATAAAGCCCCTAACTGGCAGAGATTGTGACTGATGGACGGAAATGCGTTCCATTTGCTCCACCATTTCGTGTCTTCTCTTCCTCAGGCTGGAAAGAGCGTGTACAACAACGGGCGGTATCGCTCGGCAGATTCGATTGTCGTTCTATGATTGATAGACGCGCCGACCCCTGTAGTCGTTTACAGAAATCTTTAATTGGTCCGCATGAAGTGAGCAGGAACCTTGCATTAAAACAGGAACCAATCGAAGAGGAAGTAGATTCATTCGCCCCCTGGGGCGCAACAGATGACAGTTAGATTCCGCCGAGAGGCGGCGTGGCATATCCGGCGAGCGGGGTGGCGATGTACAATGAGAACCGCTTCCGCGGGTCCTTTTTGCCTGATGGAAGAGCGCTGGTTTAGGGGCGGCTGCGCGCCTACTATCGGGTGATTGTCTATCACCCGTTTGAGGCGGTACGACCATAAGACTTGCAGACATCTGATCATTGAGCGCTGAGTGCGCTGTGGTAAGCACTGCATTTACAGCACACGCAACTACGCATACGTGTGTCATCGCTGTCCGATCGAGTGTGATTTAAAACCGCTGAGTCGCTATCCCCGTTTTCTCAGGAATTGTTGTAAGCAGTGGATGTCGTTCGTATCTGTGACTCGGTGGGGGAGAGCGTTGGTCATCGCGTAGGGCTATTATTGGTTGTGCCATCGGTACGAGTGCCCGATATAGAGGGATGGGCGATTGCTGGATCAGTTAGTGGTATTGGGTGGAAGCTGATCTCGAAGGAACCGAACCACTGAGAGCAAGCCGAGTCAGAGCTGGGTCAATCTGGTGATCTGTAGATTTGGTAGGGCATATATAAGGTAACCCGAAGATGCGAATTCGAAGGTGCTGAGTATATCTGGATTGCCGAGCCCCTCTTGACCAGGCCCGAGAGCATCGTCCGTACGTTCCCCCTCCCTATCAATCTGTCATCAACCTCCGGCCCCGCGCCCTATTAAAGCGGCTCCATCTGTCCCTTCCCCCGCCCATACCTTATCCCTCCTTTGCAGTTATGTCCTCCTCGAGCTGGTATACCCCCCGCGAGGACGATTTCTCCCAGCAGCCTCTCCCATCTGACATCTCCATGAAGGATGCCACACCACTACTTACCTTTGACGACTCTTTCGACTCGTCAACAGTAGACCCAGATCAGCTCCTCTTCGGCCCACTCGATATGGAGGAGGGCAATTTATTCAGTCACCCTACCTCATCCCAGTGGGATACTTGTGATCTGTCCTACCCCCCCATGTCTCCGCCTACGTTCGCCGGAGACGCGTCATCCAGCATGTACAGCAACTCGTTATCGACCTATTCTCCGCACGGAGTCAGCGACTCTCCTTACTCTGGTTATGACGACTTCAAGGGGCACTCGACGACGTGAACTGTTCCTGTCCTGAGCTCAAGTCCCGCGAAAAAGGGATCGGAGGACGCCGAGCTGTCATAGATGTCTCGGACAGACGCTGCTGACGACTGCGATGCTGTGGACGGACATACTCCGGTTGTTGTTCCGCGGAGTTATCCCAAAGCTGTGTGGCCCATGCAGGTGTGGGGGGCGCTGTGAGCGACGTCTCAGAGGGCGAGATGGAGAGCACGGGCTGAGCGGGAGAGCTGAAATAACCATCTGACTCCGAGGGCGAGAGAGATCGAGGAAGGGGATGGAGAGCAGCAAAAGCAGCAGGAGAAAAGACGTTGCCCGAGAAGGCGTGGTGGCCGTAAGGCACAAAAGCGGGAGGCGTCTGGGGCCCAGATGGCGCTCCACGTATCGGTATGGGGGCCGAGGATGATACTGACGACAAGGGAGAGGGTTCAGCGGCGACTACCTCGGGCTCATTGAGCCAGCGGGACCCACATGCAGATGGGAATAGCTGCTCAGATGCGCAACAACGGTTGGCGTGCCGATTCCGTCAGCTCAAACGAGGACAGGGATGCCACTGTGCGACGCAGGAAGAGGCTGTCACCAGAGGATGCCCTCGTTGCTATTAAGACGGAAGAAATCAGAGAGAAGGACCACGGTACGCAACCACATGATTATAATCGCGTTGTCATCTGACTAACATATATCTACGCTCTAGCTCCCTCAAAGTCTGTCTTGAAACCGCCTAAGCTCGCGCCTTCTGCTTGGCAGTTGTACTTCACAGATTGGATCCAACGTCATCAGCAGACTAGCACGCGGAAGCTGAATGTTGCCCAGGCAGCCAAGGAAGCCGGTCAAGAGTACGCAGAGCTCAGCGCGGCAGAGAAGGAGGTAAGCCCTTCATCGCTACTGACTCTCTATTACATGGCTCATTGTTGATTCCCTGTAGCCTTACAAGCGCAAGTCTGCAGCTCTGAAGCAGGAGCGCGAGCGCCAGAACGCCGAGTATTTGAAGACGCTCACTCCTGACGATATCAAGAAAGAGAACGCCTTCCGTACCGCTCAGCGCAAAGCTGGCAAATCTCGCAGGAGCAATCTCAAGGACCCCAACGCGCCAAAGAAGCCTCTCAGCGCGTACTTCATGTTCCTGCAGCGTATACGCTCGGATCCCGCGCTCGTCCGTGAAGTCTTTGGTGATGAGCAGGAGACGACGAAGCAGAGCGTTCTTGCTGCCGCCAAATGGCGCGACATGTCGGACGATGAGCGGAAGGTGAGGGTTATCGCCTTGTACTTTCTCGAACTTGACCTAATGCCTATTGCGTGCAGCCTTTCTTGGCTCGGGCCGAACAGGAGAAGCTCGAATATGAGGCAGCGCGCAGGCTCTACGAGGAGGGCACTCCTGCCCTTGGCACTAACATCAACTTCAGCATCCTACCTTCTCAGTCGACCAACAGCCCTTTCGCCACGTTACGACCGATCAAGACTGAGTCGTTTGGATCCTTCACCTGAGAATTGAGGTGCATGCAGCCATGAACGCAGTGAGTTCGAGGCATGCTTGTATACCACTCCATACCCTTTCTTTCCGGATTTCGTCGGGTGTATACCTCTTCATATTTTATTCCCCGGGTTCCTCAGTCATTCTATCGTTACGACACCGGACTCACTCATGATTATGACGACACCCCAATTCCTGTATTGATAGTTCTCATCATCCCCTCTCATATGTTTCTGTACATGTGTAAGTTTTCATACCCTGTTATGACCACGTGTGCTGTTAGCACATACGATATGCACCAGACCATGTAGCTACTACCGAGATAGCTGTAGTTGGAACACCATTTTCTGATGAGGGGCACCGTCCTCCTCAAACTCCGGACCCTAACGAGTACATTATTTTGTAAGGCTTAACCGCATTGTACATAGGATTTTTCATACGTACTTCGTTAACGTAGCCATACCTCCAAGGAGGAGTTAATATCAGTATGTTGTATGTGTATTGACCGTATAGTCCTGGGTGACCTACTTTGCGTAAAAGGGCTTGACGGGTATCTGGGAATGGGCTATAATTTGGGCGGATTGGACGCCATCCTGCGATGCGGACTGCTCTACCCAAGCATGCAGAGCATGTACCAAGTCACGGCCAAATCGGTATTGTCGGTACTCCTTCAGGACAGCGAGCCTGCTTAGTTTGTACTTTCCGGGGGCCAGCTTTACGGCACGGATGGTACCGATTGGCGTCATTGAAGGAACGAGACGGAGCAGAATATGGGTTGCTCGGGGATCGGAGTCATACCTGTGTTCCGTGTAGCTGGAGCGAGTTTATTAACGGGACACGGGAATGACGCACTTGTCTACCTCATCGTCTATGGAGAAGCCCTGCTCGTGGATGAAGACGGCGATGCGGACGTCGATGCACTGCTTCTGGATCTCAGACCGCCGAGGATGGCCAGCTGGGGCGACGACAAGCTCGTGTGGCGGGCGATCTGGGACCTTGGACGTCAGACCTGGTTGTGTTCCGCGATCGCCCATGGATCGACTGTGTCAAACGAGTGCGGAAAGGGGGGCTCCCAATATAGAGGGCTCGCTGGGTGATGGTGGGACTGGGAAACGACTGGGAGGGGCGAGAGCAGTCTAACGCTAACCTTGTTTCAGTATCGTGCAGCTTTCCCCGGCTCGGGCCTTTCGGACGCTGGGGCACTGGCGTGTGGGTCGGGTTAGACCTTCGAGTACAGTACAAGCATGCGATCGCGGTTTTCGCGGTATGCGATAGTGAAACATGCTGAGCTAGTTGCATTGGTAGAGAAGAAAGTGTATTTGCTGACATAGCAAATCGGTGAGGCACTTATGCATCCTGGCAAGAGATGCGTCGGAGGAATATGTTCTCTTCGGACCATATGAGCGGAGGTGTCAAGGGTGCCGGGCCGATGCGGGCAGGACGCAAGTTGCCGAATCGGGCGACGGCAAAGAAGACCAAACGAATGACAAGGGACGGCAACATTTTCGCCCAGTCAGTCGGACAGCTTACTGGTGCTCTGGAGAGGTGAGCACCAAAGACACGTCCTCTGCATGGGCTAACAGACAATGCAGGCAGGCATAAGGTCCCATGTCCTCATGATAGAACCTCTGGCCTTTACTATCATAAACTCGACTCTCCGTCGCGCATCTCCATGTTCATCCGCTCTCAACCGTCTCATGGGTCCGCCCCCCCGCAAAGCACTCCCAAACGACTTCTTCATTCCGTGCGCTAGACCTTGGAAAGGAAAGGAGAAGGAGGATGACGCGTCGTCGCTCGATATGTGGCCAAAAGAGGGCGAACTTTCTGGGTCATATCCCACTCAACATCCGACCTGGGGCTGCAGTACGTCTACTTCTTCACGCGGCCATACTCGTTTGAGAAGCTGATGACGATCATGTAGGACGGAGGATGTTTACGATGGGCAAGCCCATACCTCAGCGGTCACGCGTCACCCGACATCACAGCCCTCACCGAATGTCACGTCGAAATATGACTTCGTATTCCTCTTCCGCCACCTCAAGTCAACTCGCTAGCTCATCTTCTACTCCTGAGCTAGCGGATCCCTACTCACGCTTCCAGGAGCTCATCGACTCTCCTGAACTCGACTTTGACTTGGAGGAGGCGTGGCTGGTATATAAGGCCGCAGTTGCGTCAAACTACCCCTCACCCAAGGAACTGCTCTCGTTTGCAGAACGTTACATACAGGCCGCGGAGGCTCAGTATCCGAACATACCTGACCTGGACGTTTTCCGACGTTCGGGCAAGAGGATGGAACAGTTACTTGCTGGCATACAGTCACATATAACTCAGTCATCCTCCATGGAACACTGGTCTTGTCTGATGGCTCAGGCATGCGCCCTTGGCGACAAAATGCATGATGCCGTTTCGCTCATAAATGACCTGAACCAAAACGTTAAACGCTGGGACCTTGCACGAATACGACCAATCATTGATGCCTATCTGTCCGTCCTCCTAGCGACACGACGGTACTATGGCAGCGCAGAGATCTTGGACGTTCTTGCAAACGGATGGCGCTTTCTTGGCTATTATCTCGTTCACACGCGTAACGTCCGTGGCACGCGATTTGACTTCCCAGACTTTCGCCAGAGAGTACTAAGCATACTTGTTGATATTGAAGATCCAGCCGCTGCCCTCCATTCGCGGCGCAATTGGCCCAAGGACATTCAACAAGGCCTAGGGCATGTTTTAACCCTTGCCTATTGCGAAGCGGATCTGGACAACGATGCATTTGCGACGTATGAAGCGCTCCAACGGCAGGATATCTCTCTTACTCTGGAAGCGCAGCTAGACCTTGTCAGGGTCTTTGTCCGGTCCGATTCTTTTGTTCGTGCCAACGCTTTGTACGACTCCATCGACATACCTCCCACCGACTTCTGGTACGACTTCTACTTGTCCACGGGTTTATACCTTTACGCACATCAAGGGAACGTGGAACAAGCAGAGAAAGCCTTTGCTGAACGCCAGCGACCCTCGAGTAGCGACAAGGCCATGCTCATGCAGTCCTATGCCGTCCAGGGTCAGGCCGAAAAAGTTGTTGAGCTTTTCCATCGGCTGTTCCCAGAAGGCACTCCTGCCCATGATGGACCCACTGCTATCCACTACACCATCCTTATGTACGCCCACGTCCAAGCAAGAGATCATGAAGGGTTCAACTACTGGCTGAAAGCGATGACGAGAGCTGGCATTCCCACAGACGATTATGTTTACAGTGTGGTTATCAAGAGTTTTGCACTTCGTGGCGAGGTCGATTCGGTGGCCACAGTGTTAGACCAGATGCGCACTTCTAACGTTCCTCCCAATCCTATGCACTACTCCGTCGCCATTGCCATGCTCGCTCGCCGACGAGACGCCGTGTCTGCTGAGGCTCTGTTCAAACGTGCTCTTCGGGAAGGGGTCGTTCCTGATCGTGTCATGGTTGGCGCGTTGATGAACGCTCATGTCGAGGCGGGTTCCTGGTTAGGTGTCATCCGAGCTTTCGACTACCTGAAATCATCTTCTGGCCCCCAGCTGCGTCTGTCTACCGACATCTACAACACCCTAATGAAGGCTTACGTGATGATCGGCGCGCCATTCAAGATCGTCTCTGAACTATTCCGTAAGCTTGAGCTTATGGGCGTTAGTCTTGATGGCTACAGCTACACCCTTCTCATCGTCTCCGCCTGCGATTCTGGGAAGATGGACATTGCGCTAGGTATTCTCCAGGAAATGGATGAACTCAAGGGCCGGTGGCGTCACAACCGTTACTTGGACGTGCTTGTGCTAAGCATTATCATGGCCGCCTATCTACGCGTCAAAGACCGGACAAGCGCAAAATCCGTGTTTGATCTCATGCAGCAGCGCGGTATTAAACCTCGTTCACAGACATTCTCCCACATCATACGAGCGTACGCCGAGGAGAACACGGAAGAGGGTATGAAGCTCGCAGAGGAATTCATCGGTGACATTCTTTCAGATGACCCAGCTAACAGCACGTGGATACGACCAGGCTCCCACACGGCGGCCTTGGAGCCTATCTTCCGTCCGCTCATGACGGTGTACGCTAAGGAAAGAAGACCAGAGGAAGTCGAGCGTCTGTTTCAGGAGATGCTCAACCAGGGTGGAGAACCTTCTCTGGCCACGCTCACCATCCTCATGGACGCATATCGCCTAGTCGACGATATTGACTCTGTAATTGCTATCTGGCCGCAGATATGGCAGCTTGCCCTCCGCTATTCAAATGTGGAATCGCTGTTTAGGGGCGACGCAACAAATCCCTCGGATCCGGTGAAGCGGCATGCAGACATTCTTTGCATCCCACTGACGATTTACATGGATGCGTTGTCCAAGGCCGGTCAGCACGCCATCGCGGCGGAGGCTTGGCACAAGGCACGCGTCCATGGCTTCGCACTCGACTCGCACAATTGGAACCATCTGGTTGTCGTCCTCATTCGCGCTGGTGAGGTCGAGAGGGCGTTCGAGGTGATCGAACGGGTCGTCATCCCCTACCAGCGCAAGACTCGTGAGGCACCAGACGACCGTGAGACAGAACCCGAGACGCCGCTCATATTCGATGTCAACCCCGTCACCGTTGACTCGCCAGCGTTCGACAACAAGATGCGCTCCACGAAACGCAGGGCTCACCGGGGTGGTTTGCACTCGCGAAAGCTCGCTCGCCACGCGATCGAGTTCGAGAAATCAAACGATTTCGCGCACCCGCTCCACATATTGCAGCATATCTCACCTGGGTGGCATACCTGGCGTCCACATAATGCTATCCTCCAACTGCTGTCCGCGGTCATTAAGCATCTGGAATCGGGGTACACCGTGCAGGCTGTCGAGCCATTCAACGAGCCGTCCACGGCGACCAAGGATGCCACCAAGGATGACCCTTCCGTCCAGGGACTTGCGGCTCAAGCGATGCTGAAGCGCATACACGAACAGTTTCCGGACACCGTGCGCGCCATCCTGGATTTCGAGCGTCGGATATACTACAAAGAGGCGAGCTCAAGGCGATCTTCGAGCTGGATCTAGAGGCATGCAACATGTTGTTGTTGTTATGGATACAGTGGGGCAGATCTCTCCACTCGAAGGATAATACAGCTGTATATCGGTCTACGGATGCAAATGGTGAACTTCCAGAGTCTGGCTCATTGCTCATGGTTCGGAGGATTCTGAAGACTCTTCAGAACCCCCGCGTTTGTCCTTGCGACTCTGCTTGCTTGATCCATGTCGGTTTCGCTGGGTCTCTATGTCAGCCGAGCTGGGTAGGCCGAGGCGCGGTCACGCACCAGTGGGAGCTTCTGCCCCTGGTTGCCGAACGCAATGGAGAGGGGAGTTGTATCTATAGGGTGTTGGGTTCGTTTTTACAGTAGAGCACATAGTTAAGGAAGAATAATACTTACCTGGCACTCCCGGAAATCGCTTCGCTGAATAGACCGTGAAGGTCTCCGTAAATGTTTGTGCAAGGACGGGTGAGACATCGGTGTGCACGCGAAGTGCCCCCGACTCAGGAGCAGGCGACCTGTTCATACTGTGAGCATAATTGCCTGATCTTTTGGAACGTTGTGGGGTGAAACGCATAAACTTACGCGCCGACGTTCATGAGGCGTAGGCGCAGCCGGAAGGTACCTTGATATAAAACAAGGTTCAGACGCGAATAGAATCAAAGGTCACGGTTTCACTCGCCTTCTGTACGGACCGACAGATCCTGGAAGAGAAAGAAAATGCCCGGCTTGTGTTGGTCGTCTACCAAACGACAGGCGTTGGCAGATAGTGGGCCAACGAGGGTGCGCGTATACGTATGCCTGGCTGATGGCGAGATATTAGCAGGAGGCGGCGTGGGGCTTTGAGGTGGATAATTGCCCTGGTAGTATGATGGCTGAGCGTATGCCGACGACGGACCGTACTCAGCCTGGCTTTCGTAGCCCATAGTGGGGGAGGACGCGTATTGATCGGGATACCTGCTCTGTGGGTGCGCTTGCTCTGGTGTGGATTGTTGCTGCGTGTGTGGCCAAGCTCCCGGTGCTGGTTCACGTGCATCGGGCTGTGAGGACGCCGAGCCATGGTGATGTCTTGGGTCTATCTCCGGCCCCCCAAAGGCAGCACCTTCTTGGCCGCCGACTGCACCTTGGTACTGGGACGATGCGCCGGGCCAGGTTCGGTAGGTACTGGCTGGCCCAGCTTGCCAACCTTCTCCCGGAGGTGACCCTGCGGCTGTTGACCGGGACGCACTGAATTATTTCAGACGGTGACGTGATTTCATTTAATGATAGCTAAAATTGCAGACATACCTCCAGCCGGTGGAAGAGTTTACCGGGGCGTTGTACGGTGCGATGGTCATCTGTTCGGGAACCGGTTGTCCTTGCTGAGCATAAGTATAGGTCGGACTGCCATAAGGCGGCTGAGGGTAAGAAGCTGAACGTGTGCTGGTCTGTAACCCATAAAGGTATGCGTTAGTTGGAGATGCGCCACAGGCAACGTGTTGCGAACCTGCTGTTCCACACTGGTCTGTTGATGGGACGAAGCCGATGCTGAGGAAGGGGAAGAAGGACTCGGATGTCCCCGGGAGGTATCGGACGCGTTGCTACTGCGTTTGCGAGGCTTGCCAGCGCTTGCTGGCATGTATCGCTCGTTGGAGGACGACGGGTGAAGGACGAGATTCATTTCTCGCTTACCGTCCGCTGACCAGAGGTCGACGGTCACTAGGAAAAATGAGCAGTCGAGGTCACTGGGTGGGAAATTGAATTCCGGAGTGAGAGGATGGTGTATGTGTAAAGGTCGACCACATACTCGGGTTCAATCAGGGTGTTGTCTTCCCTATGTACAATCATCTTGGCTACCGCGGCAGGCGCGAGAGGCCTGCGGTCCTAAGGAGGAGAGCAAATTCGTCAGGGACAGTAAAATTCACGACAGAAAGGATTTACGTACTTTGTCACCGAATCCGCACATCCGGGCTCGAAGGGGCTGCTGGGCCACAGTCAGCGTGTAGTATCTGTTGACAGGGAGGTCAGGGGGGGCACTAGGGGACGCGTAGAGGAGAATGGGCGGGCTGACTTATGGTTCATCCATGACCCCCAGCGCTGAGTAGGGTCTGCTGAAGGCTGGAAAGGCTGGGAGGTTGACGTGTCCAGGTTGGCGTGTTGTTTTTGAATCATAGGCCGGGTGGGGAGGGGGGAACCGTGACCGGGAGCACTTGAAGTAGTAGCTCGGTTTTGAGGATATAGAGTTGTATTGTATAGTTCGGTGAGTTGGGAATCAGATAAGATAAGTTCTCACGTCGAGAAGCTGGTGGACAAAATGGGGTAGGAGGCGCAGAGATGCTGGAGGACGAAATGGATACCTGCATGAGAAGAAGTCAGACAAAGCGGCCGAGGGCATCCTCCGTACGAGATGCACAAAACTTGCGGATCTCAGCCACCTTGCTCTAATTACACGCACGCGTGGCCTGGACGTATTTCGGTACAACCGTATGCACACAGATTCGAAGATGTCGATGAGCGCTAGAAACAGCTCCGGGTCAGGATGAGAGAAGAGCCTTAACATCTTACGGCATGAGAGGCACAGCAAACGGCTACCCCCCGCCTCGGCGCCGACTGTCCCGCGACCGCGACGAGTTACAGTTGATTAGCGTGATATCATCCACGTCGTCCGTCCCGACACACGCGAGCGTGTACAGTGACGGAGCTCTTTTTTGCAATTTCAGCCCCCGCGCACCCCAGACGTGGGCATATATATGTCCGATCCTGGCACTGGCAACCTCCTCCGATCCCGTGGACAGCTCTTGCATGTTGCATCTCGTTCCGTGCACCGCATAGACGGCTCGCGGCACGCTGCGACGACGCGTCTGAGTGTGACAGAACTCTGTTCCTCTTGACCTTGTAACTCTATTGCCCGATTTCCTCATATCTGATAACCATGGCCCGACATCAGCAGGCATCAGCCTGAGAAACGTTCTCCCTCCATGAGTGATACGATCAGAGCCCCCCTCCACGCGGTCTTCGAAATCGTTGCAGGCTCTCGCGAGGCAATCCCTTCGCTCGGTCGTCGCTTTGACACAACTCACCCGCATCTGCGTCCGGAAATCTCCCGGTTCACGGCTAAAGTAGTAAATTTGGGTAGTCCAATAGCCTCAGTCGATGCTCAATACTCAATATTCAATGCTCCCGGAGACCAACTGAAGACATGAAAGATGCGGCTTATTACTACTGCGCGTTCCTCTCCACCCCAATTTCCAATCCTCGAAGCTCGAAGGATCAATCCACTTTATGCACTGTTCTTGACGCCATGGCATATGAAGGCTTCGCAATATACAACGCCGCATCGCTAGCATTTCTTTGAACCATGATGTATATTGATGACATTAGCAAGGGGTTTGCCCACTCAGATTCACAGCTTTCCCACGACATCCACGCTTGACGCGCTGGCCAGCGCACACAATGTTTATGTTTACAACTTGCTTCTCTTACACCGAGACTACTAGCCCATTACAAGCATGGATCAGGCTGCTGCAAAGAAGACGTTGCAAGAACTAATTAAACGCGATGACCTAGACAACAAGGTCTGTGTGGATTGTGCCAGCCCCAACCCTCAGTGGGCTTCTGGTCTGTGTCGTGTCATTTCCTGGGACACCACGCCCTCACTCTGATCTCTTCTTTAACTAACTTTCCTCCTCAGTCAGCTTCGCAATCCTTCTCTGCTTGCAATGCGCAGGCGTACACAGGGGTTTCGGGGTTCACGTCAGGTGAGCTCTGATATGACTTCTTCCGTAAGGAAGTCTTGACCCAAGTACCGTCCTCCAGCTTTGTGAGATCAGTCTCGATGGACGTTTGGCAGCCAGAACAAATCAAACGCATGCAGGTGCCCCTCATACCTTTCCTAAGTTATTCGCGATCTGAGTTTCATATCCGTGGTCAGCTGGGAGGAAACAAGCCGTTTAAACAATTCATGCAGTCATACACGCCCGCTGACCAGGGAGGGTACAAGGAAGGAATGAGCTCCTCTGATCAATATCACTGCTGGGCCGCCGCGCAGTACCGCCAAAAAGTAATAGTCCCGTCTCTCGGCGAGATCGCAGTACTAACCTTATGCGGTCTCTAGTTGGATGCCATGTTGGCCGATAAGCCGTGGAGTTCGTCGCCCCCTCCGGCAGACTTCTCTCATCCAGGTAGCGGTGCCTCCACTCCTGGGCGGCCTTCCTCTGCTCAGGGGCTCAGAAAGTCTCGTGCCTCAGCACGAAACGCGGCAGGCAGCTCCCTCCGCGAGCAATCCGGGTCCCCAGCCTCTTTTGAAGCGTCCCCCCGCGGAACGCCAGATTTATCCAAGACCGACCAAAAGTCAGCGAACGAAGCTTACTTTGCCAACATGGGGCAGACGAACGCCTCCAGGCCCGTAGATCTTCCGCCATCTCAAGGGGGTCGATACCAAGGTTTCGGTAACAGTCCATCTCCCCCGCCAGCGTCCCAACATCCTTCCTTCGGCCTTTCTTCTATGGCTGCACCAAGCCTGTCGGACTTCCAAGAGGATCCCGCCGCTGCATTGAGCAAAGGATGGTCTTTACTCTCAGCGGCGGTCACAGGTGCCTCTCGCGTGGTTTCCGAAAATGTGCTGCAGCCTGGGATGGAACGTGCCATGGATCCTTCTTTGCACGCGAGCATGCGCGGCTATATCTCCGAGGCTGGACGTTTCGCAAATGGCGCCGGCCGTTTTGCCAACGATTGGTCCAAGAGTCAGTTGGGTGTGGACGTCGCCGACCACGTGGGAGGTGTGATGGGTTCGGTGAGAGATCGTGTGGGAGGGAGTCATCAGGAGGCAGGCTACACCTCGCTGGGCCACGGAGAAAGCCCAGCTACATACCACGACGATACGGATTCGTTCTTTTCGGAGTATACCGATCAGCGTCGTTCCGAGCCTCAGTCAAGCACACCCCAACCCAGCAAAGCACCTGCGCCCAGCACACAGGCTAAGAAGGATGACGGCTGGGATGACTGGGAAGACTTCTAGAGTGTATACCCATGGTTCTGATTTTGCGTGTTGTACACCTTCTGTACAAATGTTGTGTGTAGTGTATGTAGCGGTGAAGTAATTAGCCCCTGACGCGAGTTAGCCGGAACATACTTCGGCTACAGACCCGTACAGAGCTCCGGCCGTGCCCCCCAACTTGTTGAGCTTAGCCAAATCGCAAAGCCGCAACGTCCACCTCACCAACTCTGTCCAGCTCCAATCGTCCAAGTGCTCTGTCGTAAGAAACGCTCGTCACTATGTGGACCGCTTCAAGACATCTTGCACGTCGCAATATGCGTCGCGTACCACGCATACACGCTCAATATCATGCTTCCGTACTTCCTTCCCTAATCTCTACCGCCTCCCCAGAGTTCAAGGCCAAGGCAGAGGCGATGGACAGCCTTGTAGCTGATCTAGAGGCAAAGGCGGCTCAAGCACGTCTTGGGGGAGGCCAGAAGGCTGCAGACCGCATGCGGAGCAAAGGGAAGAAGCTCCCCCGCGAGCGGTAAGGACAGGCGCGTCACTCGGAATGTGGTCACTAACCAGCCGGAAGGTTGTCATTGCTTCTGGACCCGCATACACCCTTCTTGGAGCTGTCTTCTCTGGCTGCACATGAAGTATACGCCGGGGAGACGATTCCAGGAGCTGGCATGATCACGGGTATTGGAAGGATCTCGGGGCGGGAGTGCATGGTCGTCGTGAACGACGCGACTGTTAAGGGAGGCTCTTACTATCCGCTTACTGTATGTTCCGTTGTTGTGTCTTCGAGTGTAATTTCACTCTCTGCGTAGGTGAAGAAGCATCTTCGTGCCCAGGAGATTGCGAGAGAAAACGGATTGCCTTGCGTCTATGTTGGTATGTGAGAGATGCAATGCTCATGGCACTTCACTCAATTCCGTTGCTTTAACGTTCAACAGTTGAGTCTGGTGGCGCCGCTCTGCCTCACCAAGCCAATGTGCGACAATATTTGCCATCTTCTAGTTTTACAATGTGGTAAATGTGTGGACAGGTATTCCCGGACAAGGAGCACTTTGGTCGGATTTTCTACAACATGGTGTGTAGTTCCCTTTATCGTGTAAATGGAAAGGTTTAACGAGTGACTTGGCAGGCCCAAATGTCCGCGCTGGGAATTCCTCAGATAGCCATTGTGCACGGTATCTCAGTGGCTGGTGAGCTCGCTCATGAAAAAGGCAATGGAACGTGTGGTGACTATGATTGCAGGCGGAGCATATGTTCCGGCGATGGCGGATGAGAACATCATTGTCCGTGAGCAAGGACGTATCTTCCTCGCAGGCCCACCACTCGTGAAAGCGGCCACCGGAGAGGAAGTAGATGAAGAGACGTTGGGTGGTGGCCAGATGCACTCTAGCGAGAGCGGTGTAACCGATCACCTAGCTCGAGATGACGAACACGCCATTGCTATTGCCCGGGGAATCGTCGGGGACCTCGGCGCCGCCGGCGCAAAGCCGGGTGTGGTACGCTTGTTCATTTTAAATTATTTCCCCCGCCCAGCGCTAACAAATTGTCCTACTCAGCCCTCGGCGAAGTCAGAGAATCCCTTGTATCCCGCTTCTGAGCTCCACGGAATAGTGGGAACTGACTTGCGCCAAGCATTTGACATGCGTGATGTAATCGCTCGCGTCGTCGACGGGAGTCGGTTCAGGGAATTCAAGAAGGAGTATGGCCCAACCATGGTCACTGTGAGCAACCATATGGCGCTTCGCCATTGGTTCTTTTTTAATCGTACTGTTTCAGGGGTTTGCACATATACATGGGTACCAAGTTGGCATCGTAGCCAATAACGGCATCTTGTTCTCGCCTTCGGCATTGAAGGCCACTCATTTCATTGAACTTTGCTCGCAGCGGCAGATACCGCTTCTTTTCATGGTCAATGTCACGGGTAGGTCATGTCAATTTGGTGGCGCTCTTGCTGGTTCCTTTCATTTAACCATATTTGTAGGCTACATGGTAGGTTCAAAAGCGGAAAAGGGCGGCATTGCGAAAGATGGCGCGAAGATGGTCCGGGCCGTTGCGTGCGCGGATGTTCCCAAGTTGACTGTAATTGTGGGTGGCAGCTTTGGTGCTGGCAATTATGGTAAGCCTTGACTCATCGACGCGGGTTCACTATTTGATGGATTAACGTTTTGCTGCCAGGCATGGCTGGTCGAGCTGTATGTGCAGTTTCGAGTATTTTTATCGCCTTCTCACGAGTTTTCAGTATTCACCGAGGTTCCTTTGGATGTGGCCGGTGAGAACATCCGATCGTCGTATCCTTCGCGGACATAACTTAATATTCTAGAATGCGAAAGTCTCGGTGATGGGGTCTGGACAGCTCTCGCAGGTGATGACCTCAGTGTCCAAGTATGTCTAGATTCCCTCCCAGAAGTCTAGTACTATGGCATTCAACTTCTTACTCAGGGACCCTAAACAACACGCCTCGCTCAAGGATGAAATCGAGGCACAGTCCACGGCGTTGTATTCGACGGCCCGGCTTTGGGATGATGGAATCATTAAACCAACGGATACCCGTGATGTCGTGGGCTTGGGGCTCGCTCTCGCAGCTCGGGAGCGCAACCACCGAGGACGCAACGGTGGCTCGACTACATGGGATGGTGAAGGCCGAGGCTATGGTGTATTTAGGATGTAGACTAGATATGTACGAATGACAATTGACGATCATTGCAAGAGGACGCTACATTTATTGGCCAGTGACGATCCTGCCCCTGTCGGCAATTACATTCCGCACGTGGCGACGCGTGCCAAACCTCCTCGGCCATGCTACTAGTTGACGTAAACAATCAAGGAAACAAATCTAATATTAGCACAGAACGTTGGTCCTTTACACCATCCAGTACGACAACTCGCGCTCAAGCATTCCGTGATACTGGGCTCTCTGAGGCAGGGCAGCGTATTGACATGCTCGAAGACGCTTCCTTTCGTCGACTCTCACTAGAAACGCGTGCAAAGCTTAGGTCAACTCAGATCCTGACATCACTCCCCCAGATTGTTTCCGAGCTTTTGCAGAACTCGCTCGATGCCCAGGCTACTCGCATCGAAATAGGTGTGGATTGCGAGGAATGGGGCTGTTGGGTACGGGATGATGGTTCTGGAATCTCCAAAAATGACCTAGGCAGTCTGGCAAAACCATCCGACGACCAGAGACGTTATGGTTAGTAGCAAACTTTCCTCACCTTTTCGGAGCCCTGAACGGACAAGGAAGGCACTTCAAAGGTTTATGATCCATCTTCCATGGACCACGTCTCGACCTTTGGTTTCCGGGGTGAAGGTAACGCACGCGATCCTACGCCGGGTCCGACCTGCATTAAATCATCATTTAGCGTTATCTTCCGCGGCTGAGCTATGCTGTGTGGAAATAGCCTCGCGGACCGCAAGGTCGCGAGAAAGCCACTCCATTATACTAAAGGTGTGCGGCACATTCCGCTCGTAGCAAATGAATGCCCTTTGTGATCGTAGATTCAAGGGAGGAAAGTCCCTTTATTTTGGTCCGTCCATACGGTGGAAAAGAGAAGGGCATGGCACCGTCGCCTGCATTCGAGACGCTTTCTTTAATGTCCGTACATTCCGCGATGTGGAGGCTTTGCTAAACTTACCATTGCGGCGGCAAAACAGTTGCCTATCCGTCGCATGTCCCATCCCCCATCTCACAAAACGTTGGACCTCATACGGCAAGACATTGAGACATACGCCTTAGTATCTCCAAACGTGTCTTTCTCATTGGAAGATACGAGCAAAACGCGGCAGCCGGGAAGTAGCAAGGGTCACCTGCTCCGTATACCCAAGGTGAGTAAGATCTTGCACCGGCCGGCTGACTGACGGCAACGGGTCCATACGTTAATAAACTCGCCAGACGCAATCGAGTTTGCATGCTTTCCGTCATTTATATGGCCGTGCTCTCACCGAGGTTAGGGCGGTTTCCTTGTTTGCATATCTTGTGCCTATTTAGTCTCAACGCAAGCTTAGCATGCAGAGGTCATCGACACAGAAGCAGGAGGCATGAGAATTGAGGGCTTCATTAGCCTGACTGGTGCTTATTCAAAGGTAAGGGCGTGGGTCCCTCCTGCCCGAAAGTCATCGCTACCATACCGTTGGAACTAGGCGCATCAGTATCTGTGTGAGTGCCCAGTCCCCTGGAGCATTTTCATATGCACATATACGGTCCAGATATCAACAGACACCCGATTGAATTCTGCGACCTTCATCGGACTATTGACCTCGAGTTCTCTACTAGCTCCTTTGCGAAACATGTAAAGTCCATTTGTCACGACTCTGAAGCATTATTTTTACACGCAGGCACGCAGGCATATAGCGAAGAAGGCGAGAGTTCCAGCCGTCCCGGTACGAGGTTGCAGAATTCAGTAAGCGGTACCGAGACTGACTGCTTTTTGTATATGTAAAATTTTAGATACCCGACGCTCTCCACGCAAAGGAGAAAAAAGGCCTGCATACGTTCTGAACTTAATCGTTGACCCTAAGCATATTGATAACTGCCTCGAACCTGCGAAGACTTCAGTTGCCCTTGAGGTGGGCGCAAGCGGTCTAATCAATTATATTTATTAGAGAATCTGACGGCTTTAAACTCAGAACAAGAATCAAGCTTCATCCTTTTTGTCTTCCGCCATCCGCGCGTTCTTGGTTCGGCATGGCTTCTCGAGACGTACCGTCGCTACCGAGGCCGACAGACTAGAAACCCTATCCCCTCGAAAAAGACGAAAATTAGAGCCAGGACCCAGCAGGCAACCCGTTAACCTGGATGAAGACAGCTCACAGGGCAATCCCGGCGAGAAAACCCTGTACATCAGTGGACCTGTTAGTGGGCTCTTCTCGATAATCTCTTTCTCTTGGCTGACCTGATTAAGGGAGGGGGCTACGACCATGACACTCAACACACCACATGGACAGACCCGATAACCCGCGAAGTTTTTGCCGTAGATTGTCGAACGGGAAATTCATACCCCCGAGAGCGAGATATGCGTCCAATGAATTCCAGCATTGATGACCGGCCGATGCTAAACAAACCTCTGCTACCCTCCGAGTCTGAAGGCGGCGCCGACCATGAAAGTTGTAAAGCTATGCCCCAGTGGCTAAAAGATGCTCTTAACGTATGTTATCAATTATTGAAGGCAGCACTTAGACTGAGCTGGATTTAGTTCAACGATACATATGGCATGGGGGAGTCTCATATACCTTCTGCAAAGCCAATTGAGGACCTTTGGTCCAACACCCCTCGCGAACCATCCGGGATGTGGCAGAATCCACGCTCGGCGCGCCGGACACCACCCGGTACCCACACGATTATGACGTTGGGGAGATTCGATAAGAAAGGGATCGCAAATGCAGAAGTCGTCAAGCAAGTTGACCAAAAATTCATTGCATGTCTCATCGACTCCAGTGAGGAATCGCTTCAAAGTCGGTCTCTGGTTCTGCTTGACCAACATGCTGCCGATGAACGGATACGCGTAGAACGTTATCTCAAAGAATTATGCTTAGGATTTCTCAGACGGCCACCCTATGAGCAAGGCGTCGAAACTGAAACGCTGGAGCCGGCAAGACCTGTCCTTCTGACCCTCCAGGAAGCGTCTTGGCTACACGCGAACTCTGGCTTTCGATCAGTTTTTCGTTCATGGGGGTTTGAAGTATTATTATCTGATAAAGATCCTGAGGACGATGAACAGTCTCACGCGGACGCGTATACCCAGGTTCGCATTCGGACTCTCCCTCAGGTGATCAGCGAAAAGGTAGCATTCTTCAAATACGAAAGTGTATTGAAGTTCTAACAGTTGCTATGTTAAAGCTAAAAACTGGGCACGAATTACAAGAATTTGTCAAGGGCTACTTGGCTAAATTGCACAATGAGGAGCTTCATGGGCTGGACTCAATGCCTAGGAAAGAGTCTGGAGAAACGACGGACGACTGGTTGAAGGCGTTACGATGGTGTCCCCGCGAGCTTATCGAGCTCATTAACTCTAAGGCTTGCCGAGGTGCGCTCCTTCTTTCTTTTCCGATTACTTATCTGACAGATATTGCGACTAGGGGCAATCATGTTCAACGACCGGTTGAATCACGAGCAATGTCAGCGGTTGGTCAGACAGCTCGCAGAGACCATCTTCCCGTTTCAATGCGCGCATGGAAGGTATTTGGACCTTTCCGCAGACGTGAATAGGCACGCAATGACTTTATTCAACTTCTAGACCGTCCATTGTGCCTTTGGCCGATTTGAGCTCCGGATGTCCACGGTCTACAGTGCCGCCTGTACCCTGGGAAGAGTTCAACATAGCCTAAGAGCTGGAGAAGATTGCTATCCACTCAACGACTGTTGGCTGACGAACAACTGACGGAAGCCTGGAGCAAGCACAAGCGATGGAGCACTGCTTTATGCGATAGGTATCATTTGACGAGGAGACGGTGTGGTTGCCAACGCCCCTGGAATCTAACATTTTTGCGGTGTGCCAATGTGCTGTTACCGCCCTTTTCATCTGAAAGTGGTGTGTCGCGTGACGTCAATAGGCGGGAAGGACCGAAGGCCTGTTTAGGGGGCGACGTCATCCTAGTGGGGCGATGAGTATATAAGCCCATACCCCGCCAACCTTTGCCTTAAGACACACATCGCGTTATCGCCTGCACCATCTTCGAACAAATCCTTTTACACATAACCAGCAACTCGTTTCATCACAATGGTCAAGGCCCTTACGAAAGTCGTCTACAAGCCCGACACCCAGTCAACCGATGAATTCATCGCCATCGTTAACCCCGCTGAGGTGAGCCGTTCTTGGAAAGCTACTCACCACGATGCTTACGGCGGTGACGATGGCGCTCGTAGTACAAGAAATGGAAAGAAGGTATGTGTTGTCTCATGGCATGTTGTCTCATAGATTGCTGATCAGCTGGTTTAGACAAGTAAAACTTGACCCCGCATTTGTTGCTGAATACCTCTGATCGCTTTTCCTCACCCAGGAGCATCGCTCTCTCTGAAGTCGTAGACTGTGAGTTCCTACACTAATACACTAATGCAATTATGGACATCATCTCATCTTGCCGATTAGCGTTTGACGTCTTCCACTCGAACCAGGGATCGCAAGGTCTCCTCGGTAAACCCTCGAATCAACAACTTGACACTGTCTTTGGCACGCACAAGGACGTTGATGTCATTATGCAAGTGCTTGAGAAGGGCAGGGAGCAAGCAAGCGAGGGCTTTGGCTCAGGCATGTTCAACCCCAACCAGACAAGAGGAAGTGCTGTTGTGGACAGCAGGGGTAGAGGCCTCACTGGCATTTAACGGACTTGTCGATCGGAAGAGAACCGCAGTGTAGTGATAACAATTGTACTTCATACCGCATAATCGCTTTCACGCCTCCGGCGCCTCATGCAAGCAATTTACGGGACCGAGATTTCTAAGAGTTCTGACAAGCCAATATGCCTTGTTTCCTGCGATAAATGTTATATGTAGATGAATCAATGAAGCCTAAACTACGTTAAGAACTTAGGCCACTACTGCTGTCCTGCGCTCTCTGCCCACTCTCGACTGCCCATTTGCACAAGCCGAGAGCATGCCCGTGCGAATGCAAAAACCTCTTCGTCTCCTGTGAACATGGAACTAGCTCCAACTGTGTCGCTCGAGAGTCCCTATGATCGCGTTTAAGAAAGAGTACTCTTTAGCGCCAAACTAAACCTACCAAGTCATCCATTACGCTTCGCATATGATCTGTGACCTGTGACTTATCTTTCGCTTCGTCAGAAAAGACTTGGTATATTGGGACCTCGGATGAAATGAAGAGTTTTGTCTGATGTATGCGTTAGGACTGGCGGGATGGGTTATAGAAGAAAGCTGGCTCACTTTGCTCTCGTAGCAAGCTAATGTAAAACAACACCATGAGCGATGCTATAATATTAATCTAACATGTATATTGAATTGACGCACCGTCTATAAATGTGATAAATCTGCGAGCCATATCCTTGCTACTGAGGTTCATCTTCGGGACGTCGAGCACGAAGACAGTGGGGAACTGCTTCGTGACTTCAAGATAGTCGGCAGCGCTAAGAGGCTTCCCGCAGAGATCCGTGAATGAAAACTTCGCCACTTTACTTGTGCTTTCGGGGACAAGCAGGGTACGTCCCCAGATCGTGAGTTTCCTGTTCGAAATGACGGAATCCGTGTCATCCTCTGAGGTAATCGAAGTGAAAATCTTATTGATTTCAGTACGATTTTCTGGGGTGAGGGGATGGTAATATACGTGCGAAAGTGCACGGGGTATACGTCTATAGTCTTTTCATGCAAGGGAAGGTGAACAAGTGTAGAAGCCTCTTTTGCAAGAGTACATACCAGTTCCTGAATCTAAATCAGTAACCTCGAACCGGGTCTTCAATAATTCTATGGCTGGGACAAATGAGGAACGTTGTATTCCGTTCTTGTAAAGATCGTCAGGATGACGGCTGAAATGGCGTCGTCAAGTTGAGCGAGGAAGTAACGATGCGGGCATGAAACTTACTTAGAGGTTAGGACGCAAACAACGCCATAGCTCATTAGGGACTCAAGTAGACGACGCAAGATCATCGCATCTGCGATGTCAGTCACCTTTGGACGGCATTGAGCAGGAGGAGATGAATTCCTTGGTGTAGCTTACCTGGAACTCGTCAAAGCACAAAATATATGCCTCGTTGGCCAGATCTCTTGCTACGGGTATTATTGGATCGCCGCCCTTGTAGCCCATCGCAGCTTTCGCCGCGTGAAGTCGCTTATGGACGTCAATCATGAATGCATGGAAGTGCACTCTTCGTTTCCGGGTGATAGAGGATGGCAAAGTTTGGTAAAACAAGTCCATGAGCATGGTCTTGCCAGTGCCGACATCGCCATACAGGTAGAGACCCTTGGGTACCTGCCCTAGTGGTAAAGGCTCAGGTTGCGTGCCCCGCGAGAAAAGTTTGGAGAACTAGGAGATACGATCAATTCAAGTCTATAACATGATGTGAGTCGGGTATTACAAGAGAGCCAGAGGCAGCAGGTTCGGGTATTGGTGGTGGTTTATAGGTCATGAGCTGCTCGTGGAAATGCTGTAACTTCCCGATGATGCGGACCTGGTGGTCATCGCCACGAAGGACACCAGATTCTACGAGTTTAGTGTAATGTTGTAACGGCGAGTCCGAGACTATCAGGGGATAGACAATAAGCGTTTCGGTTAGTCAATAAGAAGAGTAGTGTACTTCGATCGGTCGTGGAAACACTACCAGCATGGGAATTCCGGAGTGAAGGTGCTTCTGTAAAGGCGGCGGAGCGCTCCACTGACGCGACCGTAGAGTTGAAGGCTTTGTGCTGTCTGATAGAGGCTGTAGTAGCCTGTGGTGGGTGCACCAAACGCATCCGAGGTCGTGCAGACGATAGGAGTCTCTGACGCTGAGTGAGGAGCCGAGGGTGTATAGATACTGCCCTCATGTCAGATTAGAGAGGATTAGACTTTGTGAGCAGGCTAGAAGGCGAAGATTAATGTCGAACAGAGGTGGATATGGCAGCAGGACGGGAAAGAGTGACCGACGCTGCTGTGTGACGACTCTGTAAGCTCGGGAGGGGGGACGAGACTGAATTGGCCGCCTACCCGCTGTTGGCGTCCACAACCCGGAACTCGGCACGCGTCATTCCGTCCCCGAGCTAAGCGGAACTGGATCACTTGTGATATCGAGTCCGTGCCCTCCGGTTTCCCTTGTGCGATGATGCAAGCGACGATGGGCATTGCGATGGACGTTGAGCTCGAGGCCGACGAGCAGTACATCCTCCTCTTGCTTTCCGATAGCAATCTCCCTACCGGATCATTCGTAGCATCGGCTGGTCTGGAGTCCTATGGGAAACATGGTTTCTTATCCTTGTCCAATTCTGCAGCGGACGGCACAACCACGTTTGTCAGAGAGAGTCTGGCAACATACGCTCGAAGCGCACTTCCATTCGTGTCAGACGCACACAGCATCGTCCAAAGCAGCCCTTTAGCTGAACCCATTGACTTGACTGCAGCGACTCAGAAGTTATCTGCTTTGGACGAGCTTTATGAGACGACAACTCTAAACCATGTCGCTAAACGTGCTTCTGCGGCCCAAGGCGTCGCACTGCTTACCCTCTACTCTAAGGGCTTCTCAAAGACTTCCCCCAGCCGCACCTTTACACGCGCAGACAAACTCAAGTCTCTCATCGACAAGTTCAAGATGATGGTCCGACGGGAAGAAACGCGCGGCCACTTGCCCGTATGTTGGGGTGTCCTGACAGGGGCTCTGGGACTCAGTCTAGGTACTCGCCTTCATCACCGAAAGGCATGATCACGTTTATTTCAATGTATGCTTTTAGAACGCGCCCAATACTTGCATCTGTTCCTACACGCCCGGGGGCTGCTCTCATCGGCAGTCAGGCTTAATACGATGGGCCCATACAGTGCTCAACAGCATATATTACATACCGTGAAACCTTGGATCGAAGAAGAAATAATTAACTGCAGAGATCTTCGCACTGGACTAAGTAACACGGAGGAAGCGGACAGTGTTCAAGAAGGGCCCAACATAGGACCGGCAACGACATGGCCATTGGGAGAGATCTTAGCAGCTCGCCATGATTTGCAACATTCCCGCATATTTAATAGCTGATACACCCTCAAAAGAGTTGATCCCTCTAATATACAGTAGCGTATGCATACATAATTTACTACGGTGCTGTCGTGAGCGCGAGCCGAGAGGAAAGCTCGGCTTGTGAGCGAACAAGATTGGCGAGGTACGAGAGCATGAGCGTATCCTGAATACAATGTACATCAATTAGAGCCTCATGCATGTGCCGTGAAGATGTTTACCTGTAAGCTGGTGTTGAATCCGCCTTTGTCCAAGTCTTCGGTACTGGAGCAAAGTGTATCCATCAAGTACCGACCAATGGCGGGATCGCCCTTGATTTCGCCAGCCAACACCTGCTGAACGTAGGCAAGGACGCGATCCAGCATATCTTGAACGTCGCGCAGCGCCTTTTCCAAGACATCTAGTTCAGATGTACCTTGGAGCGATGCCTGAGAGTTGTTGAGTGTCGCAGTGTTGGCAAGGAAGTCCACTGCGCAAGGTTACTTTAATTATGTAGAAAGATGACAGTCATGGATGCTCACATCCACTGCGCTCCGCCTCATGAAAGCGAAGCTCGCATGGGACAGGCACGAACACACAGTTCTCGGGCTTGGGGAAGATACCCACAGGCGAGCTGCAATTGATGAGCTCTCTCAAGGGCGATGATCACAGTAGGAACACCTACCTAACGTAGGTTTTTACGCCAGCACCTCCTTCGGCTACGTTATCGATTCCTGTTCGAAGGGCAAGGTGTATCGCCTGATGAGGCGTGGTCTCTTGGGAATAGAAATTTTGGATCAAGGCAGAGTAGGTGTTCAAGTTTTCACCAGTTGAGTACCTAGCACCTGGAATGAAGATCGGTAAACGAAAGGAGCCAAAAACACGTACCATCCTACGATAGTCTCCTTAGGATGCACCTTACGGTGCAGGTCATACATCGTCTGATGGTATTCCATATCTACCGCGACCTGTTCCGATGTCTCGCTGTGTAGGACAGCGAATGAGGACCGGACTTCGACCTCATTGTCCGTACGCGTCCCAAGAAGCGTACCGATGACGCGATCTTGCGAGTCCGTTCGCCGAAGGTAGTGGTCAAGTATCGAGAAAAGCGCGGCCGGGTGAACGGTCACCAATGACGGTGTGCGCCTGCGACGTTGTGTGTCAATTCAAAAGAAGTTCTGATATCGGATCGTAAGACTTACCCAGCGGATCCATTGGGTGCTGGGGATGAATTTTGGAGATAAGCTGCAGAAGTGGATGGCCCTACAGGCATTTTTTGGTAGTCGGGTGTGAAGGGTCTGAAAGTTTGTCGGAGGTCGAATTTTGGCCCCTTACGTCCTTTGTCTCCGTACGTCCACTTGACGTCCACATTTGCATTTTGCCAGTCAGTCACCATGCCCTCCGAAGAAACCAAGGTATGCCACAACACACCTCAAACGCGCACCCAACTCACTTGAATTGCTCTATAGGAACGCATCGTCAAGCTGGTGGACATGGGTCGCGTGCGTATTTTCCTTGCTCTGTTGCCCGGCGCATCAGGCGGGAACTGACTTTCGTGTAGACCGTTATGCACTACGGTTGGATCCCTTTCATTATTTACATTGGCTACACCCGCAGCAACCCTCAACCCACACTGATTAAGTGAGTCGCGTATCCGCGAGTATTGGGGTTTTGTTGACCAGTGAAATTTTCACTCAGGATGATTAGCCCACTTGCATGACCTTACATCCCGTACTAGCGCTGTACCATATAATTCACAATAGACCGGTCTCCTATCAGATTTCCCTGGCCCGAGGTACATTGCGTAGACGGTGCGCTATGGAGAGTTGTTCAGTAAGTCACCTTCTAGTACGCCTTGCCGGGATTATACATGTCGTGGTGACACCCATTATGTGGTGTCCTGATCACCCCTCTGCCTGTAACCGCTCTTGCAGGTTTATGGCACCGGTGGCTTGAAGATTCGACAAGGCCAGATCTGAGCTTTGTTTGCCGCCCTTCTCTAAAACCATGATTACTTACGCATTCATTGAACAGTCTCCATGGTCATAGTCACTTGCATTAGCTATTAAATTTACACTACACTGAATATATGCGAATGTAATCCAGAACGTCACAGAAAGACGCGCCTCAAGTCTGAAGCAGCCGTTATGCGTTTGCATATTGGACATAATGCCGTTGACCCCAGGCAACGTAGCCAACAGTGTCGGCAGCATGTGTGCCAGCAGCCAGTAGAGACTGTTGGCTCGGCGTATGGGTCCAAGCATATTCGACAAATCGACGACGTCGACGAAGAAACTCTCATAGATTCCTGAGCACCTCGTTTGAGCAACTGCCTACAGAGCATGGGGAATAGCACATACCAACTGCCTAACTTTGCTCTCTAGGGCTAGAACAAGAGCTTGCATATCTCCTCTTCGGCGTGCATTTGCAACAGCAAGGTCCATCTTCTCTGCGTCCCCCACACCCATGACTTCTTCCATTTCGGCCTTGAGACCTTCCACGAGGTTGGTGGTTCTTCTAACCACCTTCCCTTCGGCAACTAAATCCCTTAACGTGTACCTGTCTCTCGCTTCATCGTCCTCGCCGTCCGCATCTTCCTCTGGCGGTTGCTCGTGTGAGGCCAGAATGTCGCCTTCCGTGAATTGAGCTTCTCCAAAGATGGCGCCGTCATCCCCATCAACGTCGATATCATCCTCTACATCCTGGTTCCGGTCACTCCGCACTTCAAATCCCATGCCTGATAAAGGTGTCAAAGCCACTACAGGTGCGCAAGGATTGTTACTCTTACCTCTGAGATTAGCACCGTCGGTAACACGAAGGACAGTGTCGCCTATGTCAATATCTTCCTCCTCCAATGCTCGTTGCTCCTGCTGCCGCTGAGCCTGGTGTGCGAGGCATGCGTCCACATGCGCTTCTACAACATCCTTGTCACCTCGTACGGACTGTTGGCATACTGGGCAAGTGATGCCTCCGGAACCGTCGTCTAGCATCAGGGTTTCTGCCAAATCTTCTTGTTTGGCCATTTCCTTGAGTTTGAGGTGGCGCTGTTTTCGCCGTCGTGTTACAGTTTGTATTGCCTTAACAGCAGCATCCAGACTATTAGAATCTCCCCGAGGGGTCATGGCACTGAGAGATTTGCGTGCTTTAAGTGCAGAGCGGCGGCTGCGCGAGCTTGGTCTAGGGAAAGGAGCGGTCTTGTTCAGCAGCGTCATGGATTCAATGGCTATGGTCTGCCTACCCTTCCTCCACGTCGTCTGCATCTTCTAGCACTTCAGGGGAGCCGACATTTCGCAAGATGTCTTCGACTCTCTGCGACTCGAGTTCGCTGTGTGCGCTAAGCAAACGGACCGGAATTTGTTCATTGCAAACAGGGCACAATTTCGTTATGGCACGTTTAGCTGATCTGGGGTAAGTACAGAGTGCGGGGCAACCTATCAAGCACGTACGTTTCTTGACGGGTGGAGGAGTCTCAGAAGGCACGGGGGACAATGAAGATGACGACCTGTCTTTCGGACTTTCTTCGAGCGCCCTTTTCTTGCCCCTGGGTAAATCAGGCTTTGTTTCTTCTTGAAGCAAGAGCTGGCTACGCACTTGGATGAGCGTTTTACAGACATATTCGAGTTTCTGACTGCTTCTGAATTTTTGTATGCCCCTCCTGCGACTTCTCTGTCAAAGAGCCAACCCCTGTAGCGATCTCTTGGTTGTCATAGAGGGTGGATTAATTTCTGACCTTTTGGATGAAGTCCGCCTTTCCATCGCGGAAAGACGGGGTCACGTGGAGAGATGTCAACCAGGGTCTTCGAGCCGAGCGGCATGCACCTTGCCAGACCTTGCCTCCGAGTCCCCACAACTCAAGTTGTCGGAACCAATGCAGTCGGCTTCAACACTCACGCAGCCAATCTCCCGCCATGTACAGAATTCCTTGGCTATAGGAAAGGTGACTGCGGAAGATAATCTCGCGGCACGAAGAGCCTTTGCCCTCATTTTTGTGCCTAGATGACTTCCCAGGCAATGCACCTGAGCACAAGCTTTCCTTTCTCTGTTCCCTGATTCGCCGATAATTATCCGTTGCACTCCTGATTACTCCAGTTCTTAAAGTCTGTGGGATCGTGTTCCCCTCCCTTCCCTTCGTGCTTATGTCTGAGTATCCGTCTTACCATGGCTCCTGTACTCAATATCAAAGCGGCATTGTTGCGCATGACACTCAACAGCAAGATTAAGATGCTTGCAGGTGATGTGTGTAATTGCTTGGCCCCTATCATCATCACCTACCTTGATGCTCACTGAGTGCTGAACAAAACTGTAGGGGTGGTGGCACACATTTGGCACTCCTGAAGCTGATGTTCCTCCCATGCGCATGAGCGATAGTACATGGAATGGGCTTACCGTGCTTCTATATCACTGACGTCATTGTACAGGTCCAAACAGTGTTCGCGGTCTCAGGTGTGCATTAGATGTACTGGATTCGGCCAATTGGCCTGTTGCTGATATATCACCTACCTTAGTCTTCAACGGCGTGCCCACGAGCTGCTTTCCAAGCTCCACTGGACTTGGGTCCTCTTTTGATGTTGAACTTGCTCAGGAAGTAGGCAAGGCATTGGGTGATGAATGCAGAGCTCGGAGTTCACCCTCATTTCTGAGTGTATCTTCAGAATTCTAATTCAATTCCTATTAGGCTGTCATATTCTTCTCGCGCCCACAGTAAACACCCAATGCTCTCCGACTGGTGGTCACAGTTCCGAGTCGTTCACCAAGGACCCAGTTCTCAACGGTAACATTGCTGCTGCATACATCAATGGTTTTCAGTCAAAGGGTGTTTCTGCTACCATCAAACACTACGTTGCCAACACCCAAGAGTTTCAGAGGTAAGGCAAATCATTTGTGACAGTGCAAGGGAAGATGATTTACCGTGGAGTTTACCGTATCAGGTTCTTGGTCAGCAGTAAGTCAAAGCCAAAGCTCGATGTTGAGCAAATATGTGGCTTGTGTCATCCTTGATGGATATACGTAGGCAAAGTCAGTGAAAGAGCTCTGCAAGAAATCTACCTCAAGCCCTTCCAAATAGCTATCCATGATTCAAACCCTTGGGCTTTGATGATTGCGTAAGTTCCTTGAATCGACTCAAACAAGCAGAGGTAAACAAGTGCCTCGTAGGTATAACCGGGTGAATGGAGAACATGTTTCTGATAGCAAGAAATTTGTGAATGATATTCTTCGTGAGGTTGGTGTTCGAGCTTTACTACATTTCACTCATTGCTGATGCTCTGCTCGACTAATCTAGGAATGGGGCTTCAAAGGCATGGTTATGAGTGACTGGATCGACGTGTATACCACTTCCGAGAGTATCAAAGCTGGAGTAGAGGTTGAAATGCTATGAGTACTAAAGCCCTGATATCATATTGAACCATCAAAGACACCATATCTACAGAGGACCAACCGTTATGCGTGGCAAAGCAGTTGAGCGTGCACTTGCTGGAGAACAAGTATTTGTTTCGGACATTGATGATAGAGTAAGAAAGGTGAGGATAGTTAATGTATGTCTTGCGATCACGGTTTTGATCTGTCATTACAAATTCTTGGGCTCGTTCAGCGTGCTCAAGCTTCTGGCATCCCTTTCAATGGACCTGAAGAGGGCAGAGATACACCTGAGGTTTGTCAGCTCATGCGCAGAGCTTCTGCGGACACTGTCGTACTCCTCAGGAATGACAAGAAAATTCTTCTGATCACCGGTCAATCAGCTATCAAGAAAATTGCTGTTATCGGACCCAACGCTAAGAACATGTTCTTCTCTGGAGGAGGTTCTGCTTGTCTGAAGCCCACTTACGTGGTCACTCCCCTAGAAGGCATCAAAGAGGCCATGCGCGAATCGGGTATGGAGGTGACATTCAGCATTTGGTTGCAGCTCCCATAGATATTTGCCTCCTGCATCCCCATACCTTCGAGCACCAGGTGGTCAGAAGGGTCCTGGAGCATTTCTTGAGTTCTGGAACGAGCTACCCTCCACCTCGTTCATTGAGATTTCACCCAATTTTAGTGAACAGGTGGCACCCTGTGCATGGGCTACACCAACTGCTGACACCAAATTTTTTATGGCTGATGGTGTGGACTCCTCGAAAGTCAATGAAATATGTTGGATTCGTGTGAGTATCCCAAGTTGCCTTACAAGACCGCGCCCGATACTGAAGCAACACACAGTACTCCACAACTTTTGTTCCAGACAAAGACGGAGACTGGGAACTTGGTCTTAACGTCACTGGGCAGGCCAACCTCTTCCTGGATGGGAAACTTGTGATTGACCTGAGCACAAATCCGGAGAGAGGAGAAAATTTCATGAACGTTGGCACGGTGGATGTCATCCGCTCCGTCAAAGGTCTCAAAGCCGGCCAGGAGTATCATCTCAAGATCAGGCTGTGCAACGAAGAGTATGTGAAGCATGGACCACTTGTGCCTGGTCATGGCGGACTCAGACTTGGGGCATTCTGCACAATTGACCCTGAGGATGCCATCAAGAAGGCAGTCCAAAATCTGAAAGATGCTGATTGTGCGTGCATGTCTTGACCTTAGTAACGCTGAATGTTCATACATAAGATAGTGGCTGTCATCGTTGCTGGCATCAATCATGAGTGAGTGGCTGTGGAATCTACAGCGTTTAGAGCCATATTACTGATGATTTGTAGGTGGGAGAGCAAAGGATTCGACCATCCTGACTTGGAGTACTGTACCTACACGACCGTAGGTTCAATGGATTTTTGCGTGACATGCAACTAGAATAAGTTCCAAAAGAACGGAGGTTCAAGCCTCCGGCGAACGTGTGACATTGAACTAAGATGTTGTATCCTCGTCGGCGTGACACAATACATTCTCCAGGAGATGCTGCCAGGTACACCATTACCATGGCATTGATAAGTCTAATTTAGCCTTCAGGCGTGCTCAACACACTGATCAGCGACAAGTTTTTATCTTTGATTTGTTTCAGATTTCTCAGCGGCAACCTTTGCTTGACCCTATCGATGGCAAGCCAACACTCAGTAAGTTCGCTTTTTCATCGGCTCTTTCTTCGAGACACATTGAATTCGACCTGTCGTGTTTTTCAGAATCAGACCACTTTTATTTTCCCTTCAGCATTCTCGTTGTTGAAATTGAGGAATCAAGACACTTCATGATGGATTAGTGGGCTGGTTTTTTCAAGCCTATTACGATGTCAACAACTCTGAGTTAGTGAGTTAGTGAAATTGGTACGTGTTTTTGCTTTCTATGATTTATCTGCAATTTTCTGATTTGTTCCAAGGCATTTTTGAAATGCGAAAGCCCTGGCAGTTTGATCTCAGTTTCGAAAGCTTCAGAAGCTCTGAAGCACACAGGGCCCTTCATGGACTCAAGCGAATGTATTGAGTGCCTTGAGACTTGGAGAAGATGTCCGGGGATGCTGGTATCGGGGATACCCCAAAAACAACCTGTAAAGCCCCATTACTCGAGGGTAATGAAGGCGAAGAGGGCTCTTCCTTGGAAATGAATGAAGGACATGCGGACACTGCTTTCGAACCATTGAGCTTCTTGCTTGTTGGGCTGATCCCCAGGCGTCTCGAGCTCCTACAACCGGTCTGGCTGATTCTTTGGAGCCTGAGGAGCTCGACATCCCATCTCTGACTGAATACAGTCATGGTAAGCGTCTCAGAGTCTCAAATTTTACGCTACAAGGAGTACAGACAAAACTAGCTATTGTAGATGAATGTCCTACGTCTAAATATCAGCTTAGGTTTTTTCTGTCACACTTTGAGGTTCAAAGTACTGTGTGATAGGTGACGAACTATGTCGTAAGTTCAATTTCCGGGTCAAGCGTGAGGCGTGACGAACCTACGGTCGTGTAGGTACAGTAAAGTCTCTGAATGATTTTATGAACAGTTGAATTAACTAAACCACAAAGGCTGCCCGGACTCATCAATCGTCTCATACCTGATATCATTGCAGCCAATCCAAATACTGTCATCGTCAATCAGTCTGGATCACCAGTCCATATGCCATGGGCTGATCAAGCCCACACATTACTTCAGGTATGAATTTGGCCGACTAACTTAGACTGTACTGAAAAATACATCTAGACATTCTATGGAGGAAACAAGGGAGGTCACGGAATAGCTGACATACTTTTTGGCAAAGTCAACCCTTCTGCAAAGCTTTCTATGACATTCCCATGAGCTCTTATATCCAAGGGATGACCCATATATCATGTTATTGACTGGGCAATAAAGGGCCCACATTGAAGATACCCTGCCTTGTCCCTCCTATGGTCATAATGTCGAAGTTCACGGCAAGGTTGTGTACAATGAAATATGTGACATTTGGTCCTCATCCCCATATCTTCTCAGAGTCTTTTAGGGTGTCTTTGTTGGATATAGAAACTATGAGAAGAGAGGCATTGCTCCACGTTTTCCCTTCGGTTTTGGTCTCTCCTACACTACCTTCGAGTTCAGCAATGCTTCAGTGACGCCCATATCAGAAGACAGCAGATTCAGTGTGTCCTTCACCATCAAAAATACTGGCAAAGATTCGGGACGTGAAGTTGGCCAAGTATACATTGCAGACCCCGATTCTTCGCTCCCTTGCCCTGGAAAGGAACTCAAGGGCTTCACCAAAGTCAATCTAAAGCCAGGAGAAGAAAAGAAAGCGACTGTTGAGCTTACAAGGGATGCTATCAGTTTCTACGATGAGAGGCAAAAAGCATGGGTGGTGGAAGCAGGAACCTTTGAGGTGTATGTCAGTGCTTCGTCTGCAGATATAAAGTTGTCGACCACCACCGAGTTGAAGCAAGGCTTCACTTGGATTGGTCTTTGAGTTTTCACCCGTACGAGGTCAATAAATTGTATATTAGTGTTTTTTTCGACCAAACATTCGTCCTGTGTCCTTGCTGTGTCCCGCTGAACCCAGGCCCGCGAACCAAGCTGTTGATACAGCCCTGGAGCAATTTCAAGTTTGCTTGTTCTTAGTGATGTAGACTCCATCATCCTTTGTGGTGTATATACACTGGTCATTATTGGCATATCAATTAATGGTTAGGGTTTTCTCACTGGTGCAACTGCGCGAAGTTGACCAGCTCCCTAATAAATTAGTATGTGTGTAGGTACCCGGCTTGTGGAAGTGTGGAAGGTGAGATCATGAAATTACGTGATTGACAATGACATACTCCACAGGGAAGGGGACGCGATGAATGCTGTTTAGTTGCCAACACCTTTGAGTTTGTGCCATATCTCTTTGGTGGCGAGGGCCGCGTTCTCCTCTCATTGCACCTACCTTAACACATTGAATCTATAATTGCTATATTTCTCTCGACCAACACTCATCTCGGCACTCAAAGTCCTTAGTTCTGGTTATTCACATGCCCAGCTCGACTCACAGCGGAGGTTCCGAACCACCACCAGCCTACCCTGCAGAGCCTTATGTCGCAAACGGTGTTCAAGGCACGCACTCGCCACAGCTAGGGCCAACTACCCTCGATAATCTATATTACAGCCCAGGCAACTTTGCTCATGCATCATACCCTGAGCCTTTGCCTACCGCACTCCCTGCCTTTGGCCCAACTCCGTTAGCGCAAGCTCACCTCCTTCCTTACTATGATCCACGCTCGCCACACTCCGTTTCAGCGGCAGCGTCGAGGGCAAGATGGAGGTTTCTCGGAGCATTGCTGTGTGCATGGGCCATCATTCTCATCCTAGCATTGGGCGGTGGGATGTGTCAGTGATTCTAGGAAATCTAAGCGTCAGTCAGCTTGGCAGACCTACGTCACGTCAACCTAGGTTAAGAGTATGGGGAACTTCATGACACTCTTAGGGTGTATCAACGTACATTCCTCCTACCACAGCATGTCCCATCCTCCTACCTGTACACTGCCATTATTCTTCTAGGATGCAGTGGCCACAATATGTTGGAAATCGACGCCGACACAGCACCCACTGTAGGCAACAGGGCGCCTGGGCGCCGCTGAGCGCTGACATGTCGGGCAATCAGGCATGGTCGTAGCCGACGTCACAGATCGGTGCCATGTTGGATCAACACCGCGCGTGCCTAATTGTCACGCGCCTGTGGGTGTAGTGGCACTCGTGCAATGGCAGCGGCGTGTTTGCCGCTGCAGATAACTTGTTTAGTATTCTTGCTTTGTTATGTTCCTTCCGAATACCTGATTGCTCGTATATTCATAGTTCTACTTTGTTCTGTGTATCACACGCCTTCAGAAGTTGTTTAGTTGTTATTTAGTTGATGCATTGTGATCTTCTAGGTACTGTCTTTGATGGCGTCCTGTATATACGAGTAGCTAGGCCTTTGGGGGAGCTCAGTCGAACATTACTGAGCACCCCGAAGGTATGTCCTGATACGAATCAAGTCAAACATTACTGAGCGCCCCGAAGTTCTATTTTACTATGATGTACATGCAGTTACAACTTATAATGTACTCATATGCATTATGACACAACTATAGTAGTTCACGTAGAACGGGGAACGATTGATTGTGTACCTCCAGATCCACACTCATATATCCTCCCGTGCATTGCCTTCTGTCAGATTTGACGAGTTCCGAGAAATGTTTATGTAAATCCACTGCAAAGTGCACCTCTTGATTTGAGTACTCCTCACGTTAGCAATGGCTGTCACCACCAGAAGGTGGCAAGACTAATTCACAATAATTTAACAATTTCTATGACTCGTGCAAAAAGCGGGAAACTTGGTTCTGATTATACTTTTGAACAAAAGGTGTGTTGTGCCACCTAGACATGTTGGACTCAGGAAATATTCTGTCACACTCATACGAAAGCCTGTGTGTTCTAGCATAAATATGCTGTAAATAAGATTCGGTTTAAATAATGAGACTGAGGACACAAAGGTGAGGCGTGGCCCTCACCAGTAGCTCCGAACCGGGCCAAGGGCCGTTCTTGCGTGCGTGTAAAGGGAACCAATGGCGACACGCATGACATGAAACATAGCTTTCAGGCAGGTTGACCACGGTTCGAAGTGGACATACGCAAAATGGCCAGGGCCTTGGACCTAGTAGCAGCCTAGTAATCACCAGTCAGGCCTAGTCGGGAATCAATCTTCAATATTCAGCCTATATGCATTATGTCTAGTGGTATGGCCCCTTTAGGCTTACACTGCGGTTCAACCAGAACCTGGTTGAACGCAGCGTTGAAACGTTGAGCCCTGTTGAGCCCCAGGGACAAAGGGAGCATCTTTCAATAGGGGTTATATGCTCATAGTCAATTATCCCTCTAGCGAGAAGAGATAATTTGGTACTTTGATTTGTGGATTCCACTCGGTAACGGCTGGTGGATTGATTTGTGCCTGTCTTCAGATGATAAATGAGCGCTTGTTATGGAGATGAGGAGAAAACCGAGCGACCCGCGTGTTTGCACTCAACCACCATACCCCACGGGGATCTCTTGACTCTTGACTCTATGTCTGCCTGCGCCAGTTATAGGCTATATCTCATCCGTGCGACAAGTAGCGCATACTAAAGCTGGCACCATACTGTACTCGAAGTACGTCCAGTGGCCTCGATGGTGGCGGGGGGCGAACAATGGAAGGCGGGGGGGCGTGGGAGACAAACAACGTCAGGGTCCGTGCGTGAGAAATCTGATACATTTGCGACCCAAATATTGGACGTCGGCGAATTTTTTCGGTTGATTTCTGGATCGGCCCCGCGCGCTTCCTTTTGCTCCTCCACTTGACAACTCAATCGCATCTTCACCGTCGACAGCAACAGCGAGCAAGCCCCCTCCCCGTCGCCCACAGCGATCAGACCACCTTGCTCCTCACACCCTCAGCTGGTCCTCACCATCGCAACCTCGCTGGGCTGCTTGGCGGTATTTGTTCCAAGTGCTTATTTATCCCCATCCCACGCGTCGCGCACGTCGTCCACCCGTTGCCCGCCCATCCTTTCCTTTCCTCAACCTCTTCACTCGCCTATAACTTCCTAGCATCAGCAATCGCACATATCTGCATTTTTGGCAACTGTTTCATTGTATCAATACTGGCAACTGTTCGCACCGCGTCACCTAGTCCTCATCGCTCTCCTCCCCCGTTGATGTCCAATTTCTAGTCTCATCCCATTTCACTACGCTCAACATCGCTTCTCTCCACCTTCTACTTATTCAATCTGGCGTCCCAAACCCTTCCTAATCCTCCCGAAGAAGACCTGATCAATCGGTCCCTACTCGACTCACTTGAAGCTCAAGGCGACTCTGAGCCGTCTCCAAACACATCTGCAGATATTGATTCTTCTCACATGGCTCAGGTGAGCGCACCGCCATCTAACACGGGCTCTGGCATGTCCTCCCCGGAGGCTTTCACCCAACCTTCCACGATGATCCAATCCGACTCCCCCCATACCTCCGACTTCATGAAGCACACCGATGGACTACATCATCCGACTGATTTGAGCAGTCGATTTGCCCCACAATCAAGCGAATTATTTGCACAAGGTCCTGGTCACAGTCTCATTCCCCAATTTCATCCCTTCGCTGACTTGGTTCGCAATGCAGATAACAGCACTTTGTTGTTGAGATCACCTCACCAGGGTGGGCCCGGGTCTGGAGCGCTCAGCCCCCACCAGGCTGCCATGAATGAGTTCGCCTCTGGGCCTTTCAGGTCTTCCTTTAGTGCCTTTAATGGAAGCAACGGCTCGGGTACCGGCACCCCCGGCGCCAATGGTCTCGGAGGCACTCGCATGCGTCAGCAAAGCGTTCCCGCTACTCATCAGTCGTTCTCTAGTTCTGATGCTCACGGACCCCTGGGACTGCAACAGCAATTGTCTCAGCAAGGCATCCCGTCTAATTCGGCACCGTTTGACTCGCGTGCGAACGCATTCGAGCTAGGTAGCCCTACGTCGATCGGAGGTTTGAAAGGCGGTCAGCCTCAGCAGTTTATCACTGCCATGGACGCATTTCACTCCCATCCCATCAAGCCAAGTCCTCAGCAAGTCCATGACACTTATCAACACCTTAACACTCGTTCGGGAACTCAAATGTCATATATGAATGGGGTTCAGCTTCAAAGTCAAACTCCGTATGGTCCACACCTGCAATCCAACGGTTCTTCTGCAGGGCTGAGTGCAAGGGTGCTCGGTAACTCCGCTCAAATCGGTCTCGGCGCTGGCGCTGGCGCAGGCATGACGGCAGAAGGAAGTCCCGCCGGTAACTTACAGCAAGAGGAAATCTCGACGATCTTTGTTGTTGGATTTCCGGAGGACATGCAGGTTTGTGTTCATGCTTATGAGAATGACCAAAAAGTCTGACATATCACAAAGGAGCGAGAATTTCAGAATATGTTCACTTTTTCCGCTGGATTCGAAGCGGCGACATTGAAGATCCCAAACAAAGAGTACACAGCTTACGGCTCCTCCGGCGGTCCTACGGGTGTCACGACACCGTCGGGAATCCCCTTGCGCAGTAGCAATTCGTTCTCTTCTGCTTATCTTGGTGGAGGTTCCAATGATCCCTATAACCTTGTGACTGTGAATCAAGGTGGAGTCGTGGTCGACAATGGCCGAGATGGACCCACTACATCGTGGCCCCCTCTTGCTACCCATCCCCTCGACGATCCAAGTCCTTTCGGTTCTGGTCCTAGTCAACAGGGCCAAGGGGGGCCCGGGAGTCAGCCTCCGAGGAAGCAAATAATAGGTTTCGCCAAGTTTCGCACCAGACAGGAAGCCCTGGAAGCGCGCGATGTTCTTCAGGGGCGTAGGGTGGATATTGAGAAGGGCGCAATCCTGAAGGCCGAGATGGCGAAGAAGAACTTGCACACCAAACGAGGACCTGGCAACGGAGTGAGTACCAGCACTCCAACGACCATGTCTGCTGGGAGCGGTGGCGTTGCTAGTGGAGGCTTGACGGGCGTAAATGTTGCTGGTGGTATGAACCTGGGTAACATGAACGCCGACGCGCTGGCTGGTCTTGCCGCGAATCTTAGCCTCAACCATGCTAGTCTTAACCCATTAGCTGGTTTGAATGGTGACGCATCTTCGATTGCCCGTGGTCGCGACTTCAATTCCGTCGGGTTTAACGAGCGCGGTACCAGTGCGGGTTGGCGCGAGCGTCTTGGTGACAGCAGCGAGGATGAAACTGACGTTAACCTCAATCGCGAACGCAGAAGGGAGGCTCTTAGTGCAATGGGGCTGTCGCTAGGCGTTGGCCTGGGACTACGCGGTGCGCGTGAGCGTGCGCAAGCTGAAGAAGATCAAGAGAGGGATCGTTTCAGAAGGAAGGACTGGGACAAGGCTGACGTCTCTGGTGTAGCCGCACCCAGAAGGTTGCCAGGCCCTTCGGCAGCGTACGAAGCCTTCCACTCTGTCCCCCCCGGACTAGCACGCTACCCCAGTGGTGGGGCGGGTGGTATTCTTGCACAAAGCGCTTCTAGCCCTGGCGAAAGTGGAATGTCCAGCCCACTTCTCGGTCACCGTGATAGTGCTATCGGTCTCTGGGATCCCCCGTCTTTGCGTGACCGCGAAGTTCTCAACTCCTCTCAGCCGCTCTCGTTGTACGCCCGGCGAGGCACGATCGTCGCGCCCTCTTCTCAGGAAGGATCTCCGCCAGGCAACCAGGTCCCATTTTCTCCCCAAGAACTTGAGAGCGTGGATATGTTGCCTCAGCATCGTGCTGCTCCCAACAGAGCGATGAATGCTTTCGCCTCTTCGGAGGATCAACTGCGCCGAGAAGATCATCACATTCCAACATCTTTGCCTCCATCCTCCAGTGCGACATCTACCTCTAGCGTGGGTGGGGACGGCGATAGTGGCGCACCTCTCGCTGTTGCTACAGGCAGTCGTCAAGTTGTAGGGAGTGCTGGCCCTACATCCCCTCAGCTTCATTCCCCTTCCTCAAACACCGGATCAGCAACTTCTGGCGGTGGCCCCTTCGCTGGTTCTTTACCCCCTAGCATGTCCAATTCGAGTATCTTGACTGGTCCTGCTCCAAGAGGGACGGTGGTTGATCAGAACCCTCCAATCAATACGCTATATGTTGGCAACTTGCCCACCGGACCCATGCCAAATGGTTATCCTGCCGGATACTTAGAGGATAGCCTGCGAGAACTGTTTTCGCGCCAGCCGGGATACCGCAAGCTTTGCTTCAGGCAGAAGAGCAACGGTCCGATGTGTTTTGTTGAGGTGAGTTCGGTTTAATTTTGCTCTCCCAAGTTAACGTTAACGCACAATTGATGTCTTCGCAGTTTGAGGATGTGAACTACGCATCCAAAGCCTTGACAACATTGTACGGGCAAACCTTGAATGGTTTAGTCAAGAACGGCGGAATCCGCCTTTCTTACAGCAAGAACCCACTTGGCGTGCGCACGCCTACTAGCGCGGGCAGTGGTCCTTCCCTACAGCAACAACAGTTCCATGCTCAGCAAGGCGTCGTTTCCCCCTTCCCTTCGGAAGCGTTTCAGCCGCGTCATTCTTTTGACGTAGACCCTGGCCCGCGACGCGACAGCACGGTCACTTCACCCGTCCCTTCTGCCTTCAGTTTTTCGCGCTCTCCTCCGCCACCTCGATTTATATCCCCGTCTCCTCCATCTTCGGGATTTGGACTGGTTCCGCGGGGCGCCCATAGCTTCGGGCTGCCTTCGCCTTCCCACAGCGGAGCACCATCAACTTTCTCCCCTTTTGGCCTTCCCTTGTCGCCTCATTCTGCTTTTTCTCACATGCACAACTCGCAATCCACGATACCCGACTCATTGAGCTCTGACATTGCGTCAATGGCTCCTGATCATTCGCAACACATTCCTCACGGTGCGCTGTCGCCTTCTCCAAATGCATTAGAGGCTGCTAGGGCCGCCTAAGGGAGGAACATTTTCCACATTTTTTTCTCGCAATACGCATGCAAGCATCTACAGAGCATTCTGCAAACTATATATTGTGTACCTACCATCGCCATGATCAACACTCAAACAACTCAGATTGCATGACGTTTCTCATCTGTTCGGACATACCTTTTCGTCTGTTACTCATTAATCACTCCAGTTTACCACATTCTGTTCTGTCTGTTTTCGTTCGTGTCTGTTCTCCTTCGCTCCACAGAATCACCTATTCTACCACTGCCATTACCATCGTCTCATCACACTCGGTTCACTGATATCTCTAGTATATTACTTTACCAATTTGTTTGATCCCAGCCACTTCTGCATTTTGTTAGTCACAGGTCTTAACCTCCACCATCGCCCTTCCATGTTCGACTTTGCATACTTATAACGTGAAGTTACACACTTATCATTACTTTCGCTGAATATGCGCTTGCGCAGTATGTATACTACTTTACACGAGTGAATATGATATTGACGGACTTCAATTTGAACTTCATTGCACACTAGACGCGCCAGACTAGCATATACCTGCCTGATTCTAAGCATAAGTCGAGAAACTGTCGTTTACGTTAGCCTGGCGCTCGGCGTCATCGTTCTCTGCAGCTGCGGCGTTGACGTTCATATGAACAGGCATATGCGTATGACGCTTCGTGCAATTAAGTTGTCTGAATCATTCGAGCTCATGCACTCGGCAAATGCCGGAGTAGTTGATAAATGGCATGGTACACTTAGGATAAATGTAGTAAAGCGATTTAAAGTGATTCGAAGGCTTGTCAGGAGTATTGCGCTCCAGTCAAGAATGGACCCAGAATACGCGCCAGTCTTCAACTCTCTTACTGATGGCAATGGAGAACCTACCTCAACGGATCCGATGGATAGCGTGGAAGACATTACGAAACCCATGTCAAAGAAAGCCCAGAAGAAGGCAGCGAAGGCAGCGCGTATGGCTGAGATCAAGGTGGAACGACGGGCTCGGGAAAGGGAGGCAAAGAAACGGAAACGCAAGGAACGTGCAGAGGCTGAGCGGGAAAGAGGAGAGGTTGGCGATGTCGATGAAGAGGGAGACGAGCAGCAGAGGACCAAACGACAGAAGCTTGCCCGATCATCTGCACAGCAGACCACGTTTAATGCTAAAGTCGTCGTGGACCTCGGTTTTGATGACATGATGATCGACAAGGCGCGTCTTAAATGGTTTCTGACTTTCAACATCTATCTGAGCGGTACCCTTCCGTGATTTAGGAAATTGTGTCTTTGACCTCACAGCTCGCTTACACTTATGGTGCCAACCGCCGCGCCTCGCACCCTTTCTCGGGTCTGATATTTACTTCTCTCAATGGACGCACAAAGGCACGGCTAGACAGTATGAACGATTCGTCGTACAAAAGATGGACTAACGCGGAGTGGTGGGAGGAAGGGTACGAACGGCTATGGGCACCCGTTAGCACAGAAGAGCCTCAACAACCACTAGACGACGAGAGCGAGCAGTTGCCTCTGCTATCGAGCTCGCATACTCGTTCGAGGAAAGAGGATGTGGTGTATCTGACGGCGGATACTGATGAAGAGCTCATGGAACTCAAGGAAGGCGAAGTGTACATCATTGGAGGAATTTGCGACCACAATCGGTATAAAGTAGGCATACTCAGCTCTGACTGGACCTGATTTTGAAGAAGTGGGGTGCTGACTGGACGGCTAGAACCTATGCCTGAACAAAGCGAAGGAGGCAGGTATCAGGACAGCCCGGCTTCCGATAGGCAGATACCTTGCCTCGCTAAAGACACGCAAAGTCTTGACGGTGAACCAGGTACGTGGATTGCCGTCTTCGGCCATGCTGTGATGTTTTGGACGTGAAATAGGTGTTCGAGATACTGCTGAGATGGACAGAAACCCAGGACTGGGAGGGCGCGTTCTGGAGTGTGATTCCAAAGCGGAAGTTCATCAGCGGTGAAACCGACAATGTCTCCGCGGGACCTATAAATGAAAAGGAGGAAGAAGTGAACGATCAAGAGCTCGCAGAGCGGGAACCTGATTCGTAAACAGGACGACTGTGACAAATGAGGACCAGCAGATACTGGCCGTTACTTTGGTGTAACTTTAGGCGAATGTATTATGACTCTCCTACAAAACCTCGTTTAAGCTGGTCTCTCCCGTCCCGCGCTCTAACGGCTTCGGTTGATTGGGGGCGGGTTTCCAGCCAATCTAAGGCGAAAGTAAGCATCAGAGCAGACGGGGAAGGCGAGGCAATTACCATGTAAATGACTTGGAAGGTAGCTGGGATATTGCCTTCCTGTGTACCATGCATTTCCTTGTAGATTGCCGACGCAGCTGTCAACGTATCTCGACTAATGATGTGCCTTCTGTAGAGATATTAAATTATCATCTTGAAGGGAATCAACGAGACAGACCGTCCCAGCACGCTATTACTTTCGCCCATGTCGCGGAGGTCATCTAGCAGCTCCCATATACTAGGATATTCTACCTTGACCTCGTCAATGTCAACAGTCAAGAGGGTAAATCCAGCGCGGGAAAGCAGGTTAGACATGTCCTTGGTGTCTAGTCATAAATCAATACGCGGTCTGCGAATTATAGCGTCAACCTACCGGTCATGGGGGAAATATGAGGTGAGATGCCACCTTCCCGCTCAACTTCAGCAAGCTGGAGAGCCGTCCTGTCCATCTGACGTCAGCGAGCGTTGATACATATCCATCCGGGACATTAACCTTAGCTCAAAGAGTGTATCCCCTCCGAACATAGCCGCTAGAAAGAGGCCATCTGGCTTCAGGGATTCTTTCACCTGTACGAGAACACCTACGCAGACGGGATATGTCAAGTTGAGCTCGGGGAGAAGGGGAGGGAACATACCTGGAAGGTCATTGACCCACTGAAGGCTCAAGCAAGACATGACAGCTTCTTGGGAGTTGCGGGGAAGGATATCGAGTAAAGCTTCCTCGTCGGCATTTACTCTCTCGACTTCCACTGTAATATGCGCGCTCTAGCGATGTAAACCGTTGATGTTTAAATGACTTGCCTTCAAATTCCTCGTCAGGGTCACGATTTAGAGTTTGTTCTGGATTATTAAATTGTCAGCACTCGAGTATACCTTTTTCGAAGAGAGACTTACCACTCGAGTCGATCATGATGACCTTGCGCGTCTTCTCAGGATCTAATAATTTGGACATATGCCCCGGCCCAGAACCAAGGTCAACTATAGTATCGAACTTGCGTTTGATATCCTGTAGCACAAGATATATGTTTTGAACAGTGAACAGACAAGTCAGACAAGCTGAGACTTACCATAAGTCGCTCCATGAGCCTCTCTGCTACCTCCTCTCTGACGTAGTCGACTGTCCTGCTTCGAACGCCGGCATCTCGGGAAACGGCACGGTCTTTCTGCATGCGTTTAGCATTTCTGTCAAAGACTTGATAAGGGGCGGCTTTGGGGGCGAAAGAGCTGGGTGACTCCGTCGCAAATGTTCTGAAGGGTTGCGAGCGGAGGAGCAGCCGTGTTCTAGAGGTGAGGCTAATGAACGCCATTGTGGAGGACCAATAGGATGGAAAAGGCAAGAATGTTCTTTGACGCGTTCCCCGGTGTCACGCCAACCCACGCTCCCTCTAGTCGCGTCTCCGAGTCGCCAGTGGCAGTCTCCTGTTTTCTGCTGACTCCATCATTCCCTCTCCTGAGGCGAGGCAATGGAGAACGGCCAACCAAACCATGGCGCGCCGACCAGCAACTCAGCAGTTTCCGTCAACACCAACGTTCCGCCCTTCCTAGACGAGCGCCGCTACAACTACGCCATCGCACACATCCAGCGAGCTCGTCAACAGCTCGACCGGTACGAAAGTACCATCAACAATTCCCATCAACGCTATTTGGAGGAGACCATTGATCAAGGCCGGAGAGCACAGTCAGTCTTAATGGCTATGGCTTTTGCGTAATCCTAACGTATTCTAGGCAAATGCTACAGATCATGTACGCAACTCAAGCTCATGGCCAAGCTCCAGGCCAAGCCCAGGTTCAAGCTCAAATTCAAGCGCAAGCGCAAGCTCAAGTTCGAGCTCAAGCTCAAGCTCAATCTGGGTCAAACGCTCAGTAAGTTATCGAATCACTTTTATTGGAGGTTCATGCTCAACCTAGCATGTTAGATCAATCCAAGCACCTCCGAGAGTGGCTTCAGTGCACCCTGGCTGGTTTCCTCCACCAAACTCAGCGGCTGTTGCTGTTGATCCTCGTGGTAACCAGGTCCCATTGACGGCTCGCTCTGACAGCCCTCGCATGATGAATCCTTTTCATGCGGTATGTTTTCCTCCAATACTCGTATCACGAATCTAATAGTATTGTCGACCTTTGCCGCCATTTCCTAGTCGGCACCTATGCAGGATGGTAGAGCGTTTTCTCAGGTGGGAGCACAGCAGCGAGTGCCGCAGTTTGCACACCATCAGGGACTTACACAACAACATGTAAACCCCACTTCGCATCCCCCTCATCCACCGGGTTTCCCAAATCCGGACCAAATTCCGCAAGGTCACTCCATGGCTCGAATACCTATGAATCAGGCATCGGCCATGGCTAACTATTGGGAGACACTCGGACGAATCACCCAAGCCCAGCAGTCTCAGCAACAACAGAGTGCGTAGAGCTAGCCTGCTTACGTGTAACCCAGAACTCTGATGATTTGTCTTTCCACAGAGCAACAATTTAATCCTCAGGTCCAGCCTCATAATAATCAAACGCCATATCATCTTGCCACCACGACGAGTTTGGACAATGCGTTAGGCAATACATTTGGAGATCGCCCCATTGGAGCGGCACAGGCCAATGGTGCTGCTCCCGCCAACAGATCGTCGTCAACGCATGTTCGCCAGACGAATGATACTGATGGCTCTGGGCAAAATGTACGAATGCAAGAAACTCAGCTCGAGTATTCCAGGAGCGAATCTCGACATGTTCAGTCATCTAGTCCACCTATCGTAAGTTTGCCTACTGCCGAACTGCAAAGGAACACGGCCGGCTTGTCTTCCTCAATTCCTGGCGCGGCCCAAAGCAAAGATGCTCTTCTTCCCAAGCCAAGTGAAAGTTCTTTCGCCATTCCTGTGCAAAAGTCAATCGCCCCTTCAAACGTATCCGGTACTGAATTTCCCCATCGTGAAACTGCCGTTCGTCAAAACCCTGCGCCACTCACCTTACAACCTTCTCAACCCGGTGGGCAGTCACAAGACAACCGTGCCCCGCCAGAGCCTACCACGACGTCTCTGAACACGTTTGCCAACAAACCAGTCCGTTTTGAGGCTCCTTCAGAGTCTCCTATAGCTACGCAAACGGGCCAACACCCAAGGCTACCACACCATGCAATTCGCTCGCACGCACTTAGACCATTATCCGAAATGAACTCAAGTCAGCACACCACTGGCAGCATCCATGTTCCTGGCCCGTCCCAACGCATTCCAAACCTAGCTTTAGTGCACAATCAGTCTCCGATAAATGCTGCCCGTAGTCTAGATCCATCCTTGTATCGTCCCTTTAGCTTCTCTAATCACCCGCTTCCACCGAATGCTGGACCCGCTCCACCCACAGTCGACAGCGAAGCGCCCCGGACCAGTCCTCGGCAGCGCTCGCCAGAGGCAGGGCCCTCATCACCCGCTCCAGTGATAGCTGCTTTATCTCCTCCCGAAACTCCTTTGAAAATCCGCGCCTCCCCAAACCCACGGACACCCTCTCAGGCTGATATGCGGCGGCTCGCGAAGGATATTCAGCGTTCTTTGAGAAGACCAGGTATGCAAGCGCCCGGGCAGAGGCTACCAAGTGTCAATGCCTTAGGGCCCAAGCCCATAATTAAATCATCTCAGCAAAGTCAAGAGCCATTGTTGGATTTCAAGCCTAGGGACGCGTCTTCTGTTGACAGCCAAACTACGGAGGTGGACATGGCAATTCACAATTCCGCACCAGTAGCGTTAATTGCTGCACAGGATGAATCTTTGGGTAAGCAGCACGCTGCTACTGAAAGAACATCTTACTGACTCTCCATGCCATTAGGTGCCAAGGAACTCCAACCACAGCTACATGGGGCCGATGCTGCAGTGGAGACTTCTCGTGGCTTTATGGTTGGCCAGATTAGGAATAGTCTCCCAGACTCGTCGTACGCAATCACGCAACCGACTCCAAACCAAGTCCCTCTTTCACCGGACGGTGGTCAGGCCAAGGGAAACCCCGTGAGTAATGATGATGGCGAGCATGAAACTGCTTTCGTAGGACCTTTACCGCAGCCACCTGAGCAAATTGTCCTCGAGGGTTATCAGGAATATGTCAACCCCTCACACCTACCCTTTCCTGAGCCAGCCCCGTCACAGCCGCCTACGGTACACCCTACTGTCGACGTTGACATTCCATCACAAAGATATGGCCACCTCTTGATCGATGATGATACAATAGCGAACAGCTCCAACTACCCTAGTACACTCATATCCCCTTCGTTCGGCGAGGCGCCGTTCGACATAGCGATGGAGTACACGACCTCTCACAATGATCAAGAATTGGAGTTGGGACCGTCGACACGGATAGAAGAAGTCATCGCTTCGCCTGTACAGTCTACGTCAGGCCGCGTTCATGAAGTTTCAGTCGTCCATGAAGCCATCTCTCCATCACAGTTTGGACCTGGTCATTCAAACCAGAGTCCTGTCCAGGAGCGCGTTCGTCCGCCCATTGCATCATTGGCAGGTCCCTCGCAGGCGACTCACGTTCATGAGGTCAACTCAACAGAACTATTATCGTTTGGTCACACTCAGGAGACTCCCATTCGGGAAAAGAGTGGTACTCAAGCTGCAATCAAGACCCCATTATTCCTGCATTCCCCGACCCCGTCTCCTGAGCCACCATGCTTGCCGGCCGAGTTGACTAGTTCGGCTTTGGATGTGATAGACCTCACAGCTGACTCCCTAGCTGATGGCGACCCAGTTATCCCTTCCCAGGCTGATCCCATTGCAGCAACTGCGACCAAGGAGTACACTGTGATCTCTTCAAAGAGCAGCTCCGCAGCTGCCGAATCCACAGGAGGGCTTGTAAGAACTTCGACCAAGCGTAAGAGAACTAGTGACACGAGAAAATCCTTCTATATCCTCGTGCCTACACCTAATTGGCTCCGCCGAAAGCGACGAAAGGCTGGCGGAGGACGACCGGCCAGGTTGGGTGGTGAACATCAAAAATGTATGTTTTATTCTGAGCCGTCTGACTTTGTTTAACCACGCTGACAGCGCACAACTTTACGCCGGAAGAGCAGCAAATACTCGAGGCCTCAGGACAAATGTTGCGGGAACGTCCATGTTTGTGGAAAGACTGTCAGGCGGTGATGAACTCGGGCGATAACCTGTTCCTTCACATTATCAGGCATCATGTACCCACTGAGGTAAAACAAAATGAAGTTCCAATACATAACAATGTTGAATAAAATTTCTAGGGTGTGGTGCAATGTCGGTGGCAAGACTGTAATCAGGTGCTCGCCTCAACCGGGACCGTAGTGGAACACCATCTGGTCAGCCATGTACTACGTGTTATGCCATGTCCTGACATACGTAAGGAAGAAAATGGATTTTAAGAAGTGTTCATACTCACAGATGACCTCCGTAGATTGTTTTGAGGATTTCAGCGACCCGATTGACCTACTTCAACACAACAAGCGACATCAAAACGATGACCGATACCTCTTCAAAGTTACCAAGCCATATCACCCCATTGTTGCTGCTGAGCCAGAGGGAATTCCTACTATAATGCCTTCTTATCAGAGTGTACCCCGGCGGATCAGCCAGCATCCCATGTCTCGCCAGGATCACGACCGTATTGGACAAATGGTAACCTGTGGGAGCACATTCTGTTCGGCGTCCGGCTCACACTTGTGTCCAGGTACTGAGAAACATATTTGCACCGGTGGGGTTGAAACTGAGGAAGCAGAACGCGCCCATGCGCACCCGCGGATCGCGACTGCTATATGAGCAAGAAGGAAGTTCTCACTCAAGGCCGGACGAATACGACTTCCTTGCTTCGCTCTCTTCCGGGCCAGCCAAGCTAATGCTTGCTGACATAGACAATCATGAGGTAACGAAGATGTGTGAGGCTGACCTTGTACTTTGGAGGGGCGACGACTTGTGCTGGAATGGGCAAGAAGAATTCGGCGTCGCCATGGAGAACGAGGACGGGACTAATTTGGAGGGCCCAGACGGGCTGATCAAAGGAAACACGACCGGGAAGGATGCCGATCCGGATGTTATAGAGGAGGAGCGAGATCAGACGTTTGCACGCAGCCGCGGCAGCGAGATGTCAGACGGGACGGACGGGCGGAACGTAGGCGAGGAGGAAGACGTGGCACTGATGCTAGAGCCATAGAGGTTGGGAAGAAAAGATTGATGAACTTCTCCGGGCGTAGATGGTTGTGGCAGGTTGTGGCTGGTCGTCGCGACGTAAACCTGTTATGCGTTTGTTTTCACATGTGGATATGTTACGATGGGTATTTTGGATGATGGATTCGGGATGAATTAAGCGAGATATTCTTTTGGGCAGCAAAGTGTGGTCAGATGGTACCAAAGAATTGCATATATTATTTGATATTTGAGACTGACAGGGCCGGCAGACAACTCATCATTTGACTTATCTCTACCCTTTGTTTCCCCAACTCCCATCCTCTCCCTCCGCACATGGCAGGGCCTACTCAGGCTCTTGGGGCTGGTAAGTATGGCCTTTTGTACGCGTTTCTACTCCTTCGTGCTCAGCGGTGATCTTTTCCAGCGCCTTCTTACGTTTCTGCACGTTCCGCGGACGTAATTTTGTCCGATATACGCCCCACGAAACTCAGCCCAGAAGCGCTCACTTCCATCAACGTCTTCCTCGATGAGTTTCTCTATGCCATCCTTAGCGCTAGCCAAGCCCTCCATACGGCTAAAATTCGTGGAGGCGTCAACAAGATTCTCCCGACAACGCTCGGCAAGGAGGCTGTCCTGGAGGCGGAAATGGAGTTGAGGGCGTATTGGGAACGTAAGGGCGGGAGCCCCGAGCATGGCCCAGAGGAGGGTGACTGGAGCACCCAATGGATGTTCGAGGTTCGCACAATTTTTGCTGCTGTTCGCTTGCAACTGAATCAGAGGTGCCCCAGCTTCTTCGCCTCAAGTGTGAGGGGTACTCGACTCTAAGTGATACCGACGAGAACCCCGACGCGGAGGCTCGTCTATATGAGCGCATGAAGGCTCAGGGTGTCAAACCTCCTCAGCCGTCCGTGCTCGATCCTGCTGCTCTCTATTTAACGGCCATTGTTGAGTGCGTGATCGATTCTTTCGAGCTAGTACTACCGGTTAATGTTGACACTCGTTGCAGAGCTGTATGCGAGTACGTCTTTCGCACTGATCCACTCTCTCCAATGCTTATGCATTCATAGGCATGTCTTGTCTAACGTGGGACGCGTCGCCGCCAGAGACAGCAGCCGCACCGTGTCTAATGCCCACGATCTGTTCACCGCTTTGTGTGAGGATGCCACTATATATGGCCTGTTCAAGAGTATGAAAGGTGCTGTGTACCAGATAATTACCACGGATGCTTATTCTGACCTCTGTCCCAGTTTACGAGCAGATCGAATCTTTCTCCAAGGTCCCTCCCGCTCGTCGTACCAAATCCTTCTCGAAGGATAGTCCTCGCGCACCACCCGTAAGCTTCCAACATTCGCCAGAGTCTCTTCGCAGGGACTCGTCTCTCAATGGCCGACGGTCACAAACGTCCTCCGACCTTCCAGTCCCGCCAGGCCTCATTAGTTCGCCGTCACCCACGCCCTCGGTAGAGAAGGCAAATGGCCCCCTCAAGGGTAATGGGTCGAGTGGTAGAGCTTCCTTTGATAGGGGCTCTCTTAAGGATTCCCGTAACGGACACCACAAGTCTGAGTCGGCTGTCAGCGTTGGAAGGTCATTGCATGGTGGAGCAGCATCACCGACGTCTTCAACTTTCGATGTGCGTGTAATCTCTTCTTCTTGATTTCGTAGTCTTATGTTCTTGACACACAGGAATTTGATGATATGATGCGCTCTGGCACCACGATGAAAGTTTCGTTGACTCCTGATCGATTGAAGACAATGGAGGTGAGCAATGTCGGTACATTAGTCAATTTATCGAATGTAATATTGGAGCAGTCCTTCAACAAGGAGAAAGAAAAGGCTCGTGCACTGAAGACCAACGGCAGGTCCAACGAAAGGCGTCATCCTGGCGTCCCCCCAGTTCCTTCTTTGCCACCTCAAAACTCTATGCCTCCGCGCCAGCTCCGCCACGTTGATTCCATCATTGAAGATGAAGAGGACCCCTCGAGCGCCCAACGTCCTAGACAGCATAGTGTGACTTCAACACCTCTAGCATCTTCCGCACCTACACGCAAACGTTCTGCTTCCAGTGTTGCTACTCCTAAACATACTTCGAGGACCCCGTCTTTCTCAAGCATTGCACCATTCATGAAGCCTTCTTCCTCGAGTGCCACGGTTCCTACCCAGAAGCAGACTGCAGCTAAGGAGATGGATCCAGAGAACCCCAAAACGCAGCGCAAACGTAAAGTCGTCGGCAATTTAGAGGATATGGATATAGATGATATAATGGGAGGATCTGACAAAGAGGATCTGCCGCCCCCACCGCTATCAGCAGTCTCTAAGGGCGAGAAATCTCGAGGTATATCCTCTAATGCAAGAGATCTCATCGACTTCCTGTCCGAAGGTCCACCGGAACCCCCGCAGCCACCGTTCGGCAACGAGAATTTGGTTTCTTTTGATGCCCCGAAGCGCAGCGGTCGCTTGCAAAGAATGATATCCAAGATCACGCTCTCAAGTGACACCCGTGCTCGCTCGGATTCAGATGGGAGAATCTCGCCTCGCAAGGGTTTCGTCACCCCAGACATGCCCTCTTCCCCTGCTGGTACCACCAGGAGCAACATGATTCTTAGTCCTTTGGCAAACAAACCTGTTCTTCCTCGTTACCCCAGGGCCCCTTCGCCCTCCACCGGTTCACAAAGCTCTGGGGATAAGGACAAGGATAGTACGTCACAGGCCAGTCGTTCACGTGCGGCCTCCATGTCTCGTAAACCTGTGCCTCTGTGGGACGGCAACGAGCCTATGCCTGAGTCTGTTGTGGGGACGAAAGACTCCAGCGTCCCGGATGTGTCGTCAATCACAGATCTTTCATCCAAGCCACCAGCCCCTGCCGGTGCTACCATTGCAATACCTGCCAAGCGTACCGATAGTTTGCAGGCCCCACCATCTCAAACACTTACCATTCCCTCTGGGCCTGTCAACGCACCGCAGCGTACGTCCTCGAAGCGTGCTATGGAAAACGGGTCCAAACGGAATGTCGCTCCCAAGCCCGATCCTCAGCTCATCGCAGTCACCGAACACGCCCGCGATATGCATCGCCTTCTCTCCTCCGCTACGAATGCTGAAGAGTGCCGGCTCATTGTTGATATGTTTATGGCGAAATGCAAGATACCTATCGATCCAGTCGACCCCGACGTAGCAGTGGCGCATTCAGAAGATGCTACCATCAACGCCGAGAATGTAGTCGTTGAAGCGTTTCTCGGAGAAAGCCAGCTTGATAGCCCCAATGCGACACCCCCTCCATTGCCCGGCAGGAATCCTGCGCGGGCGGATACGACCCAACCCATCTGATTGCTTCTCATCTATATTCGGAGATATGTTCTGCTTCTTTGCACATATTTATTTTTTCGTGTACCTTGCTTCGTTCGCTCACCACACATGCTTGTTGAGCAGGCTAGTCCCCACATTCGTTTTGTCTTTGGGCGTCCTTCTATCCTTGATACCATTATTAGCTATGTATTCCCTGTAATGATGTGGTTCCAGTACAGTATGCCGTTCAGCTTTTGACATCTATAACTATGATACTTCCACTGAGACGGCAATGCCCATGGCGGCGAGCTCTGCGCAGAGGTATCTGAAGACATAGGGAACGGCAATGACATCGAGGTCGCCGCCTTTTGAGGTGCTACCAAGAACGTGCGAGGGTGGTATTGCGACTCTGAGATCAGCGTGGTTATGTGCTGGGCGCCCCGACGCCAACGCCTCGCGTGCTCGCTCGTCTTCTTCTTCGGCGGCGGCACGGCAGACTCTGCAATACTCTCCACCCGGCCCTGTCGCGCGGAGCTTGCCCGATGTCGAGGCTTCACCCAGGCTGACATCGTCGTATCCGAGGGAGATCAGGCTACCACACGTCCGACAGACCCAGGCAGTTGAGTAGTCGGAACAGTTCATCAGGCGGTCTTGGAGGAGGAAGGATGTTCCGTGCGCGATCAGGGCGTCACGCTCCATCTCACCGAAACGGATACCACCAGCGCGCTTGCGACCCTGTTACAAATACGTTGATTTTGAAGACATGAATTGCGAGGAGAATAGACAAAGCCAGAACGCACCTTAACGGGTTGACGAGTAACTTGGTCGACTGGACCTGTCGTTCGGACTTGGAACTTGTCGAGCACCATGTGTCGCAGGCGCTGGTAGTATACCACACCGATGTAAATGTCGGCGGCGAATTCCTGGCCAGTGATACCAGAATACATGGGCTCGTTGCCGTAGTAGTTGTACCCTGCGGCAAGCAGCTGGTCACCGAAGTACGAGATGGCAGTGTCCTCTTCAGAAAACCTTAACATTACATGTCAGCGAAAAATGAGGAGGCTGCCTGCAGATGTCAACTCACTGAAAAGGCGTCGCATCCTGAGCGAGGCCATGCATAGCTCCGGCCTTGCCAGCCATACTCTCTACTAACATACCGATAGTCATTCGACTTGGGAACGCATGCGGGTTGATGATGACATCTGGCTGCATGCCGCTCTCGGTGAAGGGCATGTCTACGGCGGGCCACTTTTGTGAGCAGACACCCTTCTGGCCGTGTCGTGACGAGAACTTGTCGCCAATGACAGGAGAACGTGTTATGCGCAAGGTGACTTGGATTTTCTGGAGTTCACTGTCTCCAGCATCTGCGCCTATCATACAATAGCGGCGCGTTAGCACGGATACGACATCCATAACGCTGTGATAGACCCACCTATGACGCGCACCGTGTCGACAATTGCCTGCTCATCGCCCTTGTACTTGACGAACTTTGTCCTCCCGGTATTATCATCGACATACGCAGCAAGCGGATCACCAGCATTGAGCTTGGCCCCAATGATTGGAAGACCATCCTGGTCAACAAAGTTGCAGCAAGCGTGCTGCTTATCTCCCAGTGTAGTGTTGATCTCGTACCCGAGGCCGAAATGAAGAGTAGGCGCCGAGGTAGCCTTGGAGGCACCGCGCATATCCTTCAGGTCGACTATCGAGGATTTGTAGACGGTACCGTATCCGAAACCTCGCTCATGGGCAGACTTGTTCAAAATCATGGCGTCCTCCATATCGTAGCCAGTGTACGAGATGACGGCGACGATGGCGTTCGTGCCGTTGGGGTAGGCATCCATGGCGTAGGTGTTGTGCAACCGTGGTCGCACGATGGGTGTTTGCCCTGTTTGCAAGCGGTAGAGCTTGTTGTCGGTACGGTGCTGCATCACTGTTGATGGAGTGCCCATGGTTTGTTTACCCATCTAGAGAACCCTAAGTGATATGAAACCGTAGAAGTAAGTGTCATTTACCTGGCACTGATAGATATTTCGGGGACTCTGAGAGCGTGTCAGCAGAGCTATTAGCCATAGAAAACCCACGTACTTGGTTGAAATCCGAGAAGGGGGTTAAATTTGCCAAGATCGAAAGGAAATTCGTGGGTGCATGTTCGACATGTGTAGATACATCCGGCTCAATCTCGCTGGGCTGAATAGCAATATCCATGTACACCTGCTCGAACGAACCTATCTGGTCGGCCTTTCCGTTCAGTAAATACTTCACCGGCCGCATCATCCTTGCCCGTGTTGAAAACAGGAATAAACCAGGGTATTGTCCACCCCTCGACTCTGGCACGAAGCCAATCTCAAGGTCCATGGGGACCTGGTGCTGGCCCTCGGTCTTCCAGAACCGCAGGTTGCCCGCGAGTTGACGGGCAACCGATGGCCGAGCCCAACCAATCACCCGGCCGTCAAGCTGTACGCAGAGGTTCTTTCTGCCGTCGATAGACGCAGAAAATGCTTGTGTCATACCATGGGCGACTAGCAGGGCTGGAATGTGTGCGACTGCCAAAGGGGAGGTGACGATGCGACATGTTCGCGAAAGATGATTGAGGAGACCACATGGCGAACCATCGGGAGTGTGGACAGGGCACAGAAAACCCCATGCTTCGGGAAGCAATTTTCTGACGGTTGTCGTTTTGAGTTCAGCAAAGAAGGCACCACGGTGAATGGAACGAAAATGAGAGATGTAACGAAGCCAATTCAGCTTTTCGGCAACGATAGTGAAACCGGATGCTTGCTGCAAGTCAAGTCCCGAGGGAGAGATGAGGTTGCCTGTGGCTAGGAAATTTGCCATCTTGGCACCAATGTCCCAGTTCACTTTATTGATGACCTTCGTTATGTAGCGTTCTGTGAAGATGCTTTAACGGTTATGATCAAGGTTACGCAATAGACTTACTGTCAATAAAATCCACCGGCGGTTCTGATCTTCGGACGTCAATGTTTATTTGATTGCGTACTGCATTTAAGCCCTCTTCCAGTCTTTCTTTGATGATCATGCCATATAGGTATCCTGGAAGGAGCACCTCTTGGTGCTGAGGCGAATCAGGATTATCCCCGCAGCAAGCACCGGAGACCAGAGCATAAAGCTTGCGAAGCATGAAGCTATCACAACTGTGAGCACGGTAACTTCAGGTTCCTCTATGAATTCAACGTACATTAACATACGGAACTTGTCCCTTGCCGAATCTGCGTGGACGAGAACCATCTTCTGAAGCAACCAAACACCGAGTGCCTTGTTAGTCCAGTCTTCTGGCAAACCTAAGACGACGCGGAATTTGTCGCCCAGATATTCAAGACATTGCTCGCCGGTGTACAGGGCGAATCGCTTAAAGCTGCGCAGAAGCAGCTCGACGCGGTCGGACAGAAAAGTGTTATCAAAGTCTTGCATCATGAGATGCTCAAAGATCTCTTTGTCAGAGGCGCCAATGAGAGCCTTGAGGATAAGCATGACTGGAATCACATATTCTTGCTTTCGCCAGCTGAAGCGTAACATTGCGCTCCCGTTGGCAAGGTAGTGGAGCGTATTTGTAGCGCTCGTCTGGTCTGGTCGGACACAGCGGATTTGAACTGCATGCTGAGTATATGATGGCCCTCTGTTCGTGAAAGACGGGCGGATAAGGGAGATGACATGATTTCGTCTTGGGAGGATGAGGTAGCGAATAAGACGTTCGTTGCCGTTGATGATAAAGTAGCCGCCGAATTCTTCGGGCTCTTCGTGTCGGCGGACAAGCTCTGAAGACGGTAATGATCGAAGGTTACACCGCACAGACTGTATTTTGACGTCAACTTGGTGCTTTGGATAAGAAAGTACTTGACACCGACCCGGACCATGATTGGCACTAGACCACAATCTCGCATTATGCTCTGGGTTGGCTCCTCGCCATTTATTCTCCAACAAATTTTGGCTTGCATACGACCTCGATAAGATACTAAGCGTTCACGAGCCTATAAATCTATATATGAGCATTGAAGGGATACTAACAATGAATGACAAGGAGATTCTGTCACTCTCAATCTCAGATGGCATGCTCACCTCTGAGGGATAAACTCGACGTTCAGTGCTCCATGTATCCTTGTCGGTTACACGAGGTGCTGATAATGATACATCCTCAATCCAAACTATCGTGGTTAGAGATTAGCTCACAAGAAACAGGTTATGCGTACAACTTACTGCTCAAGCGGTTTCCCCATCCTGTCTGGCCACTTTCAGTGCCTATCTGACCAGTCCCATCGAAAACAACCCTTTCTCCGATGTCTTTGACGGCGAGAGATAACAGGCCACGTCCGTCCCCGTCGCCCTTTGGGAGGCCTGAGTCGTCGAAGAGGGCATTGAATGATTCGAGAAGCGGAGTGACGAACTCGTTGAGGATTGGGTAGGTAGATGTTTTTTGGTCTGGGTTTCGAAATGCATCTTCGCGCGCTAGGGTATCAAAAGTGGGCTTGCGACTTGGCCCTGCCGATCCGTCTGGCATGTCGACGATTTTATGTTTTTTGGGCGAGTTTCCTCGAGCTTTAAACTGTAGCTCCTGACCAGCTGCTAGATTTTTGGCACAGCCACCACACTATCATCGGTCTCGCGTGGAAAAAATGACCATAAACGCGCTGTCTGAGTTTGTACGGTTTCCAACTCCGCGTCCTACCTCCTTTCTCGCACCGCTGTCGTCCACGACGGCGAGCTCCTCGTCGCTCTCGCCCCTCTCCAGAAAATGTTTGGAAACAACACCGTGCAGTCTACGTGGGGGCAGACGCAGCCGCAACAGAACCAGCAGCAGGGGCCCTCCGCGTTTGGTCAGCCCAGCAACAATGCGTTCGGAGCCGGTGGAGGTAAGTCATCATTCATCTGCCTTGCTGTTGACGATGCGGCACGCGAATCCTAACAAAGCATCATCAACAGCCTTTGGTTCAAGCACACCCTCTACCTTTGGCCAACCACAACAACCACAGCAGCAGGCAAACCCCATGTTTGGTGGTCTAGGAAGCACCCCCGGCAACACGGGCACATCTGGCTTTGGTATGTTTGTTTATTGTCCTCTATTCGTCTCTCCTCATTTCTTGTAGGTACTTTCGGGAACAACAGCGCGAGCACCTCTGCCTTTGGAGCACCCAAACCTACCACTGGCTTTGGCGGTTTTGGGGGCGGAGGTTCGACGTTCGGTTCGGGAACGAATGCGTTTGGGACAAACAACCCGGCTGGGACGTCGGGTTCGAACGTGTTCGGGTCTAACAGTGGCCCTCCAAACGCCTTTGGTGGAGGTGGTGGAATGTTCGGACAGAACAAGCCTACGACGGGTTTTGGTGTTACCACAGGTGAGCGACAAAGTATTCCTTCCATGATCAGCGCTGACATTCATTGCAGCGAATACCTCATCCGGACCGTCCGATAGCGTGCCACCAGTGACGACAGGGTCTTCGAATCCCCCGTTCAACGTGTTCACTGAGAAGGATGGAACCACTTCCACCATGCTGCAGTATCAGGCCATCACGGCCATGCCCGCCTACCGTGGCACATCTTTTGAGGAGATCCGCGTGCAGGATTACCAACAAGGGCGGAAAACCGCGGGAGCGTTTGGACAGTCATCGTTTGGCGCGCCCGCAGCCGGGTCACAGCCCACGGGCGCCTTTGGCCAGCCTGCAACAGGGTCTTCGATCTTCGGCGGCAGCGGCGGCGGCGGCGGAAACGCGTTCGGCAGCACGCCGAATAACCAGCCAGCCACTGGAGCAGGGTTTGGTGGGTTTGGTCAGAACACTGGTTCGACAGGTGGCAGCATGTTTGGTGGCGGTGGCACGTCGACCTTTGGTCAGCCTCAACAACAACAATCATCTGGGTTTGGCGGCTTCGGCCAGAACCAGCAGCAGCAGCAGCCGCAACAACAGCAACAACAACAGCCAGGCGCCGGCACTGGCAGCATCTTTGGTTCGACCACCACCAACCCTGCATTCAGTCAGCCAAACAAACCTACAACTGGCTTTGGCACTTTTGGTGGCGGCGCTGGTGAGTTCTTCGAACTATAAATCTCCATTGTGTTCTAATTATATCTATTAGCTGGCAATACTTTTGGAAACAATCCGTCAACAAACGCTTTTGGTCAACCTGCCAACACCGGTACTACTGGCTCGAGTATATTTGGACAGCCTCAGCAAAATCAAGGCACTAATACCTTTGGTGGCTTTGGCGCGAATAACAATAACGCTGCCAAACCTTCAATCTTTGGCCAGCCAGCCCAAGCAAACACAACTACTACTGGCTTCGGCGGTGGCGGCGGCCTTTTTGGAAACCCTCAACAGAACCAACAGCAAGGGCAGCAACCTGCAACAGGTGGGGGGCTGTTTGGGGGCAACGCTGGTGGTGGTTTATTCGGCCAACAGAACCAACAGAACCAACAGCAACCAAACCAGCAACAGCCGGGTGGTCGTACGTCGTCGTTCATATCTAAACTACATACACTCACAGTTTACCAGTTTTTGGAAACACTCAGACAACTCAGCCTTCCGGTGGCCTGTTTGGCAATACGAGCGGAGGAGGATTGTTTGGTAATAACAACCAGCAAAATCAACAGCCTGCGCAAACAAGCAGTCTATTCGGTCAGAAGCCAGCTGGCGCAGCCGCAGGTGGAGGCCTCTTTGGTGGCTTTGGTGCCAATACAAACAACACCACGCAAGGTACTGGCCAGCAGACCAACCTCTGGGGACAGCCATCGGGACAGGCGACAACGCAGCAGCCTGCATCGACGAATGCGTTTGGCACGTCGCTCTTCGGTAGTAAGCCCCCTGGCGCCCCGAATACCTCAACCTCGAACACTGGCTTTGGCAATTCGCTGTTCGGCGGTGGGCTCGGCCAATCAACCAACCTGAACGCATCCTCTGCCGCTCCAGTTCAGGGCAGTCTCACTGCGTCTATTGCCGAGCCGATCAACAACAGCATGCCCATCTTCTCTCTTCTCCCTCCTGGACCTCGCTCGGTCACTCTCGACCAACAACCCAAAAAGAAGCCGGGCTTCTTTGTCGATGTCCCGACGCGCTCTCCCGTCCCACGCCTCCAGCTAGGTTACGCCCCTGCAAACTCGAAGTTGCGAGGTTTCGGCGCTTCTACCGCAGGAGCCCAAGGCAACAACCAGTTCTCCAGCAGCCTACTGCCAAACGGGAAGTCCAACGCTCTGTCGTTAAGCAAGATTGAAGGCAGAGCATCTCCGGGGCCAGATTCTCTGTTCGGCCGTAGCTCGAGTCCTGCGCTCGGCAGCGGGCCCAGACAGAGCGTAAAGAAACTTGTGCTGGACAAGAAGGTCGAACCATCGGACCTCTTCACCAGGAGTGCATCGCCAGCTGCCCGTTCGAGCCCAGGCAAAGTACTGTTCAACCCCGCCCTCAGCCAGGCCGCCCGGGAGAAGGAGATCGCACGAGAAAAAGACGCGCTCGTGGCTGTTAGCGGACCGCAGAACGACGCAGCACCAACGAAGAAGTCCCTCAACCGGTTCTCTGCTCCCGGTACGAGCAGCGCTGTCAATGAGGACAAGTTAGAACCCGCTAAGCTAAAGCACGGAGACTACTGGGTCAAGCCGGACCTGAAAGACCTTGTGCACGTCGGCTACGAGCAGCTTGTCGCATTCGAGGGGCTCATCGTCGGGCGGATCGGCTACGGCGAGATCCACTTCCTCGAGCCAGTCGATCTGACGAACCTGAGCCGACTGGGCTCGCTGCTGGGCGAGGTCGTGCGGTTCGACGAGAAGGAGTGCAGCGTGTACCCGGACAGCGACGATGTCGACAAGCCCACTCCGGGATCGGGCCTGAACGTGCGTGCGAGGATCATTCTGGAGAACTGCTGGACGGTGGACAAGGCGACGAGAGAGCCGATCAAGGACGAGAAGCACCCTGCCGCGGTGAAGCACCTGAAGCGGCTGAAGGGCATGCGGGACACGCACTTTGAGAGCTTTGATATCAAGAACGGGAGGTGGACGTTTACTGTGGACCACTTCTAAAGCGTACCGTTTTGTTGTGTCCGTCTACCCAGTGGCTTCTCCCTCCCTCCCTCCTTGTATCTCCGTTCGTCTCCTCCATTCCACGCTGTGATTACGCCTATGCCTTTGTGAAGTCGTTTTGTTTTTGCATAATTTCTTTTGTCTTTAGTGAATATATACGTAGCTAGTTGTAAGTAGATATGCCACTGCAACAATTGCGAGGAATGTAATGAAGCTAGCTTTCCCATACTTTGAGATTCCATTTGGGTCCGATAGATGCGAAGCAGGTATGTCGTCACTCTGACACACTCCCCGAGTGGGACCGCAGGATGAGTGCGCAACAATATTTATAGTCCTCCGCCAGACCTTACTTCGCCATAATACACCATGAAGGCAGGGCTGACTCCTCTATTCTACTCATTATCTGACCATATGAATTACGTAGATTGTCTCCGAGTCCGAGCTCAAGGAGCACAACAACGCCACCATAAAAGGCGCCGTCGAGGGTGCAGCGCTAGGCTCTGCCATCGCCCTCCCGTCGTTTTGGTTGCTCAACAAGCGGTGGCCGTACTACCGCCAGCTCCCGCTCCCACTCAAGGCTTTCGGCGCGGTCATCGTCATCGCCCCCCTTATTTCTATTCGCGCGGAGCACGCTGGGCTCGAGTACGAGCGGTCAAAATGGTGAGTATGACCAGCAGTATACTCCTCCGTCGTCCTCACGCATATGGTTGATGTAATATTCAGGACTGGAGTGGGCAAGATGGAGATCGACCGGCAGGCTGAGGAGGAGAACCGGCGCTGGGCATCGCTCGGCATGAAGGACAAGGCCGCGGAGTGGGCTGCGAACCACCAGCTGAGTGTGATCAGCGGCACCTGGGCGCTCTCGGTTGCAGCGATCGGGAGCTACATCATGAAAGACCCGTGAGTGGCTTGACTAGTCTTGATGCAGTTAAGTGCTCGGAATGGATTGATTAATATGAACGTTGCGAAACGAATAGCTTGCAGACGACGCCGCAGAAGGTACGCATACATTGCACTCCTCCTGAGCCATCCACCTCTGCTTTCCGATTTCTGACTGATAGGGGCTCTTATAGGTTGTTCAAGTCCGTGTGTGGGCTCAAGGCATCACCATTGGAGTATTGATTGCCGCCGCCGTGTTCACTCATGCACAGCGGAGGGAAGCGGCTGCCAACAAAACGGTAAGTCTCATCGCATTCATACGCCACATCGTTGTGTTTGTGCTATTCCCGGTTCGAAGCTAACGCCGCCCCATGACGGGGTCATCTGCAGAAGAACAACGACCATACCTGGGCCCATGTGGTAAGTGTCTGAATGGAGTGATGGTTTGAACTATAATGACAGCAGGATTGATCATCCAACTTCGCAGATTGAGGAGCAGCAGCGGGCCAAGGAGAATGCTAAAGCAGAGTAGAATGGGCCACTGATTGGTGTGCACTGAAGACCCAAGTTGTAGGCTACCATGTAATGTTAGATTGTACCTTTGTATTTATAGTTTGCGAACTGATAATTCGATACGGTACCATTGGATCAAAAGTACCGTCCCATTTCATTCTTGTCAGACTGAATGATGCTGGCATGGGTGAGGGCTCAGGCAGAATCTATATCCAATAAGGCTAAGTAAGGAATTAAGACACAACGAAGGTCGGACACCAGGATATGGGATAAGTAAGTGTAAGTGGTATTCGTCACGAGTACGAACTGTGCCTTGATAGATAGATATACGCTTTTAAGCCTGGCCGTAGAAGCGCCACGCGAAGTATGCGCCGAGAAGAGTGAGAGGGACAAAGTACATCAAGCTAGAGGGGCGGTGATTAGCATCTAATCGACCAGGAATGTATGGAGTACGTACTTTGACCCCTGCTCAACGGCATGGGAGGCAGCGTTGTTAGCCTGGCTAGAGCGACCCGTCTTGAACTTGGCAGCCTGAAACAATGTCGAGGACGGAAGGATACGGATAAGGCGGAATGACGTACGTCTTCCTTGCTGAACTCGCCGACGAGCATGGGAGGGAGGAGCTCCCGGGCCTCGTCAGAGTGGCCGACGTCCTCGAATGCCTCGGTGGCATCCTTACCTGTCATCGTTTGGGGGTCAGTCGCGTGTCACGAGGACGAGCAGGGTGTACATACCAGCCTCAGCCAAGATCACCTCGTCGCCTCCAGGGTGCTACACAGTCATAAGGTCAAGCAGTAGGGCGATGTTACGTGTGCTATGTACCTCGTCAAGGAACTTGGAGACGTCGTAGACTGATTGTTCGTTGTCAACAAATGAGGCAATAAATGAGGACCGGGTATCGGGAACGAACCTTTGTCGTGAATGAGGACGTAGAGGTTGTCCTTCTTGGTGTGGGCCTGGAGCTCTTCGTAGGAGACGACCTTGGACATGTTTGGAGGAGGTAGTCGGAAGACGGAGGGAGTCTGGGGAGAGCAAAAGAGAGAGAAATGGGGAGGAGCAAGAAGAGTCTGTGCTTCGCGTCTATCGGACGCTGAGTTGCAACATGGCCATATAAAATGTTTACCGGATTCCCACGCAAACCTTCCACGTAAACCGGGGCTACTGGCAGGTCCATGGATAGCCCGGCATCACGCTCGCTGCCTTGACTAAACGGCCCGTGAAGCTGCAGCAGAGGCTCTTTTAAATACACACATCGGACGACTCGGAATGTTTAACCCCATGACGGTTGCAGTATTATGATATATGAAGCTACAGTGTGAGATAAGACAAAAAAGTCAAAGCAAGGAGGATGTCTGCCAAAGTTTAGTACTCGAATGACCACGGGTACCTCTGCAGAACAGATAGACATTCAAGCGTGGACTAGGTAAAGAGTTCCTCTTCCACTGGCACCAGTAAAGAGACGAAAGCAGAGAAAGCCATGTCTCTAGGCATAGGTGAGTGGGTACGCGAAAATCGCGATCTCCAGACGAGGAGGTTGTCGTTGGCCTCGGGCATCGGTCGGGGTCGTAACTTGCTCGGGAACGGTCGGGCCAATCAGAATTGGGGGATTTGAAACGTCGCCTGCGCTGCGATCAACGCAGACAGCGCGAGGAGACGGACACGATTGGGATCAGGGGGGCGGTATATATATGGGATTAATTTTTTCTAAGCTCCGCTCGAAAATGCGGCAGTAGGAATTGTGGGAGAATCAACGACGCGTGCGCACGCTCTTCTCCTCCAAGCTCCGCGCCTGAGCTTGAATCCCCCCCTCTCCTCGTCATGGCCTACGTCGACGAGCACGCCGACATCCTCGGCGGGCCAATCCTCCAGAATCCCAACACTGGGCTCTGGCTCTACTGGTCTTACATCCCCTTCTGGATTCGCCTCTTTCTCCTCGCCAGCCTAGGATCTCTTGCTGTCTACTGCTACCTTCGCATCCGCGAAACTATCATCAAGTACCAGGAACTTAACTACAGAAAGTACGCTCTCAACCCTTTTGCAGCACATGTCTCCGCATTTCTGACACATTTCTTGCTTACAGGGCTTCAAGACGCAAACACGGAATCTCCGACAATGACCACCGCCCATTCGCTGTCGCCTACCGCGCGGCCATGCGCGCTCGAGCTGAGCGTGAGGCCCAGGAACGGAGGGCATCCATTGGCGTTGAGGCACCTAGTAAACAACAGCAACAACAACAACAACAACAGCCTGTTTCGGGTCCTACTCGGAATGCGATTGGCGATGCACACAGCATTATTAGGCAGAGACTAATGAATCAGGGTGAGCGCTTTCATTTCACTTAATTTGACTTTGGGCCCTTAACCTCGTGCTAGACAAACCTCGTCTTCCTCCCGCACTCCGGTCTTCCATTCCGGTCACCGAACCCCCCAGAAAGCGGCAAGTTTACTTTGCGGACGATACGCCTCCTTCGCGCAGAACTCCCGCCATGCCTGCGGCCTGGACGTCCCCTCAGAAGCAAGGTGGTCGCCACCTGGCAAGGCACAATGCGGCTATGACGAGAGATGGTATCCGGCCCGAAAAACGATCCTGGACAGGTGAAGATGATGTCAATGACGGCGCAAAGAGGTCTCGCGTGGTTAGTCAACCATCCTTTGACGATGATGACTCCCGTGGCTCGTATGAACGGAGCGATGAACAGCTAGCTCGCGGCTCCAAGCGTGGCCTTCACGTCGATGGTGATGACCATGACTACAGCACCCGGGACAAACGCCGTCGCAATGAGTCCGTTGAAGAGATGGACGATGGTGACGAAGTGACGGATATGCCCATGGACGAAGATGAAGCAGACCAGGTATCAGACTTGCGCGCAGTCAGTCGTGGCAGAAAACGTGATCGCGCAGAGGCAGGGTCTACCTTTGGTGGTGACGAAGAAGAGGACGGTCCATACGTCAACGGCAAATCATCTCGTCAGGCGAAGCGTCGTAGTCTCACCCAACGCAAGTTGGAGGCTAGTCAAAGGGGTACGAAGCGTGATCGTAACGGCTGGTCTCCCGAGAGCGAAGACGAGTTCGAAGTTAAGGGCAAAGGAAGAAGTCGTTCGCATAAGAAGAGAGGAAAGCGTGCTCAGTCACCTTCGGAGGAAGTACCGAGTGATGTCTCCATGGATTCACTGGTCTCCACGGATCCGCTATGCAAGGGTCGCAAGGTTGGCGAACAATGGGAATCGAAGGGCGTTCAGTACAAGGTTGCCGACAATGGCCAACGTCTCAGGCTTACGCTGGTTAAAAAGGCACGGAGCAAATACGTTATGGTATGTAAAACGTGGACATTTTAGAGAGTGCTAGCTAACTTGCTTTGCTCAGCCGGAAGACTCTCAGCACCCAGATCGCAACGCTAACATGCATGTCTACGTGGAGACCTGGCTCACAGAGGAACAGTACAAGGATGCCGAAAAACGCCACGATCTTGTATCGCAAGACGCTCCTCAGCCCTCATCGGCGTCCCAAGCCTCCGCAAATGCCTCTGGATCTCCTGCCAAGGTCGGCAAAAGCTTGCTCTGGGACCTGACGAAGGACAGTGCCGTACCAAAGAGGTCCCTCAGGCAGTCGATCGCTTCTGATGTGGGTCTCCGCGCCAATCCGTTCCAGCAATCTCCTGCGGTCGGTGGACGCCGTGTCGGCCTGTCCCATATATTCCCATTGAACGGAGCATTGAACAGCCCCACTCATTTTCGCTCACTTTCGAAGTGGGAAAAGCAAGAAATGGAGGCAGCAGCCATGGCTAGAATACGCGAAAGGATGCGAGATGAGAAGCCCCAGCCTGCTGCACCGCCTGCGCCAGTGCCACCCTCCGCCGCTGCACCGTCTTCGGAGGTGAAACCTGCTCCTCCTGCTATCACCTTCACCGCGCCTACACCGTCTGCATCAATCACCGAGTTTGGAAAACCTGAGAACAGTGTTGAGGCTAAACCAGCAGAGATCAAACCCCCGGCTGGCTTCTCCTTTGGTCAAACCTCTGCTACGGCTCAACCAAAGGCGGAGAACATGCCAGCCATAATGCCTGCTCCACCATCGAATTTTGGTATCCCGGCACCTTCAGCGACTACACCTGCGCCGTCCACGCTCATGTTTGGAGTGCCGCCCGCGAAAGAGCAGAGCGCCCAGCCGTCTCCAGCTCCTCGCTCCGCAGGCCCAGCAGTCACACAACAGACGTCTTTTGCGCCTGCTGCTGCGGCTCCGCCCACGTTCTCATTTGGTCAGCCTAGCAAACCATCGACGCCGGCGGCTTCCAACCCCCCTGCGCTTGGCTTTGGTGCCCCGACCACGGCTACTCCTGCAGTGACTGATTCAAATGCCCCCAAATTCTCCTTTGGGGCTCCCGCCTCCACTCCTGCAAGCATCACTCCAGGTTCAGGCGAACAAAAACAGCTTGATGCAGCTCCAGCGTCCCAGCCTCCTTCAGCTTTCGGTTTCCCTTCCTCTGGTGCTCCTAAGCCAACATTGGGCGGCTTCGGCAAGCCTCCTGCCTCGGGCACTACTTCCGCTCAGGCCGGCAACTCTACTCAGCCGACCTCGATGTTTGGTGCTGCTGCCGTTACTACCCCTGCTGCAGCTGACAATGACAAGATGGATAGTAGTTCTCCACCCAAGTTCAACTTTGGCGCGGTGGCTCCTAAGGCTCCTGCCCCTACTCCCAATGTTGAATCAATGTCGTCGATGATATCCGCGGGTGCTTCTCAGGATGCTGCCAAGCAGACAACGCCTGTATTCTCCTTCAACGGCGCGCCTGCCACTGCTGCGCCCAAGGTCACGTTTGGTCAACAGTCGTCAGCCGATAAGGGAAAGACGGCCATGGCTATTGAAGCGAAACCAGCGGAAGCTGACAAGCCCAAGTTCTCCTTCGGTCAACCAGGAGGCATGGGGACGTCTTCAGCGCCGTCTCCCCTCGGTGCCACTGCCACATCTTCGCAGTCGCAGCCTTCCGGCTTCTCGTTCGGAGGTGGATCAACGACCAACGCGTTTGGCTCGAGTGACAACAAGGCCAAGACTTCGGCACCCGTTTCTATGTTTGGTGCTGCGAGCAATGCGAACAAGCCCGATGGTCAGACCGCTGCTGCCACGAGTGGACCTTCTGCGTTCGGGTTCGGAAGCGGAGCAGCTCCCAGCGCCTTTGGGCAGACTGGCGCTTCCCCCGCGACGACGCCTGCAGCTGCTTTCGGTCAAAATGGTGCTTCCGCCATGACACCTACCACTGCCTTTGGGCAGACTAGTACTTCCGCTGCGACAACGCCGACCAATGCTTTCGGGCAGAATGGTGCTTCCGCCATGACGATGCCTACCACCGCTTTTGGGCAAACTTCCACTCCTGGAGGTACCAATGCCCCTACTCCGGCGACGCAGGCCCAGAACGTTTTTACCTTTGGCGCTCCCAAGGCTAGTCCAAACACCCCGGCTGCAGCTGCGCCTGCTGCTAACGGGTTCACCTTCGGTGCTTCCAAGCCAGCCGCGGATGCTACCAAGCCTTCACCATTCGGCGCTGCCCCTTCTGCGGCAATGTTCACGTTCGGCAAGCAGCCTGAGAGTAACACGTCGACGACGAACGGTAGCGCTGCTCCCACCACTCCATCTTCGGCCACCACGCCCTTCACCTTCGGCAAGCCATCCACCGCCCCCACCACGTTCACATTTGGCGCACCCTCCAATGGCACATCCGGCGGTGGCATGTTCACCTTTGGCCAGCAAAAGTAGATCTCCCACCCTTGGGGCCTCAGATGATATAGGCCTCGCGTAATATAAGCATGACCGATATCGGCATGGACCACCCGCATACTTACCTAGTAATATCTGCACCAACTGTACAGTAGACACGTTTGCCTTTTCTTTTTTTTTTGCGCATGTAGTTGGAGTTTCCTGGCGCCCTTATCTGGTGCCTTCTTGTTCATGTTTTGCTCGTTTTGTCCGCGGTTTTCGATCGAGTCTTGCAATCAATGTACTGGCGCAGTGGATACCCGAGCGCACCCTCCATATTTTTTGGCTCCATGAGTGGCATCACTCCCTCCTGCGTCTGGGTACAAAACAGTGACAAAGGCAAGTCCAGCAGCAAACTATGAGGTCCTCGGTTCTACACATCCTCGCAATGTCAACTCACAGATTGATTCGTTTTGAAACACATGCATGGTGGTAATATATGACGTTACATTTTACAAATCATTTGGCAGTCAGTTATAAGAGACCAACCCTCCGAAGACGAAGATATTCTTCCACGGACGGAATAAAGTAGGGTGGGTAAAAAGTAAAGACAGTAGGTAAATATGTACTAATGAGGGCGCACACTAAATTAGTGAAGGAAGCGTCCACACCGAAGTTTGATGTGACAAAGGACGAGCATAATTGCAAACGTCGTGGAAAACGGCAGACACGGCCAAGGCACGTTGTCGGCCGACAAACATTCCGTGCAAACTGAGTACTGGGGTCGTAACGGCTTTTTTGGGTGATGCTGAAAACGGAAGAGGGATCTGAGTCGTATGGGGCAACGGTAACAGTAGTCGGTCGCAACATGAGATGGATGACAGGATACGAGGCTTGAGAAAAGGATTACAAAGTGACGCGCTCATAGGAGGGATGGAGAGAGGTTAGGACATGGAGGGCGGGAGGAAACATGAGTGTCCTGATATCGACATTTAAGTAGTAAGGGGGGTTACGTCTAGAAGGGTATACCTGGTGCTCAGCACGGGGGTGACTCGGCTGCGGCGAGGGGGAAGGAAACGACAGACCATACAAGATTTCCAACTTGACCGCGCGCGCATTATAATTAGTCGTACACTTTTCCACATGCGAACCCAGCCCGGGTGACACACCACCGGGCCATTCCAGACAAAGGCGAAATCGTCACAGATGGCAACTCATGCCATATCATCGTCGACGCCATTTCTCAGTCGGCCAGCGTAGCGGCCTGCGAAACCTTCCGCGTCTTCAGGGTCAAATTCGTCCACGCCGTCTTCATCGACAACGGCCTCTTCCTCATCCTCATAACCAGAGGATCCGCCGATGACGCCCATAGGTGTGACAACGCTCTCCCCGCCGGAGTATGTGAAGCCACGGAAGTTCTCCTGCACGCTGTTCGTGAGTGGAGAACCGGCCACCTCACGCTTCTTCTTCTTCTTGCCAATCTCAATGCCTTTGCCCGTAGACCCATTGGGGCTCGAGCCTGCACCGACACCTGGTGGAAGCTCCGTTGGGCTGAGGGGAGCTGACCGTTCGCTGCCGAGAGGTCCATTTGGGGTATGTGCGAAGCCTGAACCACCCACGCTTGCGCTCATGGTCCAATTTTCGCTTGGGTCTTCCTCATCGAGGTGGATGTCGAGATCCATGTCGCCAACATCAGCTGTCGTGAACTCGGGGTCAAAGTTTGCCGTACTCTCATCGGATTCAACGACGGGCTTGAACGGTGGGGTAACCTGCTTAAGGAGCAGAGCGCTCCAGTCGATCGCAGCAAAGAAGGGGTGCTCCTTGAGCTCGGCAGCGTCGTTTCGAGCACCAAGACGATGTTTGGGATTCCGGTTGAGAAGCTGTGCAAATGCATATACAGCAGATGAAGTGACGAGGTAAAAGGAGTTAAGATTAGTTTACTCCGGAGCAGTAGACAGGCGGATCACACATACCCCTTTGACGAACATCTTGCCATCCTCGCTGATGACGTTCCTCGGGAAGCGGATTTTACCGAAACAGATGTTCTTGTACATTTGTTGCGTATCTTCCGCGTAGAATGGACTCCAGCCACAGCACATCTCAAACAGAAGCACGCCGAGACTCCAGAAGTCCACGAGCTTGCTGTAACCATGTTCGTCGAGGAGCACCTCGGGCGCGAGGTATTCAGTTGTACCGCAGAATGTCGTCGTCAGTTCATCAGGCTGAAGGCCAGCTTTCGAGAGACCGAAATCGCATAGTGCGACGTGTCCTGTCGCGTCAAGTAAGATGTTCTCAGGTTTCAGGTCACTGTGCATATGATGATTAGGCGAGGATTTCATACGGGTAAAATGAGCTAGTGACCCACCGATAAACGATATTATATTTATGGAGATGTTCGAGAGCGAGCACTAGCTCGGCGATGTAGAATCGGGCACGTTCCTCGCTGAAACGGGTTTCTTTCTGCAAGTGCCAGAAAAGTTCACCGCCAGACTTGAAGTCGGTAACAAGGTAAAGATCGGAATCCGTCTGGAACGAGAACTTGAGGCCAACGAGGAAAGGGCTTTCAAGGGACCGCTGGAGAATATGTCGTTCGCCAATGGTATGTGCGACCTCCTTCTTGGCGACGATCTCCTTCTTCGAGAGCACCTTCATGGCGTATATCCGCTTAGTGTCCCGCTTCCGTACTTGGAACACCTTGCCAAATGTCCCGCGTCCGATGAGCTTCAAGAACTCGAAGTCGCGAGGAGTCAACGTGCGCCTTGTCTGCGAGTAAAAGTAAGTCATAGCCGTTCACATAATCGAGGAAAGAGAAGCAATGGGAACGCAGGGTGCGAGGAGAGAATCATTATTCCATCAGGCCCATATACCTGGGGAAGTCACGTGTGTTCCCCGAGCAAAGTCTGGGGTTTCCGTGTAATGGCACTGTCTCAGAGTAAATGCCTCCGGTCGCCCGCAGCAATTGCTATCCTCGGATTGCCAACTGTGTGTACAGCGGACGCAGGGTCCCCTGGCTGCCCTCCCGTCTCTTGGCGAAGTAGAACGGCTGAAGCCGGAATGGGGAAAACACGGCATGACGGAGAAAAGACCAAAACAGAACTGGGCAAAACGAAGCAAATCGCACCTTGCACTGCTCGAACGTGACCTGGACGCGTATTTCCCCGGTAACATCCTCGCTCTCGAACGGCCGGAGCCTAAGAGGGTGCAAAAAGTGGTCAGCATCCGATATTATCAGTGCCTATCGCGGAGACAGCCGCCCTAGCGGCAACTCCGATTTAAGACGAAAAAGCTCAAAGGGGGGTTTAGGATGCAAAGCAACGTGGAGGACGATGAGAGACGCGGGATAGATTGGGAAGGTGAATTGCCAGAAGTCGGTTTTGGATGAGAAAAGAAGGAGCGAGGATTCCTGAAACCTGGGGAAGAGAACTTACTTGTGCCACTGGTCAACCGTGTGATCGTGTACAAGGACAGGCTTAATCTGCACTGTACCAAGGAAGCCCAATTCCTCGACTGCCCGGTCGTAGATATTGAGATAGATGAGGGATTCCTCGGAGGTAACATCGCTAGAGGTGGATCTATCAGAAACCAACCCTGTCTTTGTAAGCGACAGAGACGAAGGGCTCACAAGGTCACTTCGTGTTTCCAGACGGGGCTGTGGGCCGAAAGACGACCAAATAAACCATTGGCCGCCGATGGTGGGGGCTGTAGCAATGATGTTTGAGTGGGCGAAATCCCCTTTGTAGAGGTGCCTGCGCCGTTGGCAACGTCATTCGCGGTCTTGACGCCTGGGCGAGTGGTGATAGCGCTAAGTGCGCTAAGAGCATTGGAGGAATTCGTTCTTGAGAGGGTGGTGGCCGTGCCCTTGACCTCCTTGTCCATCTCATCGGTGGGATCTCTCGAGACGAACTCGTTCTGTTCGAATTGAACGACAACGTAGGGTCGACTGTTGGAAGACGAGACATTGATTCCACGTCCGTTTATAAGTTTGACATGGATTTGTCCCTTTGAGATGCCTACGGGCTGTGACTGAGAGGAAGCGGACGATGAGCTCGATGAGGGGGATTGACGAGTCGGGGCAGTGGAAGGGGCCGAGAGGTTGCTAGTTGCTGAGGTGCGGGTAGAGGAGGTAGAGGAGGACGAGGGGCTTGTCTTGGTCTGCATCTGGGCCTTGGGGGAGTTGGGAGACGGGTTCGAGGCGTTCTTTTCCTTCTTCTTGAGGGAGAAGTCTGGGGCATGAAGAGAGATCTGCGTGGTTGGAATGCGAGCCGCGAAGGCACCGGTCGGAGGCGTTAAGGGGCCTACTGTCGGCGGGAGATCGGTAGTGGCCGGCGGTTGGCCGGTCTGGAGAAGATGATGCTGGACAAAGGGCGATGGCGAGTGTGCGCTCCCGCTTGGGGATGAAAGGATGGGTGTGAGGAGGGTGGGTGTCTGCATGCCGCTGGCCGAGGTGGACATGCTCCCGCTCCGGTCCGCCGTACTGGAGTTCTGGCCTGGGGGGACATCGAATGGGTTCGGACGCTCGCGGCCATCCGGATTAACGCGGGGGGTCAGCTGATCGGCGATGATGGACGGCCATAGTTTGATCATGGCTTTGGGGATAGCGAATAGGTTGACTGAGGAGGAGCGAGATGAGGAAGTAGATGAAGGGAGAGAGGAAGAGGGTGAGGTCTCTGGGGGGAAAGCGTCGGACGTAGTAGATGCGACGAGTGGAGCGTTATGGCTCATCGTTGGATGAATTGGCAGAATGTGGAGTGTGCCTTATTAGAATGTCTGAACCGATCCACGGGGATGGAAAAGATGGAAATAAAGAGCCGCCCGCGCCCCAACAGTCGACGAGGAGAGAGAACAAGAGAGAGAGAAAGAGAGAGCAAGAACGGATGGCAGCCAGGCTAGTGGGTGTCTCGCCCCTCGACTGTCGGTCTATATTATTTCTCCCAACCCATGTCCATTTGCCGACATGATGCAAGCAATATTATAATATTTGCATCCACCACGCTCTAGATCTGTCATAAGAGCTTGCTCTACCAAGTTTAATCCGCCGATGCGGCATAATCATCCGTATCATCCCTTTCCCTCGTACTCGCCATATGCATCTAACTCGCATCGCTCGACAGCTCACTGACTCGGAGCTCACTGCAGCTGAAGCGCTGAAGTCCTGTGAGTTGGACTATGATCACGATGTCTCCTCCTGATCTCGCTCCCTCTCCGCCCGGTCAGCTGCCTCAGCTAGATATCCTCGCCCCACCCGCAGCAGGTCCATTCCACCTCCAATCATCCCTCCCAACAGCACCGCTCGACTCCCGACCCTCCCCCGTAGTCCATCTAATTTATTCCCGGCACCACACAATAGACCAATTCACGTCCAAATTCCAATACCACCCAGAGGGTACCCCCCCGAAAATAGGACAATTAGCAATTAAATCATGACCCGTCCAGAAAATTTGCACTCACACACCGCCGCAAACACGCCAGCCGTACCGAGACCAGCACCGGACTCGCGCACCTCCTCCCAGGGCTTTCCCAGTCGTTCAATACCGTCCTCGATCACGACCCAGACCAGCCCTATCAGCCCGAGTCGCAGCGCGTCCACCCCTCCGGTCTTGAGTGCCGCCGCCATTCGCCGGTAATTCTTCGTCTTGTTGTACAAATACCATCCTCGAATGGTCGTCGGTGGCCGGTGCGCATTTTCAGCCAGAAAGCGCAACCCAGCGAGCCGCGAGCCCCGTACAGCGCCGATGAGCGAGCCGACGCCCGCCGCTGACATGGGCAGAATAAAGTACCGCGACGCTACATACGGCGTGATGTCGATGGGCTCCGAGCCCGAGTCCTGCAATGAGTCGGCCGCGGTGCTGTCTGAAGAAGACATCACGCGTCTTGAGTTTGTTAGGTGCTGTTTATGGTTAGGAAGAAGGCGCCCATTGGTTGCGCGTGCCACGACGCCGGCGGCGCGCGTCCGCGTGGAATTGGCTTTTGACCAGTCCCGACCGACAGCTTGACTTTGTTGTTCGATGCCTTCGGGCGCGCTCTTTCTTTCAAACGGAATAGAGAATAATGTGACATATAACTCAGAATCATTTCATATCAATATTTTCCGGGATAGGTTTTAAGAGTCCTCATCAATGATTTGTCTTCCGGCACAACACCGGCCAGCACCAGCGCCGAAAAAAATCAAGGTCGATTGAAATGCATCCATCCCGATTCATTAGCCGGCGCAGCACGCCACGCCAAATGCACGCCAATCACTTGAACTATCTTGTCTCCGTGATTTATGCCATCTGTATCATGATCAGGCACCGTTCATGCCGACGCGGCCGAGGAGAAATTCGCTGGGGTGTATTTCCGCGTTGCATTCGTCTTACGTCGTTTTTTGGGGAGGCGGAGGCGGAGGATTGGGCAAAACGGAGAGGCGATGGCGATGTGGTCGCGACAGCGAATCAGCGCCGCAATTCATGCACGGCAGTCTCGAATCTTTAGCCAGAACCCCCAAAAACGTTCCATCAGTGTAGTTTTCAAGACCGAGCGTCAACGGGGAAAAGGAGTGCCCCTTTGTCGTAGGCGTTTTCTGCCACTAATCAAAGCCCGAGGGGTACAAGAGAAAGGCTAGACCATCTGTATGTAGATCATTCAGATTTGTCCAACTTGCGTGACCTTTACGACCAGGTACGGTCACGGTGCTGACTCAAAGGTTCAACGTTCAACGTTCAAGCACAATAGACAACAATAGAGATGGTGTATGATGGACTTCCTAGTCGCCCAGATCAGGTGTTGCAGTACACCTTTCTCCTGGACTTAGTTGAGTAAATTAATAAACTTAGATGGTTATCGCATTTTCAGCCTCGCAAAGGGCGTCAAATGAATGAGGAAGGCTATCAGACCGAGCACATCGGGGTGACGTCCTCGACGTTATATTCGAGGGGGACCCATAAGGAATTGACGAACCTCTAGAGCGAACCTTTACGGCGGTATGACGGCATGCAGCAATAACAGTAGGTCACGAGGACAGAATGAAGGTGAATGATTGTGGCCTTTCCGGACAGAGTCCGCTCGATGCACGTATTACCGCGGGCGAGTTGGGGTGCAAGAACGATAAGGCATGTGGCCAAGGCAGGCCGTCGCATTGTGAGTTCATGTTGCAGATAACGCGCCTGGAGCTCGATGCGAACATTGCAAAGATATGCTTCGAAGAGACAGAAAGCCCAAGGTTGGACTGCACTTGACAAACAGATGTTTGAAACACTCTATAGATTTCATGGGCAGTCAGCAGAAGTGTTATCAATACCAAGCGCATCCTGGATTGTTAGTAAATCGTTGCGGAATGCCTTGAAAAAAATGCGGGCTACAAGGGTCAAACCGGACCAGGACGAAAAACACGTTTCGTCACGACGAGCTCCCGAGCGTCAATCACCGAGATGCTCAAAAGTACACACATCGAGAGTAATGGGACTGGAGTTGCACTAGGGAAGCCTTTGAGCGCGACGACGGCAAGAGTGGACTGCCATTCGATTTGATCGATGCGCTGTTTGTCGTCGACTTTGTTTGTGTATTGGCCAGCGTGGTCGGTTTGGATCTTGTTTTACCGTGTCTTCCACCCTTTGTCCCCCCGTCCCCGCATGCAGGCGGACCAAACAATTCCGTAAATATGCGCACACCCCGCTACGCCCGCCCGCCCGCGCCTCCCGCCTCCCGCCTCCCGCCGCTCTCGACGACATCACGACGAGCAGGCGGTTTTTGCAAGACGCCCTACGTTAGCGCGCGAATGATCAAGGCTGCAGACATGGCCCGTGCGCAACACGTCGTTTGATTCTCACGCCCGCGGCTCAGCCACAGCAGCGCAACCTTGGTTCAACCAACCCTCGTTGAACAGAGCCCCGTCAGCGCCCGCTCTCAGCTACCCACCCCCCTTTCTCTTCCACCTCCTCCTTCGTATTTACGTCACTCGCAATTCCGGGTGCGTTCAGAGACGAAGGCTTGGTTAGAGTGTTTGGTGTTGCAGAATGGCACAGCAGCCCCCGTCGACAGTGATGCCCTCCAACATGATGCCCCCGCCTGAGCAGGCCCAGGGCTCGTACTACCCCGCCGAGCCCGCTGACCTCACGGGCGGTCTGCCCATCAACCTCGACTCGCTCAGGGACGGTCCTCCAGGCAGCAAACCATTCTACCCGTACTCGACGCTCATCAGGTCTGTTGAAGCAACGGCTTTTATTCAATTAGCATCGTGTGATAACATCTGAGGATAGATACGCGATAAAAGGATCGCCAAACCAGAAGCTACTGCTTGAAGATATATATTATGCTATCGAGTCGCGCGTACGTCGAATTTTCCTAACAATCCTTGCTGCGATTAGCGTTTTGGCTGACACGTAAGCCTAGTTTCCCTATTTCCGAACGGCTCCCTCAGGCTGGAAGGTGGGTGATCCCGAATTTCTCTTGATCGCGATGTGAGGGTCATACGCGAGTCGAGGAGACGCGTCGCAGCCTCGACGCGTACCGCGATGTTGATATTTGATTGTGTTCATGTTTGTTTTGCCCTGGGGCAAACACAAAGCTCGATCACTATCCCCGCATGCGGCCGTCGCGCCCTCGCCTCTGGCTCTGCCTTGCCTCCCTATACAATCTTTTCAAAATGCCATGCTAACTAGGCGTCGTTAATGTAGAACTCTGTTCGACACAACCTATCGCTGAACCCGTGCTTCGAGAAGGTGCCCCGCCCACTGACAGATCGTGGGAAGGGCTCCTACTGGACGGTGAACGACAACGTCGACCCGCGTACGGGTGTGCATCGTGTGCGCAAGAAGAAGCCCAAGAGTGGGCGGCGTAAGGGTACATCGGAGGAGCCGCAGGACGTTGACTATCATCCCTCCGAAGGCTTCGCTGGAGACCCTCATGGTCATCCTGGCTTTGTCCCGCCCCCGCCTATGCATCCCGATGAAGCTGGACCAAGCAGACAGCCGCCATATCCTATGTACCCTCCGCCACCGTACGTTACTGGCCAACCAATGCCGTAGATGTTTGCTCACGAAATACCCAACAGAGGCTTTGATCCCCATTTCGCCATGATGCCTCCTCCCGCGGAGGGCATGCCACGGTACCCCCCAGCGATCCCCATTACGCCTGATGGGACGTACGAGGTAGACGAAAACGGGAACATCAACTGGCGGCTCTCATGGCACAAAGAGCTTGGGCACCTGCAGCAAATCACGGCTGAGCAGGAGAAGAACGGCGTCGCTGAGGAATGGTATCAGGCGATGCTCTTCCGGTTGCGGATGAGCCTCTGGGGCCCGCCGCCGCCGCCGCCTCCTGGTCCCGGTGCTCCTGGTTACGCCCAACAGCAGAACATGCATGGTGGCATGCAGCCTCAGTCGGAAGAAGAGCCACAGCAGTGAGGAAAGGGTAGATCAGTTGATGGAGCACTGTACAGCTTGACGATGGGATCGTGGCGCACGGTGTGAGTGAAATAGGGAGATGCTGGTTGGCTGGAGGGACGGAGAGGTTGTACAGGAAGGCAGGACGTGCCGACGTCGATCGCACCACTGCGTTCGAAGCCGAAGAATGGCGCGGACACGGAGATATGATTTCAGATTGGCTTTATCGTACCTTTGGCTGCTTGCATTTCGTTGATTCACTGAGTTATTTTCTTGGTATTGCTAATTCCTGCAGTATGATTGGCTGAGCGTTGCTTCGAAACATAAGGCTGTATACAGGCGATGCGATGGTGTTTCCCAGGTGTTGGCTAAGATGAAGGACTGTCTGTATTTGCTCTGAAGCTAGACTCCTGCGGGCTATGCATTATTCAGAAGGGAGATATTTTGATTGATGTACGTTTAGGTATGGGGAAGTCGTCATTGGCCTGAAGTGATGGCTTTCCTGGGGAAAGCTTCCAAACTCCAGAGGTCTCGTTGGGTTAGTGAAGCAATGGCATGGAGCTTTCGGACAAACAACGCAGACAGCTACGTGCTGTACTTACTCTAAGATTTTTGGGAACCGTATTCTAAGCCGCCAGTGTGCTGTAAGCAGGTGCGTTTGTCAGTCACCGACGCTGATTTGTAAGTCCAAGTAAAGGCCGAGACTTTCGAGCACGGTAATCTCAATTCCAGAAGCCTCAACACTATTATTTTTAGGGATCCCTGTGCTCACGCACACGGGCGCTACCACGCGATGAGCTCGGTACCGCGCAGATTGTCGTGGAGGACCGCGTCGACCGCGCCGTACGGGGTCTGGTGAGATGAGACGGATCAGGCTCACGGGCTCCTTTTGCAATGAAGGGCCATCGATTCGCTCTTTGGCCCGAGGGAACGGAGAAAAGCCGATAGTCCGAGCCCCGATGGGGTGTGTCGGAGTTCGGGTGGGGGAATGAGAATGGGTATGAGTGGGAGGCAGCTGGCTGGGAAGGAAGACGGTGATCAAAGGAAGGCAAACGATGGGGAGATGGGGGTTAGTCAGCGCGGGATACTTAATCAGATAGACACGACCGCCCTGTCCGTTCTCCCCAGCTCACCCCCTTCTGACTCTGCTGCACAGCACAATTTGAATACCACTCCCGCACTTCATTTTCCTTGTCAGTCCGGCAAATAGCCAGCGGAGCACACCATCACCCGTCATCCATTCATCCATCAACAACAATGGCTCCCACCGCTGTTTACTCCAACTCCCCCATCATGGCCCTCGAGAACGAGAAGCTCTCCCTCGACGCCGACTTCCCCGTTCCCAAGCCCACCGGCCCCGTCCTCGCCGTCGGCTCTCTCGCAACCGCCCAGGATGGCCAATACCAGTCCATCGTCACTTCCCTCGACCAAGAGAGCGACAGGTCAGTGGAGAAGCAGATGCTTGACCGCCTCATCGATGGTGGTGTGTACCTTCCTCTACCCCCTTCCTCCGGCACATATCTGATAACCCGCTTCGCTTAGCTACCACACTAGCACCTTCGACATACGCTGCTGTCCACGTCGTCCTTTCTCCCGCCGAGTATGAGAGGCTCATGCCCTCTATTGGATCCGTCCTTACCCAGCTCCTTGCTGGCCTCACGCCACTTGGCACCCTTCACCTCCTCAACCTCACCTCTGGCCTCCTTTCCCTCCCCACCGAGCTTAGCCTCGTCGGCTTCACCATTCTCTCTTCTCTCCCCGAGAGTGGTACCATCATTGCTCAAAAGCCCGCACCAGCTACTTCATCGGCAGCCCTCCCTCTCCGGAAGAAGGCCGACCCCACACGAAAGAGCACGAAGAAGGCCCTTTGGGCACTCAGCGCCCCCGGTACTCCCTCCATCGATGCCGAAGCTCTTCTGACTGCCTCCGACCGCGCCCGCCCCGCTGCATGTGAGCCTGCCACCGCTAGCGGCCCAAGGCGGAAGAAGGCGTGCAAGAACTGCTCGTGCGGCCTCGCCGAGCTCGAAGCGGAGGAGGAAAGGACTGGCAAGGTCGTCCTCCTCGACGGCGAGGGCGCAGTTGAGATTGGCGCCGGTGCCGACGAGCAGGAGCGGTTGCGTGCTGCAGCTGCGGGTGCCCCCAAGGCGACAAGCAGCTGTGGGAACTGCTTCCTCGGCGACGCCTTCCGCTGCGCGAGCTGTCCGTACCTCGGTCTCCCCGCGTTCAAACCCGGTGAGAAGGTCGAGATCAACCTCGGGGACGACGACATCTGAGCGATGACGCCGTTGTTGCTGTTGCGGTAGACGCTGTTAGTGGATGGAGAGTACTCTACATCGACGGGACTAGCGGTCTGGTCTCCCTCTTGACTCCTGGATTGGAATAAAATGTATTTCTTTCTTGTTTTTTGGTATGTAGATACTGTATTCCTTTAATATACTATGTATGCACATAACATCACCTAGGTTCCCAAGTCCAACATCTGAGATTGGCTCGTACGTCACCGTCTGAAAAGGCTAAACTTTGATTTGGTCCCGGGTGGCGCGGACTTGATTAGTGTTGGAACTTCGAAGGGCGAGTGTTGCGCAAGTGTCGCGTGCGCACCGATGCCAGAAACGCCACCATGGTGGTAATAATGGCAGCACACTGAGTGCCTCAGGCTTCTTATTGCTAATATTAGATAAACAAGGCCCTCTGGGCGAGCCTGGATCCAAATCGTGCGTGTCGAGTGTGCCCGTCGTCGCTTTCTCCAACGTGAGAGGAGCGTGCTCGGACCAAGTGCATGGATTGTCAATCATACATTGGCCTACTACAACGACAAGCTAAAGTACGAATTTGCAGATAGATTGGCACGAAGGAAATTAGAGGGTGGAGACGTAGTAGTAACAATGAAAAACAGTCAGCAGGGAAGTATGCATTGAACGTCAAAGATTGATAAACGCGGAAGAGCTAGTAGCGTGAACGGAGCGAGAAGATCTACCTGGAGTAATTCGAACCGAACTTTCGTGCGCAGCTGTCTGTTCTCTGTGACTTCAGATCTACGCAAGCGCGCGTCAACGTGAACGAGGTCCGGAACCTAGAACGCTGTCAGGACGGAAAGAGGTAGCCGATTCCGAACCGTAAACGCTCCCACGAGTCCGAATCGGGGTAAAAAATGGTAAGGCAACTCTTGGGATACACCTGTCTACCTTTGTATCCAGGAATAAAGACACTGTGGAATTGAATTAAGAACGACTTTTTATTATGAGTTTTATACTGTACTAACGGTTAATCAGACCTCCGACTGTTGAAAACCCGGTGCTCTAAAAGCTGTATGTTGGCTGTGTGTTAGATGTCTTATAGGGTTTTTCTAACCCAAGGTAATAACCTAGGTATTGAATATTGATTCGCCACGGACCACCTGTGCGAGTGGCACGATTCAGTGCCTGCGGCACAGCAGTGACAGCCATCCATTTCCAGATACATATAATGTGGGGCATATTATCTGTTCTGTGAGAATCCCCTTTGCTCCGAGTCTAGACAAGGGTGTTTGGAGTGTTGCTCGGCGCCTGGTCTCGGTGAATCTTGCATGTTGACAGCAGCTTGACCAACCGCTTCGCCGTCATTGGCAGAAACTTGACCGATCAGAACGAAGGCGTTATATTGATATGGGGCCTGAACTGGTAGCTTGCCGCTGGTCTGGACGTGTAGCCCTAGCCCAGCCATCCGTATATGTATCACTGTTGTGGTAATAACAGTAAAGAGAGCGACCCTGAACTATCAGTTGACGGTGACCGGCGACCCTCATAATTAACCCTTCAAGCAAAAGAAACAAAACCAGTGTCCATTCTATAGTATGTATAAGTTGGAAGGAACCAGTATTTCGATGGAGAGATCGTTCACTGTGACATCTACATGGAAGATCATATTTCTAGCGTAAGATCACCACTGGTAAATGCTGTTGCAGCCCGGCTTGGCAAGATCCAGGCCACCTCGAAGTAAAGGAGCCAGAATCTGCCCCAAGACAATGGTATTCTGAACGATGGACTCGACGTCGTGGGGTGTCACGCGGCCATACCATACGCTCGCTCCGCGCGGGGTATATATCTAAGTGTAAAGTCAATACGCCAATTGGAGGAAGAGAAACGGAAAGCTGCAGACGTACAATACAATTTCCAGCAAACTTGTGCCCTCCAATGTGAGAGCTCTTGATGATGAGCACCCTGTGCTCGCTCTGGTGTGCCTTGAGTTGCTCCTCGAGCGCGGCTTCGTCGCTATCGGTGTCCTCTATCGAAGGCGTATGCGAGAGGTCTTCGAGCTGGGTATGCGCCTCCCACCCTTCTTTCTCAAGATACTGGACAAATGCTACAAAAAAAGTAAACGTCAGGATTCTTTGCAGGACGAAGCTAGTTGAGATGGTAGCCGTACTCTTTTCTAGAATAGGAGCAGAGATGTGGCACCTCTTGTCACGCCGTTTGTGCGAGCCTATGAGAAAACGGATCTATGTCAGTGGAGCAGATAAATTCTGGTAATCAGTTGACGCACAGAGCAAGATCAGACAAGAATACGGAAGGATCCACGACTTGAGCTCAGAGGCTTCCTGCTTTGAACCTGCGCGCCGACAGTCGGGATCTAGTGCAGTCTTCCAAAGCTGCTCGGCACCGGGGAGCGAGTGCGGGACACCCGCCACAACTTTAAAGTCCGGAAGAACGATGACAGACTCCTGAGTGTGGTCATCGCAGAATGTCTTATGGCTCGCATTAAGAATCGACAGCCGTGTGGCCTCGTCCTGGGCGAAGACACCGGGAATGCCGGAGCCGCCGCCCTTGCGTTTGTGTTTATGCCCTTTGCCAAGCGCACTGTCGGCCTCGGACAAATAGTAGGCGAGAGTGCCATAGGCGCTTGTAACCTCCCTTTCCCAGTCACTTTTCCTGGTCGACACCAGAACCTGAATGCTCGTTTTCAAGTTACACTGGAAGAAAATGTATGACACCCACCTGGCGGCGGTAGGGCTTCACGGAGCCGAGCATGTCGGAATCCATGTTGACGTCGATACGTTTGGAAAAATCGTCATGGTCTATAGCGGTTTAATAAGCTGTACGTTCAGAGCCTACATGCCTTGACCTACCTTCGCAGGGATCGGCACAGTTTCTACAGTCAGCGGAAGTGACAGGGATCGAAGCAGCCTGCAGGTTTTCAAAAACCTGTTGCGCGTCGCCGGGCACACGGCCAGTGACAATGGCTCTCAACTTTCCAAAGGCGCTCATAACGGTGTGTAGGTAAGAGGGGAGGCAGGCAGGCAAGGGAGTGGAACGCGGTGATGCCGTATGAGTCCATATCCTAGCCTTTATCTGATAACTCTCCGTCGTAATCGCGCACGGTGGCTGTTCCTTAGTCAGTCAGCATCCGACGCAGCATCAAAAATGCTGGGAAACTGCTGACATGCTGGGAAGATATTGACCGATGCAAAGTCCGGCAACATGACGCGCAAGTTTCGGCGAGTCAGCAAGATGTGAAAAGCAGACAGAGTGTGCATAAGATATTATTAAAACTGATGCTTGTCTATAGTGAGATCAAAGTTGCCCTGCTGCGAGCATGCGCCGCAGTCATGTTAACATTTGACCAACCAACCATGTCGTCGCGAATCGGCATTTCAACTTCGGCATTGGGTTTGGCACAACGCCATGGTTCACGTTCAGAACGTAAACAGCGGTGTTTGCTGTGGAGTGCTGCGCCTATTGAAGGTAAGTGTCAGTGAACCGAATAGCATGGCATTGCTAGCGTACCTATTGACTAGAGCGAGCGTGCTCCTTCGCGTCTTCGTCTACCTGCCGCCGTACCCGGCCCGCATTCTCCTTCAGCACCTCCCAAGACGGCTGGCCCTTCGCATTCGTGCCCAACAACGCCTCGCGCACACGACGCATTCTCTCTTGCGGGCTCTCCTTCCACGCCGCGCCCATAGCGCTTGCAAAAATCGACGTGTCCTCCCCGAGGTCGGTCCTTTCATCAATGTTCGTTAGGAACTTTGGTGCTTCCTTGCGCTTTTGTATAATGCTGGCGAGGGCATTGTATTCAGCGTCCTTGTTAGTCTGCGATATTTGGCTGCCGAATGCCATGGATTGTTTGGGGGCAAACGTCTCGTCGATGACGTTCTCGAGGTTTTCGGGAGATATGAACCGGTCGCTCTGGTGGTAAATGGAGATGAGAGCGCGCATTTTGGCGTCATGCCGAGCTTTGGCTTTAGAGGAGGCGAGCCTCTTCGCAGTGAGACCAAGCGTTGGCAGTCTCGACGGACCAGCGACCGGTGTGAGCATCGTGCAAGGCGGAACAGGTCTAAGAGCTGCACTCGTCTGCGCTCCGTGTAACGACGCGACGTGAGAAAGAGTGCCGTTTATGTTATAAGCCCCTGATTGAGGCAGGAAGATCCAAGAACCACCCCACATTCTCAGTACACGACGAATATATTTAAACAAAATTATAGCGTGACGAAACATTCTTCATGATTACAGGCGGGCCTTCATCCCGGCCTTCTCCCAAACAGCCTTCTCCTTCTCCTTCAGCTCAGCGGCACGCCTATGAAGCTCGGGGGCACGTTTCAGCTCCCTTTGTCCAATCTGTTGAAGGTGGACCTAAAACCGAAGGTTTAACAACCCGTCCAGTCAGTTAAAATAAAGGATGACTCACAGCGTCGGGTCCCTGGAGATAAAGAGGAAACGAAAACATCAGTAAAGCACCTAAAAACCCTAACGAGCACACAAACATCTGCGAAGCGCAAGGTCCTCAGCTGTGCGTAGGCACTTGCAAGGGGCTGGTCTTGACTGAGACCTTCGGCACCGAAGGCTTGCATGGCGCGGTCGACGACGGTGCAAGCCATAGAAGGAACAACAAACTTTGCGGAATGTGAGCACGGGTCCAGATGGCATGGCATAGCTAATGTACCTTTGCAATGCCAATTTCCTTCAAGGCACCCTTCGCCATGTGCTTGTCAATCTGTCTGCTGTGAGTATGCCATCATAATCTGGAACAAAGATTTCGTACCTGCACAGCAGCGCTCAGGACGAGCAGCCGTGCGGCTTCGATGTCGGCACGGGATTGTGCGATTTCTGAGATGACTGTGCCGTGTTGGTACAAGAATTTACCAAAGGTCTTTCTGTTGGGGTCAGTCACCCGCTGGATCATCAAGTCCAATGCCACGGACGCGCAGCCGATGGACCTCATGCAATGGTGAATACGACCTGGGCTAAGAAGGAGCATTAGTCGATGTCAGGCATTTAAAGAGGCAATACGATTCACCCCAAACGACCTTGAATGATCTGAAAGAGACAAGATGAGACGGGGAAAGTATTGCGAGCCCAGAGAGCATACCTCGAAGCCTCGTCCCCAGCCGAGCACAAGGTTTGACAAGGGCACACGGACGTTATCATAGATAACCTCACAGTGGCCCTCGGGCGCGTCGTCATAGCCGAACACCTCCATGGGGCGGATGACCTTGACCCCAGGTGCGTCAGCAGGGACGATGACGACGCTTTGCTGGCGGTAGCTGTCAGCGTTGTCGGGGTCGCTCTTGCCCATGACGAGATGGAGTTTCGTCCGCGGGTCACCGGCGCCACTGATCCACCTGTATCGCGAGAGTTGAGCGAACGTGGGCGGAGATGAAGGCAGCTAAAACTCACCATTTGTGGCCGTTGATGACAATCTCGTTCCCCTCCCTCCTGATAGAGGTCTTGATGTTCTTGGCGTCAGACGAGGCCACTAGACTAAGATCAGAATAGCGAGGTGCATGCAGGGCTGTATTCACTCACCAAACCTTTCGGTCATGGCGAAGGCAGACCGAATCTTGCCGTCAAGGAGAGGCTCAAGCCATTGTTTCTGCTGCTCTGGAGTACCATATCTAGCAAGCACCTCTGAGGAAACTTCCTTCAACAAAACAATGTGATGTTTAATTATTGTGCGATGCTCACCCATATTTCCAGTGTCAGGGGCTGCACAGTTCAGCGCTTCAGAAGCCATATGTCCACCACGGCCCAAAATCTCGGCCATAACAGCATACTAGTCCCCAAATACGAACTGTCAGAAGAGCTTCACATGGAAATACCCAGTTCTACGAGAGGACACACCTCAAGGTTTGACAAGGGGACACCGTACTTAGGGTAGTGCGCCTTACTGAGGAACAGATTCCAGAGGCCGAGCTTGCGTGCCTTCACTTTCAGCTCCTCGATGACCGGGACCACCGTCTTCCAGCGCAGCTCAAGGTCCTTGGGGATCTGTTCATGAGCCAGCCTTTGGGCAGGCAGAATCTCATCCTATACCAAACCATTCAAGATGCCAATCAACTTGGGCTGGCGAGCGGACTGACCTTGAAGAACTGCACAAGTTTGGCAAGAGTCTCCTTGCCGAACGGGGTGAACTTGTCCTCGATCTTGCTTCCACGCGTCAGGTCTCTGTCAGGTCTAGCATACGTCAACTTACGAGGTCCCAAGAGGATTGAGAGGTAAATTCAACGACTGGATGGGACATGGCGTATAATGCGGGACAAGAATGAGTATTAATTTCTATGTAGTAGATGCGTGACGTTCCTAAGTACTCTAGTCCGGAGCAACAGAGGCTCCGGCACCCGGAAGTCCGGGGTAGCCGTTCCGTATATGGTATACTGTACACTGTCCGTCAAAGGCGCAGATTAAGACCAATGGCAACACGGAAGATGGGGTGCATAGGCAGTAGAGTAGGTAGAGGTAGAGGAAAGGCGAGAAAAATCCAGATACAACAGACGAAAGCGAGTCAAGTATGGATACACTAGATGGTCAGTACAAAATCATGCGCCAAAGCTCATTGGAAAGCCGTCCCATCACTGCTGAGCTTGGTGAGAGGAAGAGGAATGTTGGACGTTGTCATGGCTCTCGGGATGTCCATCGCCGAAGTTGAAGGGCAACTCAGGATCAAATCCAAAATTGACGTTTTCAAGGCCTTGTTGCCAAAGGGAGTCCTGATCGTGAACAGGATATCCGTTTGGGTTGTAATTTCGGATGTAATCCAGTCCGTGGAAGGGCAAACCAGGTGTTGCAAATGATGCTCCTGGAGGCGTCGTAGACAGCGTATATTGCAAATCCGACGATCCGTTGAACCAGGCGTCCATAGTAGTCGGATGGGACTCAAACCCAGTATTGAATGCCGGATTAGTCGGTGAGCTCGGCGAAAACATCTGGGGTTCTGACCCGGTGACGTCCCATGTATGCGAAGAAGAGGCAGCGAGTGGGCTTTGGTGTATCCCATAGTCGTAGTCAAATCGAGGAGATGGAACATGAAGCGGCGAAAGTGATGTGCCACTGAAAGCGTACGGAGACGCATGTGTCATTTGCGGGCTGTCTTCGAGATTGTGAGGACCCTCGACGTTCGACATGGACGGAGACGGAAGATTGCCCGAGGCAGGAGAACCATGTGGACTAGGTTTTTGACCTGTTACGGTGGGGCTACTAAGAACGCTATGGATGGAAGGATGAGGGCTTGGGAGCCCTTCACTTTCATCATGGCCTCGTTTCCGAGATGTAGATCTGTTTCTTTGGGCTAACAAAAGTTATGTCAGTCAAAAGAGGAAGAATGGGGGAAACAAAGAACATACAGTCAGTTCTGTAAGGAGCGCTCACGGGAGCACGCCTCGTTGCGCTAGGATCTCGAGAGCGGCTGATCCGCCTAGGCTTGCTTTTCATCGGCCGACTCGCGCCAGAGAATTGCGAATTTTGAGCCGAGGTTGAAACGGAGTGCCGTCGCTCAAGAAGTGCTGGTGCCACGGGCGGAGGCATTGTCTGCTTCCTCACGGCATCATCCGCCGTGGTAATAAGTTCGTTTAACAACTCCTTGCACTTCCGGGCACCCGGCCAGTGACCCTCCCAAGCCTCCAGCGGTCGCAGGCAAGTCCGAACCTCGTCCATAGCAGCCGGTGCAGCTTTAGGATCACTGTGCATGGCGTAAAGCAGTACGATTACAGCGGAGCTAAAGAGATGTTGGATGAAGAAGGACAAGTGGTGAGATGGGGGTACAACTTGGTTGATCGTTACGGAGAGGCGGATGCAAGCACGAGCTGAGGTCATTGCTTTCGCCGTGGAGGAAAGGGAAGTAAGCTCGTTCCTTTTGACCGGCAAGAAGTTGCGATGCAAAGCCGTGTGCACGGAGTAGTAGTGACTGCAGAGGACGGCGCCCATCGAATATTGCTGCTCATTGGCCGGTGCAGTCTTAAAGGCAGCCGGTAATTCCTCAAACCACTGGGTGAGTTCAGCATCCAGAACATCGACACGGCGTTGAAGATCCGTTTTCTTCTCTGGCTCAAGGACATCCTTGTAGTTGTCGATGGCATAGACTTGCCGAAGGACACGACCGCAAATCTGGTAGAGTCGGATAAGGAACAATGTGCCAGACATAAGGGATGGCTGCTTCTGGTCCACAGGGTTTCCATTGAAATATGCAGGTAATGCTTCGTCGTCCACATCAACTGGAAACTCAGCGTCACAGTCGGAATCCTCAACGCCGAGGGGGCGGCCAAGAGCAAGAGCAAGCATACGGTCCAATGCGTAGACAGACCACCAGACCTTTTTGCGCGTTTCCTTCTCAATTACAGGCGCATTCAATCGCCTAGAAGAACGCTAACAATAAACCCTCAGCAAAGAGTATTGCTGACGTCATGGAGAACGAACGTACATGAAGCCCTAAATCTTGGGCGGAACGCACTGCTTGTCCTACCAACAGCCAGGCCTGCGGCAAGCAATTGACAGAGCAGAGGAATGACGACATAAGAGCGAGACTTTGGACGTGATATAACTGAATGGAAGCATGACTGATATAATGTAGAATGAGAGCTCTGTAGAGTCATGTCAGAGATCTTTCGCTGATCGACGAAAACAACTTACCTTTCGTAGTAAATCATGCCCATACCACCGTCATCCGACGTTTCCCCGTGAAGACGAGGATCGTCAACGAACCTCGCAGCGCAAGCAAAAATTGCGAAGACCACAGATGTGAAAGCTGCCTCAGCTTGGACGTAATTGACATCGCCCTTCCTTCTGTTGTTCATCAGGCTTCTGTACTTCTGCATGAAGGAAGGCTTATCCACGACAGGAAAAAGGAAGTGCAAACGGGAGAAATACGCATCCACCTGCATAAATGTTTGTTACGTGAAAAGACAGGATTCACAGGATTCACCTACCAGTTTCTCGGCCAAATCTTCGTCAGGATACTCGACTTCCTCCGCACCTGGTAAGGCATGGACTTTGCCAAAGAAGACTGAGGCTGGGAAATATAGCTTGTTGGCACTCGGTCCGGGCGCCCGCGGGTCCTCCTCCATGGGTGAGATCCGGTGAAGCGGGGGAGTGGTCATAGACCGAAACGACTGTATGAGGGACATAGTGGAGGAGCCCCCTATCCAGCGCATGTGCCCATGCTCGTCTAGAGCCAGCTGCCCAAGTGCTTCAGAGACCTCGTCCTCCATCTTGACGATCGAAGATTCTGGGGAAGACTGCTCTGCCACCTGGATTTCTGAGGCCACTTTCGAGGAGAGGGCTTGTAGTACTGCAGATGCGGGAGCCAGTCCACCATCACTTGACGTCTCTGGATTGGTGGATGCTCCGGGCACACCGGGGAGATTGAGTGAAGGGCCTAGTTGGTCGAGGACGGGAGTTATCTGAGCAAACACGGACTCCATGTGCAGCAATCTTGCTTCAAGCTCTTGCACATAGCTGTAGAACAGGTGAGGGCAAGTACGTAACCAGGAGGCCCTTAACACGTACTGTCTGCTTAAAGCCGCTCTGTCTTTGGTCTGAAGCCAGGTGCACTGGGATCCAGAGCTCTGACACTGAGAACAAGTAGGCTCGCAGCCGTCGCATTTGATCTTCTTCCGCCTGTGAGGATACGATAAGGAGCTGAGTGAAAAAGGATGATTATTAGGGTGAGACCGCAAACACACCTGCAACTCTCGCATGCTCGCCAGACTCGGCGTCGTTGGAGCTGGATTGGCTTTGTGCCAGAGTCTGTGGGAATGGATTCATCATCAACTCGTTGTTTCTTCTTGGACTGTTGTGTCATGAGAGGGTCGTCGTCTGCAAGGGGGTGTTTAGGAGAGAGCTGAAGCTGATACTGAGATGTAGCGGCCAGGTATCTCCGGTGGGTGGTCGGGTCGGCCCGATACCATGGCTGACTAAGCTTTCGCTCGTTATGGTCTTGTGGCCGGCCCTAAAACGTGTAGAACTTGGTTAGCTTCAGGTACTACTGTTCGTCGATGCACAAAGAAACGCTCACCTCTTGTTTGTGATTGTTTCCTGACATTGAGGATGCCACTGACTAGGAGGGTGGGTGCAGCGCAAGGAATAACTCATAACTTTCCCCCTTGTTTCCCTTTTAAAAGACCTCGTCGGAAATGAACATCGTCGTTCCAGCGCTTACACAGCACTCGTCGGTCAACTAGGTAACATAGCGTCCCGGACACTCTTTACCCGCAATTCTGCGTCCCTCTCGGTGAATCTTGCACCGATCTCCTACTCTACGCTCACCCCACTCTCCGTTGCACATGGGACTATAATAGGCATGTTATCTAGTTGAGGTTTCTCGCTTCTAACCTCATAACTGTAGATCATAGTTCGATTTCTCTCTCCCGATTTCTTCTCGGCGCCACGTCTACCTTTTGTTCTATGATCGGCTAAACTGTTTTTCTGCAATGGAAGTGGAGACGTCGCACAATTCTACGCGATCATTTTCACGGTTGCATGTGCTGCGTTGTACCTTTCTTTGACCGTTTGAGGCACCCGGATAGTCACAACAGGGTATCTGGGGCAACGGCCAAGATCGACGATTTGAAAGGACTCGAGTTCTCGGAAGCCTTTCGACCCCGACCGCAATGACGTTCCGGAATATTCCTGCCAAACGATTACGCTCCAATGTACAGCCCATGCAGTACGCAGCCAGGTAAATGAGGTGTGCTCACCACGTGGTATAGAGTATATTTGCCTCGAGGACTAATCGGTGACCAGTGCACCTGGCTATTCCAGGACCTTCTTGCTTGCAGGAGTCATACCAAACACGCTTTATAAGCACACACGCGATGATCTGTGGCTAATCTTACCCAATATATTCGCGCCGAGTGAACGTGTTGAAGCCGCCGGACTGGAAAATATCAAAGCGCAGAGCCCAAATGCCCGATTATGCAGGCACGGCTGGAGTGCGGTCCTGATTGGTTATGTATGATCTTGGTTTCGATAAGCCAAACTACCATTCTGAGAACTGGGACCGAAGGCATGTCACAGCTTGTGAAACTTTGCAAAGTTGTTGAACCTCCTTCTACAGCGTCTCTTTCTCACAACGCTGCGATCCTGGTCTCTGCCGAAGCTCTTTCCAATGTGCCTTGTATTCAACCATTTCCACACGGGCCGCCGTGAAACGACAGCGGAGATGAATCTTCGCGAAATCGTGACCAGACTTTCATTTTTCATTCATTCCGCAAAGTATCTACTTACTGGGCCTTCATCAAAGGCAATATCCACCTGGACCCATCTCCGGTACTAATAAACAGCGAGTCAGATTTCTTTTTGTTTGACGAAGGAAACAACGTAACATTCAGCGACTGAACAAACGCTTGGGAGTTTCACTCGAGCTACCTGTGACCGTGTCGAGAGTCAACTTCTCCAGCCATTCAACTCAAAAAAGTGGCCCACCCGATAACACGGAAGTCTCCAATGTCTGAATGGCCACGCACGGCCTTCATTTGCCCGTAGTCAATGACTCATAGGACTCGTCATGGGACGGTCACTGGAGTGACCTGTGCTTGTAAATTCTATATTTATTGGATATTCTCGATAGCAGGAATTCAATGTACCTGTCCCTGGACGCTGTACAGAGGACCAATCCCGCATGATAGAACAACGTGTATGTTATTCTTGCAACATGAACGAGAGGCCATACGTTGATATAAAACCATTGTTCGCGGGCCAAATGGCTGGACTATTTTTTATGGCCACGGCTGACAGATATACGACGTCGGGGTTCCAACGTTAGAAGCCCACCGATTCACGGTAATCATCAGCAATGCATTAACTAATTCATTTGAGGTGTTATCCACCACTCACGGTAGCAAGAGAACTACTTATCCGTTTTACGCGGGAGGAACAGTGAGTCCATGAGAGAGAGAAATGGATGACTTAGGATAAATGGAGGTGCACTACGCCATATACCAAGAGTTCGCCGCATGCGCAGCTCTTGAATTATGCTTGGTCATTGCTTAGATGATCGAATATGACCTTGTGGTAGAGCCCAAGGCACTCACCTTCCATACTTTTCGAGTGGATTTTTTAGCGGTGAAAACGTGCCTACGTAAGTACTCAACACGCTGAGGTGTGGTGTTCAAGCCAAGTACCCGTCAAAGTCTTCCGAACAATTCTGACGTCAGCGGCAAGTCGGCCCCTGCCGGCCCCTGAAGGGGAGGACCTGTTTACCCATATTTGCAGCCTGCCCATTTCTGGCGCTGCGTCGGTGGGCGAAGTTTTGCGCGACGTCAATAACCGGCTTGCAGTTAGGCGTTCATCATGGCCGACGTGCAGGAGAACCTACTGCCACCTGCTGACGCAGCTGAGGCTGACCCGGCTATTGACGATGGCGAGGAGGCCGAGTCCAAGGTGTGTAAGGCCATTGCGTCTTCCTGATACCCGTCATTCATGAATGTACCATTGGTCTGCGTCCGCGGTCGCGTATAGGAAATCCAACTGATGAAGCAGCGCGTCGAGGAAATGGAACGGGAAGCGAAGAAGCTTCGGGAGCTTCAAGCAGCCGCTGAGACCGATGACCAGTCAGGCGAAGGGGGCTCCGGTGAAGCAATGGACACGCTTGAGGACAAGCAGGCTGCGGACAGTCGGAGTGTATACGTAGGCAACGTAGGTCCTCTCCGCCGAATACTAACTGTATACCGTTGGAATCAACCTCATTCGATCCCTGTCGGTGCAGGTCGATTATGGCGCTACACCAGAAGAAATACAGGCACACTTCCAGGCTTGTGGAACCATCAACCGTGTCACCATTCTCTGTGATAAATTTACTGGCCATCCCAAAGGGTACGTGTATGCTTATGGGATCTTATTGCATCGAAGGTGCTTATCTTGATGCTTAGTTTTGCATATGTTGAGTTCGCCGAACCTGATTTCATCGACGCAGCACTGGCTATGGACAACTCTTTGTTCCGAGGACGCCTCATTAAGGTGAAGGGATTGTATTGGTTTATATCAGACCTCTCATTGTCATTATATTTTCACACAGGTGACGGCAAAGCGGACCAACATACCAGGGTTCAATCGTGGACGGGGACGGGGGACCTACCGAGGTGGTTACCGAGGGGGATACAGAGGCGGCCAAAGTGGCTATAGTCCGTATCGGGCTCGCGGCAGGTGAGAATGCTGCTCACGTATGAACCAAATGTATCTTATGCCTATCAAAGGGGAAGAGGGCGAGGTTTCTGAACATTTGGGGTTGATCTTGTTGAGTGCTCTCTGCGCTCGTCGGACTGTTGGGGTTGTGAACGGCCTCGTGTTGTGCTCCCATCATAGCGTCACGGCAGACTGCATCTTGCCGTATCAATTGTACAACAAAATTACTAGAATTTCTGTAATTACACACTGTCCGAGGACGTACCACGTCCTAAAACTTGAAGTCTGCCATATCCGCCCATGTTACATCGGAAAAGACCGAGAACACGAGTCGCGTACAGCCACTGCCCTCATACCGCGTCTCGGCTTTTGAGTTGTAGCCTGAGCCTAAGCCCATCCACCAAACTCATGTTCACCGCCGCTCGAGCTATGCTGCCAAAGTCATTGCGGCCTGCCTTCAGGCAGGTGTCCTCGGCATCTGCACCTGCGGAGGTGCAGGTCTCAGGAACCGCCTACCCCTTCTCTCCAGTGGCCAAGGTCCTCGACGTACCGCCTCCGTCAAATTTACATGCCCTTAGGCAGGGCAAAGGCCTCATGGCCCATTTACAGAGGAGCCTCGCTCCTCCATTGAAGCAGAAATGGCTTTCCACGTTCTTCTCCCGTACACACCCCCAACGCCTCCTCCCAGGCTCTGTGCTCCAAGTCCAGCTTGAGCACGCGCCGAACACATTCTCCGGTGTTTTGCTGTCCATCCGGAGAAGAGGGCAGGACACGTCCTTCTTGCTTCGGAATATCGTCCAGCGTACAGGCTTAGAAATGCAGTTCTCTGTGGTGTCGCCTCACCTCAAGGACATCCGGGTTATCCAACGCGCGGACGGAAGCGGGAAGTTTGGTGGGAAGGGAGGGAAGCGGCAGACACGCGCCAAGCTATTCTTCTTGCGCCGTTCGCCAGACAAAATGTCTGCTATATCTGCTGGAGTCAGACGCTGAGAGGTGGGTGATACTAGCTGACTTGTGGTCTTCTGTCCTCTAAGTTAGTCACAGGTTGCTCGGAGTCCTCGGTATCTCCAGGCAAGGTGCATGTCACGCGTAGCCTTTTCATCATATACACGAGCGGATTCCGAGAGTGCGTAGAGAGTGCTTGGTAGTACTTTAGATGTTTGCTCCGATGCTTGATAATAATGACACTATATGTCAAAGTTTACGACATACATAATGGACATCCGAAGTTACTACGAAACTGTTGTGAGCCAAGGAACTTTGTAGTGAAGGTTCGGCTACAGTAACCATAGTGTTGGGCGCTAATCCTGGGTCTAAATGGGAAAGGGGTCCCCTTGGGACTCGGCACACACCTTGGGAGTCGGCCAGGCGCTGCAACGATCGAACACCTCACCTCACCTTTCCAGCATGCCCCGCAAGCCACGTTCGTTACGCAACTTTGCGATATCTCCAAAGCGTCCAACATCTCCAGGGCCCCCTTCTCCAACATTCTCGGACGCAACGCACGCATCTGCCATGAACTTCGGCTCAGGCGGTCCAGAGAAGATCATAACTCGTGCCAACCTCAAATCCAGCATTCAGGCATTTGAAGATGTCAGTTTTGCTGCTCTCACTACCCTAGATTGAAGGCGGATCCAGGGAATGACTCATCACACGTTACAGCTCATGTCCACGAGTGCAGGTTATCGGGCTGCGCTCATACAGCTATCAAATGCTACCGCAGCATTCGCAGACGCCATGCAGAGGTGTTCCGGGTCAGTCATCACGTCCCCAAAGTGTAGGGAATGGAAGATGACAACAGATTCCAAGGCTGAAGGGACCCTCGTACGAGGCAGGAACTCGACTACAAGCAGCATCTGGATTGCACCACCTCATGGGGAACCATTGGCATGTTCTGGTGCGTCCATAGTGAGAGACCGTATACTATTATGTCTCATGCATAATGGATACAATCACAGGCAGAAACGATTGATAAGACGTTTGAGAAACCTCTTGTCCAGCATTTGGAAACCTACCGAAACGCCGTCCACGTATGCACCCCCACCCTTTCACCGAATTACCCCGGCTCTTATCATTCACACCAGGAACGATCGAGTTCTTACGAGAAGGTTTTGAGGGAGAAGAGTGAAGCAATTCGACGCACAGAAATGACCAATCTGAACAAGAAGCAACGAAGTAAGACGCATCTTAACCCTAGCCTATCGCTAGCTAGCTGACCTTCCAGCGCTTAGATCTACAAAGCTTCCGCGAGACTCTTGCCATACTACAACGCCAGGTGGACGACCTCGACCACCTAAAAGCAGCACACTACCAGGATATTCTGGAACACGAGGAGGAAGTATGGGATGCGGTCCAAGGCAAGGTGCGATTGAATAACATGCTTGAGGCGATCTGTGTAGCTGCCATTGCTAACCGTTGCTCCCCCAGACCTGCATAGTTGTGCGGTCTACGATGGAAGTTATTGACAGGGTTTCGGCCAAAGCGTATGTCATCGTTCTAGAACGCGCATCCGAGTCGCCCCCTTAATCCCCCGGCACCATCTCATGAACCTTCTCCCAGATCCGACCCTATCCTCGAGCCCATGTTACAGTCCGTGCCTGACCCGTTCGATTCATACGGCCCGCCACAGGCTGAAGACCAGATATTCACTATCCTACCACCGTTGGCCGTTATTGCCAACACGCCCTCCACCTCGCCATCTCCACACACCGTCACACCACCAGGACCGCGAAGCGTCGACAGTTCGCCCGGTCTCGTGAGTCCACCGTGGGTGCCCAACGGCGGTGGGCTCTTTTCCGAATCCGCTTCGTCCGAGTGGGCCGACGCGTCCTCGCCAACAACAGCTACTCCACCCCGTGCCTCCTCGCCGTCTTCATCTGGGACCGCTCGTGCGAGGCGGCGAACAACACACCCGCCTGTGGGCCACGTATTCCGTAATTCTCAGTCAAAACTTCGGACCGTGTTTGACGCGACTGACATGAATTTGGTTCGATCCGCAGATGACCACACCGCATCCGACGCTGAGAGTGACGTCGACGCCCCACCAAACATGACAGGGATTGGAGTGAACGGAATTTCGTATGAAGCGGATATGAACTGGGCCCGACTCTCCGCCTATGGAGAGTCGCCATATGCGCCGGCAGCCTCGGATAGCACACCCCGCAACTCCAAGCTCATATCACCTTCACCGCCAGATACTAACCCCAAGCGAGAGCTAGCAGCACAGGAGAGTTGAGTGTATATTACTATGGACTAGTAGTGTATATGGACATCTATATTTCCGTGTTATTCCTATTGCTATATCCTCTAAGGACCCTAGGTCCAACTGTACGTACGTCTTCCAGGTCATTACCAGCTTCCATACGCAATCATGAAGGCTTGATACCATATTGGCGCAATATGCTCGGAGTGATTGCCGCTGGACTCTTGAAGAGCAGATCTGTGCCCGCTCCGCTCTTTGGGAACGCGATGACATCTCTGATGGATGGAGTCTTGCAGAGGATTGACATGAGGCGGTCAAAACCTGATATTCGTGAGCGAAGCGAATAACGTGGCGAGCAACAATTTGTGAAAGTGAATGATGACTCACCAATTGCGATACCACCATGCGGAGGTGCGCCGAATCTAAGTGCATCCAAGAGATGACCGAATGTCGCTTTTTCCGATGCGCTAAGCTGTTACGAGGCAGGCTCATCTCAGAGACATCCGTTAGTCCTCGGACGGAGTGGGGCACGTACGCGTAAGATCTCGGAGAAAATGAAGTCCTGCATAGCAGGATCGTGCACTCGTACTGATCCCCCGCCGACCTCCACACCATTCAGGACGAGGTCGTAATGTTGGCCGCGGACCTGCAATGTAACCAACCGAGCGGGTAAGGTGTAATTAATAACGCGGAACGACAGCCTCCAGAAATAAACGCTGCCGCTTCACCTCGTCTACTCTGCCGGCGTACATCTTTTCAATATCTTCCCACATTGGTGCCGTGAACGGATGGTGCGTACTGCTCCAACGCCCTTGCGCGAGGAAGTCCTTGTCCGTATCTGCTTTTGTGAACAGCGGGAACTCTGTCACCCAGAGGAAGTGCGGATTTGCAGGGGGTGTCCAGTCACCTGCCCTAAGTTAGCCTCTGCCGCCCGATCACCCAATCGCTATTGGGCTATATTTCAGCCTTACCTAGCGCTTGCGCCGATTCCGCTATGCGTGTCCTGATCCGACCCAATGGAGTGGATCCGCCCTGCTTCGCATGAGACCTCTGTGATGACAGGTGAATCTGTTTTCCGGATACATAGACGTACCTCGAGGGGCGAGGCTCGCCGGGATAGCCAGATAGTGTCACCGGGGTGTACATTCAGTGCCTTGTTGAGCGCGACGTAATCGTTCTCAGCGAGCGATGGGGCACCTGGCGTCAGACCAGAAGTCGATAACCAATTGTATTGGTTTTCCTTTGTGATTCCAATGCGTTCCTGTAGGCTGTTCTAGCTATTCAGTGTTTCGATGCGCGTGTTTTGGCTACATACCACAGCAGCCTCGTCCCTGTATTGACATGATGCACTCGCTCGAGAGAAGGCTGTGTTGGCGTGGTTGACTGAGAAGACTTCAAGGGTTTCGCCGACGTCCTTCGCAATGGACGCCCGTCGTTCTGGAGAAAGAAGTGCAACGAGATCTACGATCTGTATACAAATCATTCATATCCGCGGGACGATTGACGCAGATAACAAGACACTTACCTCCAGATCAAATCGTGTGTCCGGTTTATCCGAGCCATACTGGGGTGAGAGCTGGTCAGAACTGTCTGCCATCGCAAAGCTAGCTAGCTTACACGTGTCATTGCTTCTTTGTATGTCATGACAGGAAACGCGCAAGGCAGTTCAGTTCCTTCGGCTGTTCCCCAAATCTGTCTCATGATAGATTCAATTACTTCGCGTACTTCGACGCCGCCGATCCTCCAGTTGTCCTTGGGAGTGTCACCCGGTCCCCAAGAGACAAACGCCATTTCGAGATCAACCTGAGTAAACTCTGGCTGTCTGTCTTTGCGCCCATCCTCATCACGGAAGCATTTGGCGATTTGGTAGTACCTATCGATGCCTCCTGAACATATGAGAAGCTGCTTGGGCTGCTGCGGAGATTGTGGCAATGCGTAGAACAGAGGCTCTGCAGGTGTATCACCGGCTGAAGCGGACTGGCCAACACGCGTAGGCACCAGAAACTCGCGTGCCCCTTCAGGCGAAGATTTCAGTAGCATCGGAGTCTCGACTTCGACGAAGCCTACAAGTGTGTCTCTGTGAACGCCGCAAGCATTTTTGATGAGAATTCAAGTCCACGCACCCTGGTCGTGCAGCGCATTGCGTATGAGGTGCGCAACTTGGCCTCTCTTGCGGATGTTGTAGGACAAAGCAGACCTGCGGAGGTCAAGGTATCTGTATCGGGCCCTTAGATCTTCGTTTACCTGTGCAATGTCGTGTCAAGGTTGTATTTGGGATTCGCCACGTTGAGATTCGTACCAGCGTTTGGTTGTCAGAAGGAACAAAAGGTATCTCGCGGTCGGCTGCATTGAGCAATTTGAAACCGTCGACCTGAACCTCGATATCGCCTGTTGATTCCTTGAAAGAGAAGAAAATGTGAGTGGGCTCGTTCAAATGTCCGATCTGGGAAGGAGACTGACGGCGCGCCGTGCGCTGTTGGGGCGGAGGCGCACATGGCCCTGTATGAGTACAGCTGACTCTACTGGGACATCAGAGAGGGCGCGAAGCGGGTCGTCCTCTTGTGGATTCCTTTGGACGACGAGCTGAGTGGTGCCGTACGAGTCCTTAATCGGAAAGAACGAGAGCGTTTTTGAAACTTTGCTTGATTTAGAAGGCGTAAGTCACCCCTTCTGTCCGCGAAGGAACGCGTGCAGAGTAATCACCGTTCAGGGAGGAGCCATCCTGCGAGAACGACGCGACTTCCCGCGTTGACAGAGCTCAGCTGTCCACAATTGTGTGTCCGCCTTGGAAACGGAGCTAAAAAGACGCGAGTACGTGGGTTGGAGCGGGTGATTTGTGAGTAAAGCGAAAAATCACATGGGGCGTGTCAGAGAGTGACCGACCTGAATGTGCAGACGCGTTGGCCGCTGCAGAATGGAGGCTCGAACGAAAGAGACTTTTGTGTGTGGGGCTGGGCCAGGAGAGCGCGGATGCCCTGGCACGACGCCAGCGTAGCAGGTGAGCCACGGGCGAGGAACGCATATGGCGCAGCGGAGACGTGAAATTGAGCTGAATCAAGGGGTTTCCAACTCTCATAAAACGCGCTCTCGAGCGGTGTTACATAAGCTAATCGACCCTGGCTTTGCCCCAGCACGCTGCAGGTTGTCCGACACGATCTCTGATCTGAACTAGTTCTGAACTCAGCGACCGAGCAGGGCTGGGGCACGAGGAGGGGAGAGAAGAGAAAGAATTGACGAAGATCTGATAGCATATATGCGTGGCTGGCAATTCAAGTGCCAGATCGTTGTCAGTCATCGCAAGTCCTCTGTTCGCTTGTGTGCTCGGCTTTCTTTATCCCTTCTCACGTCCCTCACGCGGCGATCACTTTCAAAATATATACCACACGCTGTGTCCTGCTCTAATATAAATCCTACTGACCCCTCCCTTTTTTCCGTCCTCCATCGCCATGTCCCTCTCTAGTCTCCCCGTCGAGCTCATCGACAACGTCGTCCAGGACCTCGACACCGCTTCCCTCGCCGCCACCGCTCAGGCATCCTCTGTCCTTTGCACAGTCGCCCAGCGCGTCCTTTACCGACATCTCTCCGTCTCTCCCTGGCTACATAACCTCGCCGTCGTACATACTCTCGCTTCAAATAAACACATCGCACAATATGTCAGGACCTTCTACATCTCCGTCGATGCCCGCGCACATGTCTCCACCGCTTTCTACCGTCTCCTCTCCAGAGCAATCTCTAATATGTCCGAGTTGACAACACTCAACCTCCTCATCGACTCCAGCCTCAGCTGGGTCCTTCCCTCCTTGACTAATCCGGTATCCTACCCCTCCCTCACCCAATTCACCTGCGCGTTCCCCCTCGACCAGACCGTCACGCGCTTCCTCGAGAAGACGCCATCCCTTCTCGAGCTCGAGATGGAGTCTATTCCTCTGCCACCTAATCACCCATCCCCCGCACTTTCCCTTCCTGCAACGCTCGTTCCTCGTCTAACCCAGTTTGTGGGATCCGTTCGAGCTGCCAAAGCTTTCGTCCCTGGTCGCCCAGTCAAGAGCATACACCTCCACGGCAGTGGCATGACGGAAGCGGACGTTCCCCAACTCGCCCAGTCCAGCGTTTCCGTCGTTGTTCTCGGGACCGTCACAAGCTCATCTCCGGTTCCATTCTTGGAATCGCTTCAAACGCATATGCCGTCCCTCTCGTGTCTCCGTGTAATGTCCACCCAAAATATGTTCCAGGCGCCGACCACCGTGAGTTTCATTACGTTGCTGTGTACACAGTCTGGCGCTCATCCTTATTCTGTATAGGCGTTTTATGAACAGGTTGCAAATGCATTGACTGCATTCTCCGATCTGTCCGCATTCGAACTCTCCGGGATGCACTGGGGCTCCCAACCAAAATCCAAGGATGACTCTAAACGAGTCTGGCAGTCGGCGCCACCCACAAATGCTAATGCTCGCCAAGAAGATCCAGAACCAGAAGCACAGGAAGAAGAAGAGCAGGACCTCTTGTTTGGCACAGATATTTTCTTCGCATACTAATTATATCATAGATGTATTCTCGCTGCTCTCCGACTTTTGTACTTTCCGGGTTTAATCATCGCTATATCTCTAGTCTCATTTTGTTTGTTTTCTTGTCTATATTGCATGTTTCCGGTTACTTCCTAACACCATACTAATCCTACAACACATTTCCTATTACACTCTAATACTCATCGTAAACTTATTCTTATACCAACTCCTCTACAGCACGGTCTACGAACGGTGCGGCGTCGTACACTACTAGGGAACCTTCGTCTATTTCTTCAATAGTAGTAGCTCTACCTCCTATGAATTTGGATGCAACACCAACGTAGGATTCGCCCAGATATTGTGTCTTGAACTTGCGAAACTGCCATCCGTTGGCTGGCTTCCCGTCCACGAGCACTTGTTCCTCGGGCACATTGTATTCTATTCTCTTGATCTCGAATAAACCGATGCCAAGTCCGAGGGATTTCACGTAGGCCTCCTTCAGTGTCCAAATCCAATAGAAACGCGTGAGCCCTTCAGTTTCGGAAATGGAGGGATCAAGTATGATTTCGAGCTCCTTCTTGGTCAACTGAGCGGGAGAGGGTATGTCAGTGATCGGGCCGATGATCCCACAAAGGAAGGGGGTTTACCTGGCTGTCGACCTCGTCAACGAACTCCTTGAGTGTCTTCCTGGCGTCCTTCTTTATGCACATGACATCGACGCCTATAGTGAACGCCGGTGGCTGCAGGTCTCCGGCGCCAAAGGCCATGGCGACGATGCTGGCGTCATGTGTCACGTTGTACGCCAGTGGGGGGTCGATGCCGGGGACAGCCTGGCGAGATAATGAGTTGCAGAGATGGTCATGGGAGCAGAAGACAGAAAGACGAAGCAAGACGCACAACGTATGGTTTATTTGTCTCCGTGACGGAGAAGTGCATGGTGTCCCGCGCTACGCCCCTTCTCTTGAGGAGCATGCGGGGAAGGAGATTGCCGATCAGTGAGCCTTCATTTCGCGTAGATTAGAACAAGGGAACAGGACGCGATGAGAAGATGGAGACTTGGGTGGTACTCACGGACGGCATCCTCGCGGCGGACATACTTCTGGATCTTTGCGCGAACTGGCTCGTCGACGAGAGGAAGGGCGCGCTCGTACAACTAGAGGTGACACAGATGATGACTTTGTATCTGGGCGAGCGAGATGAGAGACGCGGAGACATACGGCATCGGGGAAGTCGGCCCTGTTGTATGTGATGGCCCATACCTGAAGCATCGTGAAATCCAAACAGAAGGGTGTGAGAGACCTGTTTGTGAGTGGGCACAGGTTGCAACGTTATGGGGGCGTGCTGATAGGACGGAAAAGCGAAAGTCTTTGTATATGCCGGCGGCTGTCAAATCCGAGACGGTCTGTTCGCTCGTGATCGGTTGGTTCCGCCTCCCCCAAGTGAACTAGGCCAAGTTTATCACCTGGAATTTGCTTCCGTCTCTTCTCTCTCTCAGTCTACGATGGGACCCCTCTTCGTCACCCTCGGCATGTTCATCATCGACCAGTTCTCCTTCGCTGACGAGGACGGCAAGCCCATTGACAAATCTCTGCCACCCCAGGAATGCCTCCTTCTATCGTCCTATTATCAGATCCCAGCATTGAACTCCTCATTCATCGGCAGATCGGCGGAGGAGGCACCTACGCCAACATCGGCGCTCGCATCTGGTCAGTCGGCAGAGCCACTTCATCAAACCCTCAGACCTTTCGCTTCTGCTCTCTATAATGACCGCGACCACACCCTAAACAACAGGTTGTCGCCAGATCAGTTGGGAATGATCGTCGATAGAGGACACGACTTTCCCGTTCATATCCAACACGAGCTCGAAAGCTACGGTACTGATGCGTGGTATTTTCGGGACGACAAATCTCGCGAAACGACCCGTGCACTCAACTCATACAGGGGCGACACACGAGGGTAGTAGTCGAAGCTAACCTATCCTTCACGCCATACGACTGCTGACCGCGCAATGTTCCATCTCCAGTTTCAACTACCTGACGCCTCGCGTCCGGCTGACACCTCGGGACTTGGCAAACACTCGTCTGGAAAGACCAATGTCTTTGCACTTCATTTGCTCTCCCGCTCGGGCCCTCGGGATCATCTCCGAGATGAGCTCTGTTCCGGACTGGCACCCGATCACGGTATACGAGCCCATACCTGTCAGCACCAGCGCAGATCTACGTCGTCACCTTTGTCTCTGAATCAACAAATATCAAAAGGATAGATGCATACCAGAAGAAATGCCGTCTCTAAAGAAGGCTCTGCCGTTGATTTCCGTCCTCAGGTGCGATGACCAGTGTATTTTCCCCGATGTTATTTATCGACAAATTTCACGTTAGTCCTAATGCAGAGGAAGCACTATCTTTGCTCGGTATGCCACACACAGTCTCGAAGGCAAGCGTCGAAGAAGCTGCGGCAGCCCTACTCGAACTCGGCGTTGGGAAGGGTGGAGAAGGATGCGTGGTTATTCGCAGCGGTGCCTTGGGCGCATACATCTCAACTCGTGCCAAAGGAGGGCGATGGCTTGACGCTTACTGGACGAACAGTGACTTGGACAAGGTGGTCGATGTCACTGGTGGGTGACTTGCTGTTGAAATGTGCCCTTTGTTCACGTTTGATGTCAGGTGCCGGAAATAGTTTTCTTGGTGGGTTTGCCGCTGGCCTTCTGCTCACCAATGATTTATACGAAGGTACGCTCGACGAAACTTAGATGGCCTAGATGTGCATAACATTGGTCTTAGCCATGCTTTACGGGACTGTATCGGCCTCGTTCACCATCGAGCAACTAGGTCTTCCCAAACTTGCTAATGACAATGGGAAAGAGACGTGGAACGGTGATTCGCCCAGTCGTCGCCTTCAAGATATGAAGGATCGTCACGAGTATTCTTAGCAATAAGGATATTAGCTACAAATAATACAATGCATCAGCGGCGGTCATGTACAATAGAGATATGATGAATGCGCAATACGACAAGCTAGCCATCCCACTCACTTCTGCGCGGACTGGCCAAATTTCTGACGACTGAGTTCGAATAGTTCCGCTTGTTTTGCCTCAAGTTCTTCTTGCGTCATACCAGAGTCCTTGATCTTGTCTGCTTTCCGCTCGCGATCCTGGAAAATAGTCAACAAGGTGATTTGAAGCAGAGTTATTCAATGCACCTTTTGCTGCTGTTTGTGGTCTTTAAGGACGTCCTCCACTTCGGCAGTGAATGAATCGAAGCCTAGGCGCTATAGAAAGTCAGTAGCAGCATAACAGGACGCATGCTAGACATGCCTTTAGTGCATTTATGATATGCTCAGGTGCTATCGTCTTCTTCGACTCTTGTTCACATATTTCGTTTGCTTCTGATGAGATCAGGTGGATGAATTCTGCACAGCGCGTTTCAGCATTCTTAGCGGACCGGTTCGCAGCTTGAAACGCGTTCACCTACACAGCATTCGATGACCAGATCACGCGTCTCCTTCGCGCACGTCACCTCCGGCGGTAGCAGTTCTATCCACGAACACGGGGGTGAGTATGAACATGAGCGAGAACGCGGGGCAGCGGCCAAGAACGGCGGAGAGTGGTGCACGTGGGACAAGACATGAGACATACCATTGATCATCTTTGCGACAGTGGCTTTTGGGAGGGAGAGATCCTCGTCCGAGGGGCCTCCCACGTGTCCCTCTCTGTCTGACATGTGTGTTCGCTGGGTCGGCGGAGGGGGAGTAGAGGTGCAGAAACAAAAATAGGGAGGAGGGAGATGCGGTGGGTCCGTCGCAGGGGCCCAAATGCCAGCCGCGGATAATATAGACTGTTCTACGCGCGGTTACCTATTTCGGCCACCTCGCTCTCCCTTTTCGAAGTCCGATTCGCTGACCTCTCTTCCTTACTCGTCCTTGTGAGATGTCGGTGAGTGCACGATACGCGTTGTTCGTACTGGCAAGAGAATGCTGAGATGGGCTATGCAACGTGTTTAGGTCAACCCTGTCAACCCGAAGCCTTTCCTGCAGGACCTCACGGGCAAGCCTGTGTATGTTAGACTGAAGTGGGGACTTGAATACAAGGGTTTCCTCGTCAGTACCGATGGGTATATGAATCTCCAGGTATGTTGGTATCATCTGTGTCGTTCTTCAGGAAGCTCATGAGCGTGTCTTCAGCTTGCGAACACGGAGGAGTTCCAAGATGGAAAATCGAATGGCGCGCTGGGCGAAGTGTTCATCCGGTATGTCTTCGACGCGTCCAAGGTGTACGTGTACTGATCGGTGAGGTATACTATCAGGTGTAACAACGTCCTTTATATTATAAGTCATCTTCTCCCCTCATCGGCCCTATCTGACCTCCTACAGCACAGGGAAGCACCTCCAGAATGATTATGACTCCGAGAATCCAAAACTTGCGCACGCGCCTCTGTTCATTATCGTGGGCCAAAATATGCAATGCTCTCACAAACGGATCGATGGCTTTTACGAATCATTCGCAATGTCAATCTTGTGCTTCCTAATCTATCACCCGATGCAATACCACCATTACTGAGCAAGCACAAGTCTTGAGAAGTGCATCGCACACCATATCTGCCACCCCGCTCGAAGGCTATTTCGGGATTTCACCAAAAGAGCAGCTAGCGCAGGCTTCTTGGGCGTGCTTGTTGGTTACGGACAAGAGAAGGGTCGATACCTTCCATATGAGTTTTTACACTTTCAGTTCATGTTGGTCATACCTTTGTTGCGCGAAACACAAGCAACTTAAGAACTGAATGATATCGAGACGGATGTACCAGACACTCAGACTGCAGATCTTTGTGGATGGATACCCTAAGCGCCGGCCTTCGTGCCATACACGAGGTAAAATACAGCGGCATAATGAAATAGGGGCCATGTCACGTGGTTTTATCAAATTTACCCCGGGCTTACACCGCTTGTCGTCAACCCAGTCAACTCCCCTCCGCTCCCCTCCTCTTCCCTCTCCTACCCACTACTACCACCACCACCAGCATGGCCAAGTCGACTCGCTCCAAAGTTAAACGTTCCTTCCGCGCGAAGAAGCGGGAGGAAGGCGTCTACGCTGCCACGGAGGCAGCTAGACTCAATCGACTCAACGCCAAGCTCACCACTACGATGAAGGCGGATCGGGACGGAGACGTCCCGCTGGAGGGCGATGCCGTAGAGGAGGGCATCCAAGGTTTGTCCTCCTACCCCTACCCCGCTGCCCCACAGGGCTTGTTTGCTGCATTCGGGCTGCTGCCTCCGGAGATCATTACACCTGAGGCCATGCATACCTTTATGGGCTCGATGCACGGGCAACTCGTATCAGGGCAAGCTTAGAAGGCGGAAGGAGCTTGAATGCTGATGATTTCCCAACCATGTCATCAGGAGATGAAGTTCCAATTGTCAAACCAACAGGTTCGTTCTGTGTGACGTTCAATTACATTATCATTTTCTGACCATATGCGCGATTAGAAGGCATGGATGTTGACGGTGGTGCTCAGTCTCAAAAGACTAAGATATCCACACATGGACCACGGAACTCTCGTAACGAAGAATGGAGGATCTCAAAGAACATGGCCCCTAGAGGGAAGTCAAGAGGGATGAACAGACAAGGAAGTGTCGCGGCAAGGCGGAAAGCTGGCAGAGCCTCTCGCCGTCGGTAGCGATCTCTACCACATTTGGTACATTTTACTCTCAAAAGTCATCGTGGCGTTGGGGACATCAAGTACCCTTACTTCTCTCAGGGAGTTTACTCTCTTAACCTGCCATCGACATCGCTGTTGGACTCCCCAACATCAAACCCTAGGTCTATATCACACCTTGCATGTATACCGTTCTGATGCTAGAGCTTTCTTAGTTTATGGACTACGGTTTAAAAAGCTATTTTTGTAATGTCATCGCTTGCTCGAAGGCAAAGTGTGCAATCTCATCGCCCTTGAGCATAAAGCTGTCATCTCCAAATAATTCGAGACGGCGTGTTTAACCTCTTTCTCGACGTGATCGTTTCCCTTGAAGCCTAGGCCTTTTCTAGCCTTTTATCGTTTATATCTCCTTTCTTTCTTTCTTCCTGTGCACACTTTGTGATTTAGTCCAGGAAACTCACTAGGGCGCTGATGCGACAGATACGGGCCCAAGCAGCATTTGTTCTAGTTCCTTGCAGGGATATGACCGCATACCACGGTTGTGCTTCTGGGGTTCTGGTTGTTGAGCCGCCGATGTGGAAGCCGACAACCAACAATTACGCCTCGAGAGGAAGGTGTACTCCGAAAGCTAATGCCATGTGCTGCTCTTGGAGCGAGCGCTCTGACAAAAGCCTTCGGACCGTACTCCGCTAACCTCGCATGGATCGTTTGATCTCGTACCTATCATGACTCGGATGCTCGATCAAGAAGTGCGACTCTCGAGTCACATCGGCCACCTCGGATCGATGGTTCCGAACACGAATGACACTTGGATCCAGCTTCTGGAAGGCAGGGGAGGCGCAAGTACCTCAACCTCGGGATATGCACTGGCCTTGGACTGGAGCACTCCTCATTAACATTGAGTGAGCAAATCGTTCTTTAGCCCCAAGATCTTAGGCGACGTACCACATTGCGCTGTTGAAGAGGCCTAAAGCAGTCGCAAACTTAGGTATAGTTGATGTCGACGGTATTGTAAATATAGTAAATTGACGTTGAGGTATACGAATATATCCAAACGGACGTGTGTACATGGGGGGTCGACTGTCAACATCAAGAAGACCACGTCGAACTTGAGATGAAGAAGATAAAAAAACGAATGCGAATGCGAAGGGCGGCTCTAACTAAAAATGAATGAAGGTGACACCGATACAAGTGTAGATTGGCTAATGTAACAAAATGAACATCCCATACCCTGACTCCCGAATTAAGATCCCCTCTCCCCCCTAATATTGATAAATGTAACATTCGTTCTCTGTGCTATGGTAACTTCCCCTGTGATCTTGAAATGCTACATACGACAATGGTTAAACGAGCCTGAAGTTTGTGTAGTGGATTGGAGGATGCAGGATCTTAAACGACCCGATCGTCCCGAGCGAAGTGGACGGAGCTAGGTGAAGGCAGTTGCTCTCCGAGGATGTCTCTTGGTTTGGCTGAGCTGAGACGCTCAGAGTCACTCGACCGCCCGTCAGAGTCCCACATTGGGGACCGTTTGGATGATGGACTACGTGGCGTAAGTCAGTGTCCCTCCTGATGCTGGGCAATAGAAGCGACATATACTCACGAGGCGAGCTCACCCATTGTGAACGAATCCGTGGTGACATGGATTTCGGGCCGGGTGGGCTTGCGGCTGATAGGCCGGAAGCTCATACGTTTCGAGCCGATCGGGCTCAGGCCCTTGTTGCCGTTACCATTGTTGTTATTGGCATTGTCATGTATCGAAGTGACACCCATCGGCGATACGTAGAACTGGTCCTTGTCCGAGTAGAACTGCTTTAGACGCATGACTGCACGGCACGAGGCAATTGCACTAGAGAGATCGATTTAGTGATGGTCAGGGCTTAGTCGTAGATATACTCACGAGACTGTTGCAGCTGGGATAGTCGCGATACTGTCAAAGTTCGTTCAATCCATAGGCGTTAAATAGTAGGCCGGACAGATGCTTACACATTCATCTCCACTAGAACTGAGTTTCAGTATTGGCAGCATTGAAAAGTGGAACAGAATGCTCACCATTCAGATCCAGCACGTTGAGCACTGCAGGTATCGTGTTACAAGTGGTCGTGACAATGAAGTACACCAAGCCATCCCGGAAGAGCAGGCCAGACAGTCCTGCGTCACTGAAGCGACGGCCAAGAGCTGTCGCCGTGAAGATGAGGATGATACAGTCGAAGCCCATAGCTATTTTCTTTCATCAGTCTACATCACAACCCTGGGTCGAAGCTGCTTACTGTAGAAGTAATTCGCGTTCAGCCACAAGTGGTTGGCGGAGACCACTGTGCATGCGTTGGCCGCATCACTCCATTGAGAATCGACGATCACCATGCCGCGAATCTCGATAGCCCAGTGACCGAGAGCCAGAATGACCATAAGAATGACGACGGGTCGACGGAACTCCCACAATGCCAGTCTGTAATTTCTCTATCAGATCCCAGAAAAAGACGTAGGAGGCTTGACTTACGTTCTGATCATGAGTGAAGTTGATGCACACAGAGCGGTCATGTTCCCTGCAAACTAAAACAACTGTGAGTACACAGGTAAGAATTCTTTGACCAGTAAACGTACGGAAATGAAGGTGTACAGAGCCTACAACAAAAGATGAGTTCTATAAAAGATGAACTAGATGAGAGATAGCATACTCCGCAGTTGATCTGGAATGTATTTCTCAACTACTATTTCCATATTTGAACCAAGTTCAACAACATACCTTGGTCTTGATGGTGAGGGATATTATTAACCCAACGAAGGCCAAGAACATGCAATACCGGCACAGGAAGAAGAAGACTGGAAAATCGCCACGGTCAGATACTGTGTTACGTTACGGTGACATGAGAGACGTACTCTGCATAATCGGTCAGAACAGACGTTGAAACAGCAAAAATGTCGGTCACGTACCAGAGGCCAGGACATCTTGCGCTTCTTGGTAACGAAAGACCACTCAAAGCTGATGGTCATCACCAACTCCCAAACATATAGCCCGAACAAGGCAAAGATGAGGTTGTTGAAGGCGGCTGTACGTCATAGATTTGGGTTAGAATGAACGTCGAGCGACGATCAGGGGTAGTACGTACCGCCCTCGATGGCGAGTTCTTCAGGGGAGTCCCAGCTGACCATCTTCGAAAGAACAAGGGCGTCGGGCGGTTACCAGCTGGCGGTGTTCAGGAAGAACCCAGGATGAGATCGTCGGGGGGTTAAGCTGAGGAATGGCAAAGGATGGGAAGTTGGAAAAAGGTATAAGAAGGGCCAGGAAGTGGAATGCTACTCCGGTGGCGGGGAGATGCTTTGACCGCACTTTCAGGGAAGTGCGCGAGATTCGTGAGGTAGAATGTCAGGATTATATCCTCCTCCGTCCCGGATTGATGGGTTAGAGCTTAGCGTATGATGCGGTGACTCCTACGTATCTGGCCTCATGGTTCCACAGGTCGCCATTCATCACGGCTCCAGTGGAGGAAGAACTCGGCCGCGGAGAATCCCAGCTTTACGATACCCGTTGGTAATGATCCATTCTTTACGGTGTTCCCTTTCATCCCGGTTTGATAAATGAAAATTCCCATGGGCGCAGAGATATCTAGGCGAGAGTCAGTGAGTGAACAAAACATTCTAATTAGTTCAGTCCCTTTGATCTCGTTAAAGTAGCGCCCTCGGTGGTCCCCGCTTCGGGACAGAAAATAAGAAGCACTCGAAGAACGTTACAAAGGCGGAAGCAAACTTTAATTTGAGCGCATCTAGCTCCATGTCATCCGCATTTGGGTATCCATCTTTCTACCTTTGGGATCCGAAGATGCAAAATAAGGAAAGGTGCTTGTTCATCTTCGAAAAGGCAGGTCCGTTGCGCCGACTCATCGGGGCCACGAGATCGCCGAAGCTCGCTCTCGTGGGCGGGCGTCTGCGAGCGTGGGCCAATGTTGCAAGATGTTGCACAGGGGCTCGGATTATCGTTACTCTTATCAGCTTCTCTCTGCGCATCTGGCATTGAGCTCTCGTGGTTTTGATGTTTACCCAGGCATCCGCTGACAACCGAACATGCGCCACTTTGCACTGGCTCCAGTCGTGCTTTTGAAAGGTTCTTGGCCCAACACCCAGGCTGTCAGATATATTTACCTCCAGATCACGTTCTCCTGGGCAGTCGGAGACAACTGCCAGCCAGACGCCGACTTCTCAAAAAACTTTCGTTCTAATCAATCATCGACATCCCTGCGCAATCGTCTTTGTTGAGGCACTTTCCCAGCGCTTGACACCCGACTTCGCCGCCCGGCGGGACCTGCTTTGTAAAGATAGGCCAGATGCAGGCCTAACCGAAATGAATGCAACCCATCAACGTACACGGCTCACGATCAACTACACCAGACCATCGCACTGCCATCCGCGCCAGCGCTGACAAGCCAAGGCTGTCGGGGAACCCACTTTACCTGCAATACGCCTAGTCCATCCTTAACTTCATGTCCCCGCAAGATTTTGAGAGGCACGATCAGCGGGTCCGTCATCAGGTCATTGTAAACCCTGGCATGGAAGATCTGGATAGATCCGTCATCGGACGATGACGCGAACAGTGGATATGTTGGATGGAATTGGAGCGACCGGATTGCCCTTGTGTGATACCTGGGAAAGCGAGCAAAAACGCCGAAATGAGCCTTCCAGGTCATTCTGCATACAGAAAGCCCGTTTGCGCTCACCGTAGAATTTTGTATGGCTTGTCGCTCAGCTCGAGATCGAACCAGCAAAGCTTGCGATCGTAACCTCCAACAATTACATGATCGCCCGAGGGATGCACATCCATTGATGAGATCCATCTTATACCAGGCATTAGGGTCTTGAGGAGCTTCTGCTCTGCTAAATTGTACAGTCGGACATAGCGCTGCGTCTAATGAAATTGTGACATTGAGTTTCATTGTAGTGGCGGCGTATGTCAATCCGAACTTACGGCGACAAAGAAGTGTGGTTTTGAAGGGTGGAATTGAACCAGTTGTACGGTGCCCTTGATTTTCTTGAAAGGCGCTTGCGAATGTCGCCGTGAAAGCTGGTGAACCCATACCCCACCTTGACTTTCATTCGTTGCTAATACCCGATTTAGCATTCCGCTTGTGTCAGAGAAGGAGTTTCCAAAGTAACACTTACACACGGACGCAAGGTAGTCACCTTTGCGGTGCCACGCAAACTGCTTCGGCAGGCCCGAACCAGATGAAAGTTCGATCGTTAGCAATGCTTCATTTTCCCCGGATGAAAATGAAGACGTCCACTTGATCGATGATGGGGTGGGCGGAGGCAGGGTAGCGGGAGCGAGAATAGATTGCGTCAAAGACAGCACAGCTCGTGGAAGGTTTGGTGGCACAAAGAATTGCAGCTTCTCCTCCCTATAGAACAAAATTAGCGAGAGTTAACTTGCTTAGGACAAGCTGGAGACGCACGTTCCGACCACGAAGAAAGCAACGTCCGTTCTGGGACACCATTCCACTGTGCCAATCTTGCCATCAAGCTTCCACCGTTTAACCGCGCGACCGACAATCACCTCCCAAAGGATAAGATTGCCACCTTCATCGCCACTTACGACCCATGACCCGTCGGGACTGACGCTGACGCATCGCGTTCGTCCCTCAGTATGGGCAACCTTGAGCGATTTATAGTTCGGGAAAGGTTTCAGACTACTCGGCGAGGGAAGCTTGGGTATCAAGCTTTCGGGATCAATGTTCAGCTTTTTGCGTTGTATGCGAGGGGCGAGGTAGAGGTCGAGCTGGCGGTTGAAGCGCTCCTTGATAAAGCGGTCGTATGCTGGCACCAGACGCAAAGCAGAATACTTCTGCGGCAGGTAGTCCTGCTCGCGGTCTTCTGGTTCGGCTTCTTGCCATTTTTTTCGCTCTTCCTCTGCAGGAAGGTACTCTGCTGGAGGATTGTAAGATTCGGAGTGGGTAGGAAGGGAGGGTTTAGGTGCGGGGAGAGGAGGGGCATGCTCTGACGGTGCTTCAGTCCATATGTCATAGAAGTGTTTGCCGTCTGTGGCTTTTGGTTTTGAAGGTACGATGCGGCCTAGGCGAATGGCCCGTACAATTTTCATAATCTAGCAGCAACATGAGTACTTGCTTATATGCAGCGGTAACTCGAAACAAAGCAAACCTTTTTCTTCTCCCATTTACTTGCGAGCCACCGTCGTTTGGGTTCAGGTGCAGCGGACAGAGGCATGACTTCCTCCTTGCCCTTGCCCGTAAACCATTCTACAGTTGGTTCATAGGGATTGTAGTCCCCATCTGGGTTTTCTCCTGCCTGAAGTCTCCGAATGAGATCAAGTTCCTCGCCCGTCAGGGGCTTGTCCATTTGAGCATTCTTGTCGAATGCAGATTGCCTGCACTTTTCTTAGGAAAAGTAGGAGCTGAAACATGACAGTGACTACGCACCACGCTTGCGGGTCTTCGACAGTACTCAAGAATTTATCCAATTCGTCACCGAGAGCTGGTCGCAGGACCCGCCTGCCGTTGATATTGTAGCCAATATGTGGCATATCATCGTACCAGTGTAATGGCACATTTCCTATACGATTAGGGTCCTAAAGTTGGAACTTGTCAGCGAGGGATATGCACTGCAGTGAAATGTTGTGGAACACACATCTTCCGTGGACGAGTCGGAGTCGTAGTCAGGCTCAATATCAGGATATACGCGTTTCGGCTGTCCAGTAATGTCGGATACGATGGTCTTGGGTTTTGGGAACACTCCAGCATCTGAAGTGCTGTCCGAGACTGAGTCGTCTTCCTCTTCGTCTTCTTCGTCCTCATCGTCTTCTTCGTCTTCATCTTCCTCTTCATCGTCGCTACCATCTTCAGCATCGTCCTCGCTGTCACTCCTCGCATCTATCTCGGGAAACTCCTCCACCTCTCCATCATCCGACTCGTCCTCGCCTTCCTCCTCATCGCTCGGCAACTCCAGTCCGACCGTTTCCGGGAAAGTACTCTTCACAACTTCTGGCTCGGCGTCAGCTTGCTTTCTCTTCTTCCGCCCATTTGTGACTTCGGATACGGCCATGTCCTCGGGAGATTAGCGTCGAGTAGCACAGACGTTCGTAGCCTTTTGCGCGTTAGGCAAAATGACGGGAAGGGGGCATATTTTTCGAGATAACCACGTGACTCGTGCCAGATCTGATCGGGAAAGGCAACAGCACGCGAGGGGTGCGCGCCTCAAGCTCATACGCCCGAACCGTCAACCATGGTTGCATACGGCGGAGGTACGCCCACTCAAATGTGCAGAAAACAAAACTTGCTCATGAAACGGATGTGTAGATGAGGTGTCAGCACTAGTCCTGGACATTGGCTCGTCCTCCATACGCGCCGGATATGCGGGGGACGACACTCCAAAGGCCATCGTCTCGTCTTACTATGGCTGGAAGCCAGACGCGTCATCTTCTGCCAGCGGCGATGTCCAGATGGATGAAGCGTCGGGGGAGAAGCAGAAGCAGGAGGGCGCCGAGGCGGGGGCGGACCAGTCCACGTCCAAGTCGGCGAGCAGCAATGCTAAGCTCTACCTCGGTCAACACGGGCCTTCGATATGGCGCCATGGCATGGAGGTCGGGAACCCACTCCAGGACGGCCTGAGTGCGTCTTCAATGTCTCTGCGACGACCTTGCGAGCTAACAGTACTTCTGCAGTCACCGACTTCAACGCCGTCCCGGCGCTCATTTCGCATGCCCTGTCAGACGTCATGCGCATCGATCCCACAGAACACCCCGCACTCGTCACCGAGCCTGCCTGGAATACACCAGCTAACCGCGAGCGGATGGCCGAGATAATGTTCGAAGAGTTCCAAGTCCCTGCGTTCTACATCGCCAATACAGGAGTTCTCAATGCGTAAGGGTATTCTATGTAATCCAAAAACCAGCCGTCTCAGACTTCACCATAGGTTTGCGGCAGGCAAAGGCTCCGCGCTCGTTATTGACGTTGGTCACCATATGGCCAGCATTACCCCAGTCGTGGACGGCTTTGTCCTTCGTAAAGGTAGGACCATAGTAACCCATTGCAAAGAATGCACAACTAATGTTCGTTTGTAGGGCTTGTATCGTCTTCCCTCCCAAAATTCGTGCACGCGCGCGCCCATCACGTTCTCACCAACCCAACACAAACCCGCCCCGGTGTCGCACTCTACCCTCATCAACTTATACTAAGCAAACAGGTAAGACGTTTCTGCTTACAACAATGGACCACTAACGCACCTCCCATGAAAGCCGGTCGAGCCATCGGCACCTCCTCAGTTCACCCTCAGAGAAGATCGCGTGGCGGGCACGACGGACACATGGCGGTCCTGGTACGAAAACAAGGAAGTCGACGAGTGGATCCAGACCGTCGCCGGCGTCCTCAACCAAGGCTGGAACGAGCAGTACGTCTCCCCACATTCACCCCACTTATTTTCGGAGCTTTACCGAACCTCCCAATTCTCCCCAAAGGGCCGCCGCCGCCCGCCCACTGCGCCAATACGAGTTCCCGACGGGCTACAACACCTACTTCGGCAGCGAGCGCTTCCAGATCGGCGAGGAGTTCTTCCACACCTCCCCGCAGATGGCCGCGTCGAACCCGAACATGCCCAAGAACATCCCGAACCTCCTGAGCGAGTCGCTCCGCGCGTGCGACCGCGACCTCCGCCAGGTCCTGCTCGGCAACGTCGTCCTCACGGGCGGAGGAAGCCTGTTCGGGGGCTTTGCCGAGCGGCTCGAGGCCGAGCTGTCGAGACAGTTCACCCATGTGCGTTTTGCTATTTTATTTATTATCATTTCATTTCTTCGGTGATATCTGACTGATGCTCGCCGGTCCTTCAACACAGATCAAGATCCACGCGCCCGGAAATCCGATAGAGCGACGGTACGGCGGCTGGCTCGGAGGCAGCATTCTCGCCAGCCTGGGCACGTTCCATCAGCTCTGGATAAGCAAAGAAGAGTGGCAGGTACGTTTTGACTGCTTTCCCTCGCCTCACGTTCTTCTGATTGATCGAATTCACCGCGATGGTTTTTAGGAACACGGCAAGGCCATCGTCGGTCAACGATGTAAATAAACGTATCTCTCGTCTTTTACTATATCAAATTTACACAGCATGCTTGAATCAAACCTCGAAGATGATGCGTGATGAAAGTAACGCTCAGACGTGTTTCCGATGTCTCACTAAACACGCAGCATCTGTTCAGCAGATTTTATGTAAAATAAGCTTGATGCGTGATGAAAGCAACACAAAAGTGCTTCTAGTCTTGCAACGTGCACGCATCAAACAATTCCGTTTTCAAAGCTTCTTTCATTTTTCAGGAGCATAAGAACTTCGATACAGTAGTTACAAGCCAGTGGGACAAGCCCAACCAGAGCAATTAGGAAGCACTGCTTCCTCTCGCTCGCCTGATGTCCGTCTACACTACTACTAACTACGACTGCCGCTGCTACACCATCCGTCCAGCTTCACAGCCCCAAAACACACTAGGCGAAGAAGGAAAAGGGAAAGGTAGCCGTACGTCGCGCAAATGTGTGATGAGGTAAGGGGGGGAAGACGGAGGAGAAAGAGACAAGTTGAGTAGCAGGTAAGGATTTTTACCAAAGCAGGCGAGATATACATATTTATACGTGACGATGGGATGATGTGTTTGTGCTACGTTCCTCAAGCAAAAACGTTCCGACAAAACACGAGCAGCAGATATACGCAGACAAGTCAACACAAGACCAAGAACAGGATGGGACACAAAGGAAGGTGTGTGAAGAGGGCATGCATGGTACGATACGCAGATTCCGACGAAGCAGGTCGAAGAAACTGATGGAAATGCTAGCACTGAGGTGTCCGTTTTCCGACGTTGCGAACGGCCAAGTCAAGACAGACAGAAACAGGGGAAAAGAACAAGAAAGCAAACGCAGGATCATATCTTAACAGACGATTGGGGCGAAGCGGGCGGACGTGCATCTACTGGGCTTCCACCAGGGACCCGCGGCGCTCGCGAGCGCCCATGAGCACGCCCAGACCACCGATCGCCTTCCTGCGAATGCGCGTTGCAAAGTTCTTCGGGCCGAGTTCGTCCGTACCCGAGGGTGGGCCGCGGGGCTGCCTGACGGGCTGGCCGCTCAGCGCCAGCCTCTGGTTAACGGTGGCGCTGACCATCGAAGGCACATTGATGGTGTGCGTCGAAGGCAGACCAGCGCGGCCGAGGCCGAGGCCTTCGTACAGCTTCTTGGACACCTCTTCGCGCGGCGAGAGCGGAGGAGCATCGAGCGACGAGTTCGAGTTGGGAGTAGTCGGGTTCGACTGCGAGCTCGAGGTCGACGACGTCTCCTCGTCCGTATCGATGGTGACAATGACTGGGATGTCCTGGATAGGAGCCGCAGCAGCAAAACTGAGCGGGCGAGGCCGGGTCCTGCCACTCGCACTCGGAAGACCCGGAGGGGAAACAGGGTCGTTGGGAGGGGGTGTGATCCTCAAGCTCGGTGTCCCGTTCATGGACATGGAGCGGCCAGGAGGGGATGGGCCACGACGCCAGGAAGCTGCGGCATCCGACTTGGAAGGCGCAATGCTGTTAGGGTTGCTGTTGCCATTGCCCACGGTGGTGCCACCGCTGAGCGCATTGATCTGCCTCGGAGGAGAGGAGCTCTGAGGGAACGGCTCGAAATCCTCACGAGGAAAATCGAATCCTGCAGAGGATTGGCGGCCACCGAACTTGCCATTGAGAGCAGCAGTCATGGGAACCGGATCCTCATAGACGGGCGGAGGTGGAGAACTGCTAAGGCCAAGTTGGAGCTTCAGCATGTCCGCCTGACTGGCACGGCGCGTTTGAGCATTGTTTGCGATGTTACGGAGGTCAAATGCGGTGTTAAGAGGACCAGCGGTGGCAGGGGGGTTGAAGGAGGCGCTGCTGCGACGGTTTTGGTTGGCCTGGATGTTGTTCATTTCCATGTTCATCTGTTGACGGAGAAGCTGTTCAGCCATCATGGCCGCCTGGTTACGCTGGGCTTCGGCCTGAGCAGACTGTGTTTGGGCATGGTTAATCCAGTGCTGGTGGTCGTGTGAGGACTTGATACTTGCCTGCAACCTCATGATCTCCAACTGCATCTGCTGCATCTGCTGCTGATAGGCTTGGGCCTGAACGTCAGCAGCAGAGGGCCGAGTGTTGCTAGAGAACGAGGGGTTGAACGGGACGCTGTTCGGGTTGAGAGGGCGCTGGCTGCCCTGGTAATGCTGCTGCTGCTGCTGCTGTTGATGCTGTTGCTGAGCGAACCTGTTGTTGGGACCGTCGACGGCGGCAGTCATGGGTCTGGAATTGTACGAGTTGCTGTTGATATACATGTTCTGCATGTTCTGGGAGAGGATATCTCCGACCTGGTCCATCTCCTCTTCCTCCGTGAAGGGGGAGTACTGGTAGTTGGACGAGGAGAAACGAGGCACGTTGAAGGAGCCTGTAACGGAGGCGGTGTGGGGGACATTCATGGAAGTGGAGCGAACACCGCCGGTGCGGAGACCGCTGAGGAGGGAAGCACGAGGGTTGGCGGGAGGAGCGGTGGACATGATTTGAGTTGTCGGGTGCGTGGTAGAGAGCGATGAATGAGGGTCGACTGTAGACCTTCTAGGAGTCGGAATGGAAATATTAAAAGGAGGCAGGTACTAGACAGATAGCAGGAGATGATACAGCTTTGTGAGAGAGGAGGGTCAGAGGTACGATCGAGAGCAAGGGGGATAGTAAAACCAACTTGAAGGTATAAAATGGGTCTCACGGAAAGGTGAAGCGACTTTTCTCTCTCCCTGAGAGCTGGATAGACGTGGACTGCGAGGGATTGAATAAACAGAGAGCCCTGGTAACCAAAAGAAGGAAGTTGAAGTGAAATTTATATGATATTGTTTAGGAGTAGTTTCTGGATTCGTGGAGAAAATGACAAGAGAGTAAGAGAGCAAAGAAACGATGTGCAGTCTGTGGTCGAGGGAGAGAGAGAGAGACCTGGGAGCTACGACTGGTTCCGTGACGCCCTATTGATCTCTCCACCAGTGGCTATCCCCCTGGTCTCAGGACCCCGAGAGGACCCCGGTCTGACTCAACAACGACGACATACATTCCTCCTACATTTCTCCTTCCGTCACCGCACGATCGCTCCCGTCGACGACCGCATATCCATTGCCATCGCCATTCCTTTCCACATCCCCAAATTCACTCTGCCTCTCTCCCTGCCAACCACCCGCGGCTCCGATAACTGTTACCCCAATCCATCCTTAGCGTACACGTGTAAGCCCCTATGGGCGCAGTAGCCCTGCCTCTATTGTTTTTGTTCCCCACCAGTCAAAAAGGAAAATCACCCATCTCCTTCCGTTTTTGTGGTCCCTGCCTGCCTCATCCCCCTCAGTGTTCATAGATGCTTTTTCGCACTCGCCCGTACACGTGTATCGAACACTGGGCTACGAATAGCACTGTGTGCCGTATGAAACGCATTCAACGCCGTCTGAATCGCCGTTGTCAGTCCAACCAGTCTATAATCAGGCTTTTGACTGCCACATGCGCGTCCGATGCAACGGGCTCACCTTGACGTAGAGCTCCCATACGTCATGGAAGAACAGCCGGATCCCCTCGTCGTTTTTGCTCTCGTGCAGCAATATGAACTTCATGTCTGCCATCATCAGTCTTCGATACCTTCCTGAGTTTATCAGTCAAATGGCCGTACTTCCTGGTGTAACAAACGCGGACACCGTCCATTCGTTGAACTTGTCCACAGACTTGAGATACCTAAGCCCAAGGTCCCTTTCATCATGCAAGCACATACGAATGACATGCGTGCTCACATCGCACCGTCCCTGCGCATGACATCTTCGATGGCATCCAGGCTCGCGTTCGCAATCATCTGTATGACGTGCCGGTCCTGTCCACCCCCCATCTTCACGCCGCTCCCTTGGACGTAGTGCGACTGTGTCATGCTCGAGGCCCCCGAGAGTGCTGTGAGCGTCCCTGCGAACGCGGAGGTGGACCATGTGGGCAGATTCGCAGACAAGGGCGACGCCGCCGCAGCTTGGGCCGGCTTCGTTGAGTAGTGCGTCAGGCTGTACAGCGGCGTGTCTGAAGGCGAGAGCAAGAACAGGTGGTGCGACATCGTATTGGAGAAAGACTATAACACGCGTCCAGTCAATGATGATGGTGGAAAGTATAGGGGCAATTGTCAATATATCAATCACACGGCACGCACGACGCGACGCGCGCCAGCCGAGAGCAGCCTGAGTAAGTCCACCAGACTCTACCAACGGCCAGCGTCATGTCCACCACCATCCTCCTCGCTCGTGCTGCTCTTGGTCGCTCTCTGCTTTTCTCGGCACGATGCTCGCAGCCAAGCGGTACTCTTGGGGCTTACTTCACTCGCAATAGCTTTGCCCAAGCGAGACACTTCAGCCTGTCCCATCTCGTATTCTCGACGAGCAAGCTTAGCCTTTCTCGAGGCCTCGTAGCCACACCATCCCACATAATTCTTCGGGAGAAATGGACCTTCTCTGGTCTCGTACAGTTTGCTCGAACAAGGATCCGTGAGGCTACGCACAGAGACTACCGCCGCTACGGCGGGTCCTCTGGCGGCGGTCCGAACGGCCGGCGTACCCTGTTCAACTTGCCCGAGAAGCAGCTCATCATCTACTGCATCATTGGCCTAAACGTCTCTGTATTCATGGCATGGCAGGCGGCATCGACGGCATACGTATGTGACCCCATCTAACCGTCCGGCACGGGCTGTGATAAATCCACTCGCATGCTTACCACGGCCCGTTGTAGCGCGGAGGCGACCCGTCGCTGCTCAAATTCATGTACAAGCACTTCACCGTCAGCTACGAGAACCTGCGCGCTGGCCGGATGTCCGTGTCGTCTCGCTCGCCTCACCGTTGGAGACAACACAGCTGACTTGGCCATTGCCCTTTTCTCGCACTACCAGATGGACAGTGCTCACCGGCGCGTTCTCCCACTCGGACACGAGCCACGCGCTCATGAACGGCCTCTCGCTCTTCTTCATCGCGCCCTCGGTGCTGGCCCTGCTGAGCCCACCGCGCTTCCTGGCGCTGTACATATCAGGTCCGTGCAGAGCCAGCTTTTGACATACCCTTCGTGTCCAAAACTACAATATCTGACACGCATACTTGGTGTACAGGCGCCCTCGGCGCAAGTTTGACCAGCATCCTGTGGAAGCGCTACGCTCAAATCCCAGATTTCCCCTCCCAAGGCGCCAGCGGTACGTCACACCATATCATACTATCGCGTCCGAGCCGACCGCCTCGGTTTCGTCACGTCTCTGACCTTACGTTCTCCGTGGCACTCGCCTCGCGCGTTTCACAGGCGCCATCCTGGCTAGCATTGCCTACCTCGCGTGTGTATCCCCCCGCACCACATTCTACATCTTCTTCATCGTCCCGTGCCCGGCGTGGGCGCTGTTGCCCGGGATGCTCGCGTATGATGGGTACATGGCCTATTCGGACGCTGTGAGTGGATGTTATCCATGCTCTCGCGTCTACTCATAGCTCAATGTTCTCATTTGCATAGCGATCCCGCACGGACGCGGCCGGCCACGTCGGGGGCATGCTCTCGGGAATTGCATACTTTGCATCTCGGATGGGAAGATTCATGATTCGCTAGAGAAGTAATAGATTTTAGGAATCATGTCGTACTGTTGCAATATCCACTGATCTGTAACTACCCTTCGCTCTGATGGTTTATACATCCTTCGTTCCTTAGGCCTTAATTTCTCACCCGAGGCCGAATGCACCTGGACCCGGCGGTAACAATTAAGCGCGCTGATTATTGCATAGTCTTATTGAAAATACAGAACAGACCTTGACAAAGATGCTAGAGTTCGTAAATATGATACAAGAAAGCATGCAAGACGACAAGAGATACCGTAAAAGCAAAAAGCGTGTGCATCCTTTAGCCAAGGACGCCGATTGACCAGAGCTCAGTACTAAGCGCCTCAGAAGTCTGCCTCTCGTCATATTGAGAACGGAACGGACGCGCGGACGAGCCCATGCCACCGCTTGGTCACGGTCGCCCATTCCGGCAAAAACTCGAGCACCTCCTCGAGCGCCGGAATCCGCGCACCGCTATCGCCTCCCCCAACCGTCCCGCTCTCGTATTCATCCCACTGGCACTCTACACGACCCGTCACCTTCTCCGACTCGCCATCTTCGTCCTCGGTGGTGTTCAAGTCCGGTTCAGCCCAACCGACAATGACCTCTGACTCGCCACCAAAGTTACGGTTCCAAACACGGGCCTGTCGAACGCCCTGCTCACGCGTCATCGTCATAGCCTTTTCGCCGTTCACGCTGAGCGAGGTGAGCGTGTGGTTGTCGAAGTAGAGTATGCAGCCACGCGAGTTGCGTCCCTTGATATTGAACCGTGCGCCTGCTTCTACTCCCGAACCAGGCGCTTCGATGCGAGTAGCGGTCCACGAGACCCAGGGCTCATTTTCGCCCTCGTCCGCAGAGGCGGAGGAACCAGGATAGGGAGCGTATCTCCCGCCAGCGTCCACCTCCCATTCACAGACGTCCAGACCAAGCTTGTCGCCCGCCGGCTTACAGCTAACGTTTCTCCCATGTGCAGATGGTAATTCCGGGACAATCTTCTCTGAAAGCCATCCGCTCGGCCCAAGCAATGAGGTAGTGACTATCGCTCCAGAATGCACAATGTCGACGCTCTGCGAAAAGTAGACCTTAAGCGGATCCAGGTAATTGAATGGGAACACAGCCCAGGTATAAGCAGTCGAGGCCACCAAAACGAGGAAAACGAGAACAGTGAGAGATCGGTGGATTGCCATGCTAAAGGGCGCAATCGGGAGGACGATGAAGAGTGCAAAGGTAGCGATTGGGGCGTAAACTGTAATTGTAGAAGTACAGAATTGATTCCATCAGTAAGCATCCCAGACACTAAAGGAACGAACAGGCTCAACGCACCGGTGTAGGGTGGTAGTCCATCTGTAAGAATTTGGTTCATCGAGTACATCAAGATGATCGCAACGTGAACCATTAGAATCACTGGGAGTGGCACCAAGACAAGCATTTGTAAGATCCACCATCCAATCGTGCCCGTGTCGTCTTCGCCGCCAGTCTGTCTTTCACCGGCCCCGGTTTTGATCTGACGCTGCTGAATAAGCGGCGTGATTTCTGTTGGTGCCGTCTCAACGAGCGTGCCCTCGCCAAGCGTGCGCGTGGGGCTTCGTGCACTGCGGTCCGAGCCGCCAGCATCCTCCACGGATGTCGAGACAGCGTCATATCGGACACCTCTCACGTATCTTGTGCCTCCTGCTCCCTCGGCATCTGCGTCCCCGACTTCACCATCCTCTTCGCCGCTTATTCCGGTCGCAGCGCGGCGTTTGGACGATACGAAACGAGTGTACGTCAATGCTTCGGCGACGCCAAGTATGCTCGCAAGGAGAGCAGCTGCGTTCCACGTTGCAAGTAGGTATATGCCCCCGGCGCCGTTTTGGCGGAGACGCACAGTTCCGCCAACGAGGAGAATCCAGCTGAAAACATATGTCTGGAGAAGCATGCTCAACTTCTGCTGCTCAATGGGAAGGGCTTTGGTGAGCGGTGCAGAGATGGTGAGTACTGTGGTAAGGTAAGCAAGGGATAGCATGGAGACAAAAACGAATATCGGATGGGAGTGGACAGCCTGCAAAGGTTCCCGTCAGATTTTGTTCATGCTAGGAAACGTAAAACACACGAATGGGTTTAAAATCACATATCCAACCACCAACAAAACTTGCAATCCTGCGCCAATGACCAGTGCCGCCCAAAACTTGGCCCAGCGCCAGAAACCACGAGCCCATCTCCGTAAAGGAACAACGATCCTCTCCATTATAGGTCTGTCACCTCCAACATCTTCCGAAAGTTGGCGACCGTGGCGGAGGTGCCTTCCCATCTCAACGATGCTTTCCGAGTATACAAGCGCAAGGAGGAAAATAGGGCCTACGACGAGCAACACGACATTGATGGTAAAAAGAGTCTCGTTCCTGAAATTTACGAGAGCTGCGCCGAAGACTGAAGACGTCCTTAGTGCCCAGACAACGGGTCAAAGAAAGACGAGGAGCTCACGTTCAAAATACGTGTGCTTGTCCTGTTGCGTGTGCGCACCGGGACCCACACCTTGACTCATGCCTTCGTCTCCAGTCCCCGCTAGCGTAACACCCGCTCCAAGTGTAGCTTCCATCATGGCCCAAAGCGCACGCCCACCCCCGGCGATGCCGATGATGGAGTCATGTTTGGTGTGGTACCGCGCACGTCCGCGGTAGAACGCAAAGTCGAGGCCTTCCATTGCGTGTTTGTACACGCTGTAATCAGTGTCGGAGCGGATTGAACCGCCATTGAACACATCAGAGGAAACAATGTTTGCGTGAACATGCGTCGTATGGTCGGCAGACCAGACATCCACAGGGGCATTATCTGTGGTGCGGAACAGAAGTGGGCGGCTGGAGTTCGGGAGCTTAGATATTATTCGCAATGGCTGCTGTAAATGACATACCCTCCGGCAGCAGCACCCTCGAGATTGATGAACACGTCGGTCAAGTTGGACCAAGGATGATTCATATAACTAACGACAACCCCAATCAGCACGCCTTCACGTAATAAAACTACAAACTCACGCATATGCGCCATTCAGTCCATCCTCTTCGCCATTGTTGATGTTAAACACAACGGTTCGGCGAGGTCTATTCGCAGCAAAGTACGCGACTAGCTGTAGGAGCGTCGCCACGCCCATGCCATCGTCCGTCGCGCCCGGTGCAGTCGACACGGAGTCGAAATGCGCTGAGAAGAGTACGCCACTTTGATCCGAACCGTCGGACTCGGTACCATCGATTTTGACTAGCACATTCCGACCCTCGTGGTAGACAGCATACGGCTTTGACGAGAAGAGTCCCGATGTCCAGGTGGCAGAGGATGAGAGGTCGTCGATCACGGTAACATGCCTGTGCCCCTTGGCGATGTTACTGACGCGGTCAAGAATGAACGTTCGGACGAGGTCGTTGGCATGCGAGTTGTATGGGTGTGGGCGAGCGGCAATCTAAGAGGGTGGGCAGTCCATATTTTACATTTGGGTTTATATTAGTATTGTGTTGTGGGGAATTGATATGCATGCGTATGCACCTCGTGGAGGTCAGCCCACGCCTGGTCGAAGTTAAGGCCATTCTGGTGCTGAACCGACGGGACGACAGGCAGATCATCTGTCTCAAAGACAGATATGAAGACTGCAAGATAGACAAGGACGAGAAGGACGGTGGTGGGTATCGTCCTGAATGCGAAGACGGCGCGAACGCCGTCCATGACAGTCATTATGAATAGTCAACGAGCTATTCAGCGTCATTGTAAGAACGTTTTTCTGAACGACGGAGGGCAAACCATACCTCGGTACGGTGTCAACGTCGACGTCCAGTGGCCGTACCGTTGCTGGGAGCTGACGGTCGGTGGACAAGTTTAGGCCTCGCCATCTTCGGCTCTTCCGCTCATATGACGGCATCACCGCCACACACTTATGCCTCCTATTCTCGAAGCTACACCGCTTACCATTAGACCTTCTATTAAAGCTTCAACCCTATTCTTGTACATTCGTTGAGCCAGTGCTCCATGATCTTGTCGACGCTTGCAAGTCTCCGGCAGGCGGAACCCAAGCTCAGTTCGAAGTTGTAGTGAAGATGAAAACACAACGATTGGGTATATATAATTGCAAATCTATTAAAACGAATACTATGCCATAAACATATCACCATGGACGCAAACGGAGCAGAAAGCGTGGCCGTTTAAGATGGCAACATGTAGGAAGAAGATGAAGTGAGCAAATCACTCCCAGACCAAGCCTCGAGTTCCAAAATCAAGCCTTCCTACACACTCAGCTGCTAAGCATCCGTCGGCCGCGTCTTGTGAGGCGTATTCATGAGCTTGTCCAGACGACCCATCTGGCCTTCCAGCTTCGTCATGCCTGCAGCGTTCGCGTTCACGTCCACCGCACGTGCACCGTGCTTCTCGAAGTAGTACGTTAGCAGATTCTTCTGATACTCCGACAGCCCGTCAAGGAGAGCAAATAGGTGTGTTTCGTCGCGTAATACCATCTGGGCGGCAATGATGGCCGTTGATGCAGCTTCTCGTACCACCGGGGCGGACTCGTTCAAAGCCTAGAGGAATACCTGGTCAGATCATTTCTCGGCAGGTAAAGATTTAAAAGCTGCTTACAGAAAGGAGAGTCGTTTTCAGACGAGGCAGTTCATCCTCTAGAATCTCAAGCGGGAGGCGCATGATAAACTTCGCCAAGGCGATGAGACCAAACGCATGGGTGGCATCCCTTGAGCTAACATCTGCGGATGGTTCTGCCATGAAAGTACGCAGACTTCCGTGGAGTAGGGTCAACCCATAGACTGGCTCAGCGCGGGCGCAAAGGCCATCACGTATGGTCTTGGTCGCCTCTAGGACCTACAAGGCAGCCAGAGATAAGCGCGAGCCATCATCATGCTAATGCTAGAAGACGCTTACGTTGAGTTGGTTCGAGTATCTAACTTGGAAAATCGCAGTGAACATGTCTGCTTCTTGACCGTCCAGGAACGACCCTTGGTTCGTAAGTATCTCCCATAGGACAATGAGAGCATACTCCAAGGTTTCTGCAGACTGCGAAACTCGTAATCAGCAATGTTTGAAAACTGCAAAGATTATTCTCACTTTAGACGGATCGAGCACCTTCAGCAAAGCACCAAAGAGTCGACCGAACTTCTTATCCTTGGTCCATAAATTCGGAATAATAGGACCAACATCACGCTTCGGAAGTGTAGACAAGAAAGGGGACGTTGTGTTGGGCAAGCCCAGACCAGGACTCAACGGGGATGTTATATCTGGTGACAGAGGATTGTTGCTGCACAACTGAGCCAGTTTCTGCAGCACCCGAACACTATTGTCGCCGTCTTCCAGCAAGGATATATATTCTTCAAGCTCCGCGGCACGGTCTGGAACGTTGACAGCCTTCAACGGTGTTCCGGTATCAATGGCTACATGATCATCGGTAAAGTGAAGCAGTAAGCTTTCGGTAATACCTGTTAGAAAATTCAAATTGTCATACCAGACGTGCGCTTCAGCCACCAACTCGACATGTGTGACTGGTCCTGCAACGGCTTCAACAACGAGTCAGCCCCGTTGTTCGCTGGCGCCGCCGGACTATTCTGGAACGCTGCAGCCTGGCGGAAGATGGATGCATTGCGATTCACAGGCGTCACTGGAGGGGGGCCGAGACTTCGAAACACCGATCCTGCGTTCTTCGCCGCTTTCGGCGTCTGGTGCGTACTTCCAAGGAGTAGTGAGGACGGGATAGTGGGATGATTACCAGAGTCCTTCTCCGGATCGCTCAGCTCCTCGAGAAGACGTTCAGCCGTACTTTCGGCCTGTTCGGCTCGAGCTCGGAGAGCATCTTCAACGGCAATGTCCGACTTCCCTTGGGACCCGTTCGACAAGGCGTTTGACGCCGTTTGTCGGGAATCATCTGAGCGCGGCGAGAATGAGGGACGCTTCGAGCGCGGTTCCGCGTTCTGTTGTTTCGGAGGGTACAACTTGTACGGAGTGGAAAACGACATGAGATTGTGATCATCGGCGTCAGAATCGCTGTCTGGTACTGGTACCGTAGTAGCGAGCAGTAGCTCCTCATCATCATCAAAGTCAGGGAATAGATTCGAAGCGCGAGCGAGCACAGGGACGGCGTTAGACTTGGATGGACGGAATGTATCCATGTTTGCGGATGGTCCACGCTGAGCAGGGGGGCGAGATAGAGGTGAAGATGGTCTGCGTTTGATACCTTGAGGTAAGTCTGATGTTGGCGACTCCGATGGAGACCGAGAGTAAGACGTCGTCACGGCTCCAGTACTCACCGACCGCGGCATTGCACCAGTGGTCATCATTCGAGACCTTGGTGAAATCGGCGGAGAGAGTGAAGGACGTGATGACAAGGTGGGATGTGATGATGCCAGAGCGTTGTGGCCATTGGTCGAACTGGATGGATCGAGAGGGGAACTGACAATGCGTTTAGCAGGTGGAGAAGCCGCCCTTGCAGCAGCGTAAGAAGTAGAGGTAGCTTGATGCCTGAGAGTGGGAGGAGCGTTGGCATTGGCCCTCTGCTTCGCGCGTGTAGCAGCAATGGCTGCGGCCACACTCTTCTTCGCTACCTTAGGCGTTTCAGTTGGAAGGTCTGGTACAGCGCTGGGATCTGGGCATGCTTTCTGCAATTGCTTGCGAGCGGTTGCGTCCAGAGTATCCATGATAATCATGCCTGGCTCACGCCAGACGTTTTCAAAAGACCAAAAGACCACACGTGCAGTCTCCCGTACAGCCGGATTGGGATCGTTAAGTGCTTTCTTGATGGACTTCTCGAGGATCTCAAGGCCACCAGAAGACTCGATATACGCTTTGGCACGGAATCCGTGCGTTTGTATGTAGTCGCTTATATGGGATACCATATAAGCTCGTGTCTGAACTGTCTTTTCTTGGAGGTGGTTCCAGAGTAAAGGGAGAAGCGTTCGTGGCTGAGATGACGTGTTCTTGAGTATAGTGATTACGGTAGCTTGTGACTGTTGAGCAATGATCTTCTTCGTGAAGCCTGCCATTCGCAACAAGTTGCTGTATAACGATTCACAGAAAGGATCTAGAGCAGTCCCAAGAGCTACAGCTAGCTCACTGTAGAGGGAGCAGGTGTTTGCAGCGACAGTGGTACGCAAACTATTCGACTTGAAATAATGATGTTTCATTGGGAACCTTATGCAAAATGATGGATTGACTTACAGTCTTGAACGAGTTCTGTATGAAAGGCTCTCTCAAACATGCAATAAAAATGTCATGATAGCGGTTGTGCAAATCGCCCTTGAGCATCCCTCGAACTCGCATGATTGCACGCTCTCTGGCTGCCCAATTGTGTTCGGTCTCCTTGCCCTAAAAATGAACTTCCTTCAGTAATTTAATCAGAACAAACAAGGCAAAGGCAGACTTCAAATGGTTTGATCATTGACGAAAATTCGTTCTCAAGATCTCGGCTAGATGTTATCTGCATTTATCTGAATGAGAATCGCATATCAATCAACGTGCCAAATTGAATGCTTACATAGACAGGCTCAACTGTGCTTGACCCCTCAGTTGGCGTGCCCACGGGCGGTGGTGGAGGAGATACTACGGCAGCTGCTCGGCTGGGAGGGCGACCGTGGCTGGTCACGCGCGACATGGATGAGGGCGGTTGCGTGGTCGAGGTAGTGGAGCTAGATGTTGGCTTTCGACCTGCCAGCAAGAGGCTCGGTGGAACGTATTCCTTCTTTGCCCCTGCATCGCCACTTTCCGAGCTGTCTGGAGTTCTGGCGCCGTTGCCTCGGCCGCTGACTAGCTTGGAGAGAATGTTATCCATGATGCCTTTTCTGACGTTCTTCTTCGTCATTTCCTTCTTCAAATCTGCCCGTGCAGCATCCGAAACACCGGGCCCTGTGAAGAGTTCGATGACAGAGGGCGAAGCAATAGCACGAACGTTTCCATCAGTATCTTCCAGCATTTCCACCAACATTGTCATGTATGGTTTGAGGGGGAAAAGATGGTGAGACCGGCGAATGTGCACCAAAGTAAGTAGGGACTTGAAGGTAGAATTGAGATGAGTAGCATGGCATGACGCGTAGGACGTACCTGTTCTCGAACTCTCCATACTTTGCTGCCCAACCCACTCTCCCTCATGTAGCGCTCGAAGACTGCCAAGGGGGGTTCTTGACCCCGACTTTGGTTCAACTTTGAGCTTGGTGTCCCAGAACGAAAGGCAAATCCTCCTATCAGGACTAATGCTTCTCGTGCTCTATCTCGTGCTTTTTCGCGATTATCGCCTAGTCGCTCGATAATGCCTGGAGCAGGGAGGAAAGCAGACATGGCGAGCCGGAGGTTGTTGAGATCAATCGATGAATTAGAGCTAGAAGAGGTGGATGTCGACATTGAGGTAGAACGGGCAGGCGCCGATGGGCCATGCCTAGATATGATGAGGGGGAGGAAGGGAGGAAGGGCAGACAATGTCGCAGTCGTCAAGTGCTGGTTTGCAACTCGAAGGCATGACTTGAGTGCTGCAACAAGAGGCTCTGCATCCACAATCTACTACAAATTTCAGCCATGTTTACCATAGCACGCACTTACATACCTCGAGCCCCGTCTCAAACTCTGCCTGCAACTTGTTGACAGCGTCAATCTTGCTATCGACATCTGAGACGCGCTCTCAGCTTTCGGAGCACCTAGATGCGGAACCTGGTGACAGGTACTGACCATTGCTCTTGCATTGGTTCACGAGCTTTTCGAGCCGCTCGGTGCTCATTTCGAGTACGTGTTCGTGAAATGTCGTGAGATGTGGTAGCAAGCAGAAGGGTGAGCAGACCGGCTGAGAAAGTGTCCGGCAGTGACACCGATCACTTTAGCTTGCCACCACATATTACATCATCACTTGGACTTCGAAACTCTGAATTGCAGAATCAACATTGCCACAATCGCAAGATAGCTTCAATATGGAGATGTATGTGAAGACACAGTGCAAGATCATGTCACAAGAACAGGCACAGGTCCAGGCTACATTTTCTCATTCCTTTACAAGCTTATAAGAGCTACAATCAGTGGTGTATTGAATGGCATATGCCCACGCGAGTTCTGTATTCCAGGAAACTTGAGGTAACTTTACGAATCAAGTGAAGCATATTCACACAAAGATCAGCTCATGGTGGGTTTATCAGAATGGCCGAGAGACTTGGTAGGATCAATGTGATCCCTAAGCCTTTGTTTCTGCGCTCTTGCGTCAGGATCCAATCGACTAAACAAGGTACTTTGGACACACCAGAACTTTCAACTCTGGGAAACCACCTTCCGTCTTTCTATCCCAAACCAAAGTTGCCTTCGCTTCGCCAGATGGGTCGGTAGTATGAAGCCACACACGAAAACGTCCTCCGGTATCCTCAGAGTTCAGGGGCAATAGCGACACTCCCTTGATTGCTGGAGGGGGGAAGGTGAGAAGTAGTTCTGTTGACACCCATGTGGCTCGGTGAAGCCTACAAGGGTTTGATTCGATTCATCACCAAGCAGTTACCAGAGGCATCTAATCAGCTCACCATCGGCACTGACAAACCGGTTGGTAGCAATCAAGGTTTAGGCCTCCAGCAACGTACCCGGTCGCAAAATTCGATTGTTACGGTTGGCGTTGGAAGAGGCGCCGGAGGGATGAAGTTCTGAGCTTCAGTAGGAGGAGTTGCGGACTGAGGCAAGTCTACTGGGCAACTAGCCATGATGAGATATCCTTGCACTATTCGGCAGATGTAGAGGGAAGATAATGTGCTTGAAATCTAGTTCTTGACCTTTGGATACCTATGATGAAGGGATGAAGGAGGGAGCTTGACTTGAGTATCGCCCGGAGATCTCGGAGGAATGACTTTATGCCACGTGATAGATATTCCTATTGACGCGTTGTTTACGCGAGGATTATCGCGCGTCTGACTCTCCTACTGACCACCACAATCTCCTCACCCGCTTCATAATTCTTACCATGGATCCTGATCCAGCCAACTCTCAAGAAAGCTCTCATTTGGAAACAATTTGGACTGTGCACGGTCTGTTGCGCTCTCAGAATCATGAGCCATGCTGAGACCGCCTTGCAGTGGAGGTCCGCCTCTCAGCCAAGTCTAAGCGCCGGTTCGACACCATCAAGAGTCAAGTCAAGGGCTGGCTACAGTCACTTGAATGCCTATCTATACCATCAGACCTCCATGGCTGGGAACAAGATCCTAGCCTCGCGTCATGCGTCGAACGCATCGCAGTTGCAGAATCCCCGTGTCCATCGTCAATTCTGCCATTATCCCAGATATCGCTCAACATACACACATATCAGCCAATTGAATCCGACTCCGTCGACGAATACACCAATGGAAACGATAGCGGGGAGGGAGAAGGTGTGCTAGCGGCCAGTGTTTGCGAGCTTCCTTCGACATCATTGGAGGGCCTCTGGGACGGCCTCATCTACTCCGACAACATCAAGCTAAGGCTGCTGGATTACATCCACGCCACTCTGATCCTCAGCGATCTTAACGTCGACTGTAAGTGGCACCTTCATTAGTCCGAAGTTCAACGTTCTGATTTATAGGCTTTTAGCCAACCTCGTTTCATGGAATCGTGTCGTCCTTCTGCATGGGCCCCCAGGAACAGGGAAGACTTCACTATGTCGAGCACTTGCTCAAAAACTCTCCATCAGAATGTCTCACCGGTAAGTGTTTTCAGCAACAGCAGTCAGAGTTCGTTCATAACTGGGGTCTCAGCTATTCGCAATCACGGCTACTAGAAATCAATTCGCACTCCCTGTTTTCTCGATGGTTCTCAGAATCCGGCAAACTTGTCCAGCGACTGTTTAACAATATCAACGAAATGATCGAAGATGAAGACTGTTTTGTCGTTGTCCTCATAGGTGGGCTCACCCGATTTCACCTAGTTTAGCTGCCTCATGAAGATTTAGATGAGGTCGAATCCTTGACTGCTGCAAGAGCAGGGGCAATGGCTGGAACGGAGCCGTCGGACGGCCTGCGTGTAAGAAATCAATTTCTCCCAACACATTTTACTGAAGGACGTCAGGCAGGTCGTCAATGCCCTACTGACGCAGCTAGATAAGCTACGACAGAAGAAAAACGTCTTGGTCATGTCGACGAGTAATTTGGCTAAAGCCATAGGTTCGTTGCCAGTGCTCTGTTCCTTTCAATCCCCTCACACTCATACTTGAACCAGATTCTGCGTTCGTCGATCGAGCAGACATCGTTCAGTATGTCGACTTGCCTCCACGCGAGGCCATATATGAAATCCTCCGGAGCTCGATATGCGAGTTCGTCGACAAAAAGCTCATTCAAGAAGCCGTGGGTGGTTTGCAATAGTTCTGCAACAGTATCGCTGAATTGAACAGGTTGTTCCACCTCTGAACGAGGCTCTATTCTACGAGGACACCGGCAATTACGCGCAACAAAATGACGGATCACCAGTGTCTACAGCGCCTCACACGGAAAGAGTCAAGCTCGGTCGCAGTCTCCTGACCCTCTCCGCACGGTGTAGAGTAAGTCTATTCCGAGTGCATGTTTCACAAATAGCTAATCTCTAAATTTTCCCAGGAATTAGGCCTCTCGGGACGGGCATTGCGTCGTCTGCCTGTCTTGGCTCTGGCAAGATACATAGGTCTAGGGGTGAGCAGCAGAAATGGTATCCTGGACAATGACTCTGGCAACTTCCACACCGACATCTATACATGGCTTGACGCCATGGGGAAGGTTCTTGACGAACGTGCTTCTACGCACGGGCAATTGTTACAATGACACTAGCATTACACCTGTCCCAGCAACTGGTTTCGCATGTTAGGCTAGTCGAACAGCAGATTTCTTGGCAAGTCTTCTGGCAAGGGACCTTACACCATGTTTTTCGGTAGTGAATCCATTAAGATTCCACTAACTACATGTGTGCGTTGCGGTGGAAATGTTACTTGATATATGACAGCGATTAAATGATATAAGTCTAAGCATGCAGCGACAGTGCAGATGACAGATAAACGACGGAGTGTCCAACCTCACGAAAGCTATGCGACGACGTCAGCCTGAGAATGAATCAGCATTGAATATTGAATCTCAACCAGCAACAATATCACATTTCCACATACCCGGGTTGGTGCTATGGTGTATGGGGAGGGGTAGGCGTTCCGTCTCCCAGCCCTCGCATGCCGCCTAACCAGCCGGAGCTCATGCGCGCCTTCGCCTGTGAGATCCGCTGTCTGTCCTTCCACTTGATAGCGACCTTCTCGCGCGTCGCGCGCGCGTCCGGCCGCACCTCGTATGCCTTCCTACGGAAATTGACAATTTGCATCCAGCGTTCGCGCGAGACGCCGACGCGTCGATTCTCGTCAAGTAGGTATACATTCTTGGTTGCCCATACACGCCGTCCGAGCCGCTCCTTGACGCGCTGAGTCGAACGTTCGGTCACGGTCTCAATGACCTCGCGCAACTCGGTGAGCTCGTCGATGTCGCGCCGGAGGAGGCGGATGTGGAGGTCCATGTCGAAGCGTTTAATGTATTCGGTGGGAGTTGAGGACGAGGGGTCATGTGGGAGAGCGTCAAGGTCGACATTTAGTATCGAATCGGTGGTGTTGTCCCATGAACGTGGCGAAGGAGCGTCTGCTTTCGAAGGTGCTGCAGGATAAGAGGGCTCCCCTTCGGCTGGGAGCGAGGGCGCCGAGGACTCTGTATCTGACGTGGAAGGCTCTGCACCAACTTCTGCACGTTTTCGCGACGTTTCCTCCGCAAATGCAGTGTACCAAGCAAGGTCATTCTTCTTTCGCCGCAACGACTGACGCGTGACCCACCCAACCCATCTTAGGAGCTCCATGTTCTTGTCCCGGTTCGCTTCCCCAAACACCGGCAGAATGAGGCGCCTTCTCATCGACAACTGCGGCGCAGGGACTTGAGTTGCTCCCTTAGTAAGTGCACTGCGCAACTTTCTGTCACATTCTCGATCAAGTGTGAATGCCTGGAAGAGGTAATGTCGAGCTAAGGTAGCATGTCCTGATCGTGAGATGTGCTTAAGGAGGAGATGGTAGGTCGTGGTATTAGGGACGGCGGATGGTGCTTCCCAAGGCTTCGTGGAGGCGGGGTTGACGTCGCCAAAGTCGTCTTCTTCTTCATCAAACTCTTGCGAGAAATGCTTACTGGCTTGTGGGGGAAGAGGGTTGGTAAGGACCTCGAACGCTTGCACCAACTTTGATGGATTGTTGAAACGACCAAGGGTGTCAATGGTCGTGTTCAGGGCAGCAGCAGAAAAGGGCTGGGGAGAAGGGGGCTCGATGGCAGACTTTGATGGTTTGAGGGATTCTACTGGTGGTCGGTCGGGGTAGTCCAGATCTATGGCATAACCAAGCTTCATGAGCTGGGTGAAGCCTGCTGGATCCAGAGTCTCCTTGAAGATGCGAACGGCAAGGTCAAGGTTGACAGAGGTGACAGGAAAGTTGTGTGTCGACATGTCCCTCAGTAGCTCCCGACACATTTCCGTGCATTGTGGGATGAGAAGAGTGCATTGGACTTTATTTATAGGTAAAGCTAGACGGTGGGCAATGGCTTGCATGCACAGGCCAAAGGTTTTCGGCAATGGTGTCAACCTGCCGATGCTGATTGCCTCATTATAAACCAGCTTGGCGCCTTGAAAGTGACCGACAGCGGCGAACTGCGCGAGAATGAAGTGGTAGTCACTGAGGGTTGGTGCATAGCCCGCTGCACGAATATTGCGCATCACGGTTTTCAGCCTAGCCTCATACAAGTGAGGTATTCGAGGCATGCGGTCTTCTGCTGCACGCCGCGTCAGGACACTGCGCTGGAGCCATGGCGACGGGACACATTTACGGAGGACAGCCTGGTGTACCTCTAGCGGGAGAGCAGCGCGGTCCACGACTTCTAGGGCTTCAACATAGTTTAGCCAGACTCGCAAGTGACCGGATGAGCGACGCGACAAGGTGTCCTGGAGGGCCGCTAGTTTTTGCTTCCTGATAATCTCTATCGCGTCCACTTCCACCTGAAGGCTGCTTTTCGTCGTAAGCGGGGTATCACGGAGGGTGCCTCCAGCGCCGAACGAATTTAACGAGACAGCGGCGTGCTGGCTGGTGGATGCATGGAAGCGCTGGGCATGATTTGGGGGACGACGAAGAGCGGGGGTGATCTTGAGGGTGGAAAGGGACCTACGCATAATCCTGGGACCATGAACGCGCCCCCGGGGCAGGCGTGCAGCGTGTCGAGAATGTCAAGGCGGACCAGACGCGCTTTAGTCTGCAGACCACTCCGAGCGAGGAGCGGGCATATTCGCACGAATTTTGTTTCCCATGCACAGGAAAGCCCCTGTCGAGCGAATCACTCACTCACCATAGTCCCATAGTCAAACTGAGCTATCCTTATGTGAACGGGATATAATTGTTCGTCTGTAAATATACACTGATACAGCGCTTAAACAGTGACTAGAGTTTCCGCCACACCACCATCCTCTCGCGCCCCAAGCGCCTCGGCGAAGGGTTCTCAGGAATCTTGTCCAGGACTTTCTCCCAACCACTTCCCAGCGGCTCGTAGTAGTCTTCTGGCTTGACAGAGAACGGTGGACCGCCTTCTCTGTAGGAATCAATAGGGAATATGAGCGCGATTAGGTAGCCGCCAGGCTTGACGAGCGTATTCATCTGCCTGCCCCAGTCGTTTCGCATGGCGGGAGGTATGGCGACAAAGAACCTGTCCTAATGTCAGTACCAGTACGCTCCAGGCGATGTCCCCCTACGTATGGTCATAGGCGAGGGCAAACTTTTCGCTTTCGGGAACCGAATAAGTAAAGAAATCTTGAGCGATGAAAGAGAGCTTTCCAGAGTCGATCAGCTCAGGATTGTTCTTATGATGGAAGCTAGACAGCATGTCGTCAGCACTTATGCTCTCAGACGGATAGCAACCTCGCTCACTCTCGCGCAGCTTTGACCGCGAGCGGAGAAATATCTGCCGCAACGGTTCGCAGACCTAGCTCTGTGGATATAAACTGAGCATCATACCCCTAGCGCTCAGATCAGTACAACTAACTCTTATAACTTAACCACGAATACGCACCGTTCCGCACCCTGGGATAAGAGCACGGCCTTCTCTTGGGAACTTGATGCCCTCTGAGAGGATAACATCCTTCAAAGCCTGCTGGACGCCACCGGCATCCCAAGGCGTGATACTCTGTTCCCTGAACAGAGCTATCATCGTCACCGAGTGGAGAGAAGTTTGCTTGAGACCTACCATGCTTTATCCCATCCGCCTTTTGGATCCTCTCGTATGATAGCTTTGAGGTCAGCCATAACAGCTTCTTGCGCCTGCTGTTCAGTCGAATCGGTCATCCTTGATGCGTTCTAGAGAGAGAGGAAGAATAAAAGATGAAATCTGATTTGGATTCTGTAGTCGAGTAGAAGAATCCCATTGTGTTATATACACCGCACTCCGAGTCGGGCATGGAGTGTATCGTGACCTGCATACAGTCCTGACCAAGCTGGTAAGTCAACCATTTCAATTAGGCTTGTTGATCTGCGTGACCGGAACGTAGATGATTGGTAGACTTGGTTCCTTTGCCCGCCCAAAGCCTTGATGCCGGAGAGATAGGTCATCGGCAAGAACATTCACCTCAAGGTCACATGAGACTATGGGCGATCGAAGAGCACAGAGTAAGAGTAATCAGCCTGAACTGGACAGAGTCGTACTAATCAACGGGAAGTCCCTGCATATTGTCATGCGTATTCAGACATTGAGCGTGCAGACAGGGAAAGGATAGAACAGTATAAAGGAGCGCATCTTGTTTCATAAATTTGCAGATATAAGAGTCACAAATCATACAATACACCAAATCCCGGATGAAACAGGAGCGTAGCACTAAATTGAGAGAAAAATCATCAGATGAGCAGAGGAAGATATATCGGGGTATGCTTTGACAGTATGAGACAGATTGAGAAAAACGTCGTCCTAATGGCAACACAAAACGCTGATAAGTTGAGGACGTATTTGGGAGACTGATACAATTAGATGGCATCAAATATATCCAGCACAAAAATGGGAAGAAATGTTCAGGAAGATTTGGGAGGCATTGAGGTATAAGCGGCGGTTGCTTGGTTAGTCGTATTCGTCCGTCGCGATTAGAAGATTAGTCCTTGGCTGATATGGCAGAGCGGGGCGTCCCGCCAATCGTGCGCTTTATTCGAGAAAGGGCATCACCGCTGATGACGGGACGCGTACGATGTCCTGGCCCTGCGGGAGAAGAGTGGGTCCGGGCATGTCCCAGTCCACTCTTTCCAAGAGGTGATGTGGCGCCTGACCGCGTAGAGCGATGATTGCTGAAGGCACCCGGATTGCGGGGTATGTGGCCTTCGGTGGCTGAGTGGCCATGCGGAGGGCTAAATGAGCGTGGACCTGGAGGTGCTGATTGGGGTGACAAAGTTAGGGCAGAGCGTGAGTCCGGAGTGACGTCCTTGGGTGCGTGGATCGACGCTCTGATGCCTTCGTCAGTGTCATACTTCTCATTCTCCGCGGATTTTGCCAGGGGGCTCTTGACAGAAATTTCTGCTGACTTCGGAGCGTGGATCGATTCCGCAAGCCCGCTTTCTGGGCGGGGAGGTAATGGAGATGTAAGTGGTGATGGTACAGAGGCTGGATCCACTTTTGGCTCCAATGCCCCGGGTGAAAGCACCGCGTGAGATGTTGAGGGCGAGCGCTGCGACACCGTACCAGGAGGTTTTGGGGATAGATATGCACGACCGTTCGGCGCAGGGTTCCTCGAGTTCTTCTGGGTTTCTGCAGCTGCAGCTGCAGCAACTGGCTTGGCAGGGAGTGATGGATGAGGTTGCAATGGCCTCGCTCGGATTGTTGGCGCATCAGAAGCGGGTGTCTTGGCTTTGAATGTGAAAGCTGGCTCCCTACGGCCCGGCCTAGCTGTCAAAGGCGATGGCGAAGGAAGACGAGCGGGCTCAGTATCCACATCCGTGGCTTTCTGATTTAAGCCACTAGTTTGCAGCTCTGGAAGCGTCTTCAAGCTGTCCACGAGAATGGGCGATATTTCGTTGATATTCGCGCTCGCCTGCGTAGATTCCGTCTTGACGCCCCAGTCGTCCAGATCAGGCAAACTATCGTCATCGTCGTCTCCTGCCCAGTCTATGTGACTGCCAGGCGTGTGGGGACGGTTCTCCATGGCACGAGCCCGAGTTCCTTCGACCAGTAAGTCAACAGCATGACGTGTGCCATTGTCATGAGCTGGAGCGAGGTGAGGAGGGGCTTCCTTCGATGAGACAGGAACGGCTGGCGTTATTGTTGGTACAGCTAGAGTGGGAGGTCCTGGTAATTTCTGGAGAGGAGTAGGGGTAGGGGCGGCGCCTTTGGCATTTGAAGTGGGCCCTTTCCCAGTGGATGACTGCTGAGACGACCGACGGCGGCGATTATTTGGACGAGACGGTGTCAGTGGTGTAGCTTCTGCCTCATCCGGAGCGACCCCATTGACAACGAGAGAGGGAACAGGGCGAGAACCTCGACGAGAGGGTACCTTCGGCCGCGTCGACTTCTCATTGGAATTACTAGTACCGTGGGGTAGTGCCGCTGATTTCTGCGAAGGCGTCCTTGCCTGCTGGGAACGCGCGGGCGAAGACTCCTTGTTCTTTGACGGAGCCGGTGCGGTTGGGGGTGCAGGCTGAGACTCTCCGTTTCCTGACGGTGCCTTGCTGCCTCTAGATGGCGCTCCTCCACCAGCTAAGCGAGCTCCGCGCCCACCACCTCCTGCACCACCATTACTACGGCCACCTCCTCTTGAACCGTGCGACTTAGGCGTACCACGGAACGCGGACCCTGGCTCAGCAGATCTGAGACCAGCCAGGTCTCTTTGTCTTGGGGGTTTCGCATTGGTAGTGGGAGAGGCCATACACTCGGCGCGTATCGTCGGCGATCGAGTTGAAGATCAGCCAGGCAATCTGTGTGTATATTACTGGGTGAGATTCTGAGGAACAGGCGGTGAACACGTTTATTCCTTGACAGGAACAAACTTGAATAATCCGGTGAACTAAAAATGCGCACCTGTAGGGCTACACAGGAACGCCACAAGGCGATATGTTGCTGAAGGGAGAAGGAGGTTCAATAAGAGCGGGAAGGTGAATACAGTAGTGAGAGCGAGATGTCTGATATTAGTGGTGGAGGTCAAGTGGGTATAAGGAGTTCTAGCACCACGGCTGTCAACCCAAACACGGTAACACAAAACGCGTTCCTCGCTTTGTCCTCGACCACTGCAAACACAGCCAGGAATATCTCTCCATAATGTCGAAAGCATCCCAGCCCGAACTCAAGAAGGTGAGTCACAGCTTACACGAAGCGGCGCATGTCTCAGATGGATCCACATGGCACAGTTCATGGACAAAAAGCTGTTCGTTCATCTACAAGGTGGCCGAAAGGTTAGCGGTATCTTGCGAGGCTATGACCTCTTCCTCAATTTGGTCATCGATGATGCCCTTGAGGAGAGTAGTCCAGCCCAGAAACATCCAATCGGGACGGTGGTACGTTGCTAGTCGAGATGTTGAGCTGATTTCTGACATCCGACCTCGTTTCGTTTCAGGTCATTCGGGGTAACAGCGTAACGTCGATGGAAATTCTGGAATCGACAAGATAGGGCATGTGTCCCGTTCTAAAGCGTATAGGTACAAATTCCATCCTGTCACGATTATGTTGTTGTGCTGAAACAAAGCGGCACTCGTTTAGCCTAGGTTGAACGCGTCTAACGCGTCTAACGCCTGTTGGTGAAAGGTAGCACAGCAAGTAGGGATTACAGCAAGTGGCCCTCAGATCCTTGCATTGAAAAGTGTCTGCTACTCCATTTGAGGCGTTGTAACTCTGTAACCGCAACTACACAATGGCAGCTTAACATTGACGCCTTCGCATGCACATCCGGAACTATGTGCCTCCACAGCTACTTACTTCGCAACATTAGCTGATAAGAGCCTGGCAATGCACATTGCACATGATCCCATAAATCTTGAGTGTAGCTACATACTAGGCGACAAGATCCTTCAGTGTGAATATGTGCAGTCTAGCAGGCTAGTGCATGTGCATGCGTAAGCAGCCCGAGTATGAAGAGATTCAGTGCATTTCCAGGAGGTAGCCACGGCAAGAAAATGGACGAATTCTCATTCGATAATACTAAAAAAAGAGATACATTCCCAAATAGAGTAATGTTGAGGCTGAATACAGCAGTGTATACTATTTATGCAGTGCAGTAGGGTTAGGGTTAGCGCAGTCAAAGATCAAAAAGAGAGGCCTGCCTAGCCAGAGTGGCCGTGGCAGGACAGGAAAATATTGAGACGGTGCATGAGCCGAAGCCCATACAAACTGCAGACACCCTCTGTGTGGACAGGGTCGCCGTGCTATGGAAGGTCCCCACAGCCCACAGACTCAAGTCCGTGAAGGAGCCGGTGCCATCAAGGTAAGTATGAGGAATTCAGCACGTCGACCGAGTGTTTATATACCTTCGCCATCACGCGCACGGACCACCCTATCTGCCAGTGGAAACGAAGGTCAGATCCTGCCACTTTTGGCAACTCACAACACAACTTCTGCTGAGCATCCTTCACAAGTTCGCAATTCTTTGCTGTGGTCCTCAGTCTGTAGCTGTGAATGGCAATTCATGCCATTCTAAAGAGCACTTATGAGATCTTACTGGGACGGCAAACTATAACTCAAGAGACATATATCATATCACTGTAATACGAGTGTTCATTCCGGTAAAATAATTGCTATGCAGCATCGTGCTCGCCTCGTCCGGCAGCAAGCCGGCTTTCCCTCAGACTCTTTGCATTCCTTTCAAGTTGTGCTTGCAACCGCGCCGCCTGCATTATATTCCCTCTCGGTTAGGCGACTACGAACGCATGGATAATGGGGTAAAGCACGCACCGCTGCATCCTCGGGTCTCATTGCGCCTTTGGCCATGTTGTGCTTGCCCGGTTTAAGTCGCTGAGAGCGGGCGCGACGCATTGTTGGTGGACCTGCATCAAGGAGCGCTTCGCATTCTTCATCTGTCGCTATATGCCCATCGAGGAGCGCAAAGAACTTGTGTCGCAACACTATCTTGATGCGCTCAAGTGTCATGGTAGAATACCAGCCATCCCTTTCCTAAATAAAATAAAAAGAGACATGAGACCAGCCAAAGCAATTCTAACAAGGGACGGTGGACCCACATCGCACTCTTCTCGGAGGTCTTCCTCCGATTCTATCATCTCTCTTAGCATGGGGTCGACAATGTCGCACAGCTGAAAGGCAGCCGTCTCTTTGGTAAGAGTCTTCCCGTCAAAGATGTGAGACCGTCTGTGTGAAGGCAGCCGGTCAGCTGTATATCGAGAGGGTGTTGGACAGAACGCGCTGACCGCCGGTCAGTGTCGGAAGCACTGTCGAGATTGCCATTGAACATGACTGAGGCACGGGGCTCTTGACGCCGAGCGTTGACAGAAATTCGCTCCATAGGGTGGTTGGCGTTGCGGAAATACACGCGTTGGTATCTTCCATGGGATGTTATAACCAGCCATCGCGAAACGCACCCCGAAGTGACTCACATGCGAGAGCTTGGTTGTTTTCGGGGGTCATATCCAAAGCGAACAATTGTGTCTCGCCATGGCCCATCCTGAAAGACGTACCCAGCTAGAGGAACAATAGGCTTGGAGCTGGCAGAACCATTGACGTTAGCTCAACCAAGTCAGAAGAGCGAGATGTCACGCGTACTTATGCACCTCCTTCACTTCGGCGGGTGTGAGTTGGTTGTACAATGCAGCGCGCGTCCATATCGGCCGCTCTTCCAACAACTTTGTCGAAAGTAAGTGTGGAGTAAAGCCACAGAAGGGAGTCAAATGGACCTTTTTCATCTTCTCCACGAGTGCCTCGTTAGCTCGTGCTTTGTTTTCAAGAGCAATAGCATGAGGACCTTGAGGGACCTGATGATCATATAAGAAGTGAGAGTGAACAGACTCTCTCTAGAGACTTACATTCGGGTCACTGTATGCAATTGTACTTGGACCGTACCCCTTCCACCGCTGACGGTTGACGAGTCGTGTCCGCTCCTCACCAGTGACTTCGTCTACGACGCTGGTCTTCACCGATGCCGGGTTTGCTTTGAAGCTTCAAAATTCGTGGTTCAGCACCAACGGGCCAGAAAAAGAACTCCGAAACTCACTAGTAATTTTGAGGTAGTCCCTGGCGGGAGAAAATTGGTGGGGGAAAGAGGCGTAGGTTACTTCGTGTCGCGGACGTCGATGATGTTGACGCCTCTGAAGCTGCCTCTGTAGAAGATGACGCGCTCACGATTGAAGGCCCAGCAAGCTGCGGGTCAATTGGAACGGATTTGTCGACTGCATCTCCTGAGATTCTCGAGTAATTTGAGGGAACAATATAATCTTCTTTCTCTTCTGGCATCCTGAACGCGCGAATCGCGTCGACTGTATAGTCAAGGTGAACCTGGATGAGACTGCGGCCAGGATGAGCTCCATTTACCATCCATTTTATCCATAGCAAGGCGAAGCTTGGCCATCGGATCTTCCATGTCCGGCTGAAACTGATAATCTGCCATGTCTAAACGCCACCCAAGCTACGACTCAGCTTGACTGAACAAGACCGGGAGCACGAATGGAAACTTACTGCGAAAACGTGCAGTCTTTGGGGTGATACCTACTACTTCGGCCGTGTAGTCGCCCACTATCCCACTTGCACCCCCTGGAGTGCTATCGACGTCCATGGGTGCCGCCTTTCGTCGCCGCTTGACGACCTTGAGCACGAGGTTAGACGTGCTCACGATCTCCCCAGGGATTGGGTGGGCGAAAGGGTTATCCGGCCTCAGGCGCAACTCGAGTATGGATGCAGCACGGCGCCCTGCGGGCCGTCTGAACGCGGTCTCGAGAGCTGCATTACCGCCAAGGTTGTGGATGGCGGAGGGCTCTGAGCCAGGAGAGACATAACCTGGATATTCAACAGAGTAAAAGTTAGATTTTGGGAGCGGGCACTGTGGTGCAGCTGAAGCAGCTGATGAAGTGCCACTGGGTCCTGCTTCAGGGGAGTCTGTCATGAGAGATAGGAGCAAGGAGATGTCAAGTCGCGCGCGCGACGCGTCGTGCTTCTTCATCAAGCTGTCCCCGGTCCTACTTTTGTCATCTCAATGTCTGCAGAATCCACCGCGCAGGACGCGCCCCAACTGAACTCGGAAAAGCAATTCGACCAAGATGAATCTTTCTTTTCGAACATCCTCGCGCCAGGCTCGTCTCTCCACCCAACATTCCTCGCCATCGTTGACGGTTCCCTTGCCCTTCTTCTCGTTACTTTCATTGCCGCCCTCTACTTCACCAACGGAAGCATACACTTCATAGTTCTCATCGTCATAGAGCTTGCACTCTGGGCAACGATTAAATGGTGAGTCCGGTGATTCTGTCAACTGTCTCAATACTGACAGCTCTTGAAGGTTCGTCAACGAGCTTAAGCAAGTGCAAGAAGTAGACGAAAACTCTCAAGAGAAGAAAGACCAGTAACACCGCCAATGAGGACCAATCGTCTCTACGTATGTACACCATGCTGTCACCAGGCATTTGGGCGAACATGTGAAGAGCATGTGGATCGACGCCGCCCACATGCTTCAAGTTTGCTTCGTGGAGGGTTACGCTCCCAACCCATATACGCCTAGATTCCCGACCAAATAGTGGGTTAAGGAGAGCTGTGTACGTCAGTGAAGGAATGTTTGCAGAATCACTTCTAAGACTTGTATCTGCTACATGTACACCGCGCACCTAGCGTGATGGAGGGCAATAAACGTCTCGAGGCATGGTTAGAAAGCATGCGTGGGTAGTAGTGCACTATGACTATTACATCGCAATTCATAGACCCAAAGGCAAGCTCACGAAGCAGATTGCCTGGCATCCAATATCGCGTGAAGCGAGCTCGAGACGCGTTTGGCGTCCCCCACCACGTGCCAAACATCCTTTCTTTCCATTCCATCCATGACCTTCTAACCCCTGCAGGCCCCTGGCGTCGTTTTTTCCACGAACCTAACACCATAATCATTCCTTGTTTCATTCATATCTGAAGCATCCCGCTCTCAATGTCCGACGAAGAAGACGACTATTTCTCCGACAAGTTCCTCATTCCCGAGGCTCCCGCCTCTAGATCTGCTGGTCCAAAGACCTACAGCCAACGCCGGCGCGATGCGCAACTCAAACAGGCGGAGGCTTCTCGAATCAAGTCGCGACGCGAGCGCGAGGAAGAAGCGCGTCGCATGGGCCTTGAGACGAGTCTTATCGAGCGCGCTATGCAGGGCAAGGCCGGCAAGGATGACAATGGAAGTGGGAACGGGGTGGGAAATGGAAAGAAAGAGGCGGATAATGGCGGAGGGGAAGGAGAAGGAGAGGGCAGCAAGGCGCTGAGCATGATGATGAAAATGGGCTTCAAACCTGGACAGGCTCTCGGTGCTCCAGCAGCAGCCGAGAAGAAAGTTGAAAGCGTTGACGAAGGAGAGGGTGGGGAAAGCAGAGGAAGGAAAGAGAAGGGGCACATAACAGAGCCGCTGCCACTACAAGAATGGATGGGTACGTCTAGCTTCTCTTTAACTCAGCAATTTATATCCATAGGTTCTATCAATGACAATCTCTCGCTAACATGAATATATTCTCCAGGCAGGAAGGGTATTGGCGTGCTCAAACGTCCTCGCGCACTCTCGCCTTCTGAAATCGAACGCCTTGCCAAGGTGGCGCGCACTAAAGAAGACGATACCCGTGCTAACTTTCGCGAACGGTACGAAGACCGTCGCACAGAGGGTCAGCTCGCTTCTGCGAGTCGCACATGTGTAACGCTCGACGAACGCGCCGGAGTTCAGGTGAGTCATGTTGGTGTTCCATCTGCTGGATTTTTGCTGAATTTTATCGCGGTAAAAATCCAGTTCAACGTCCTCACCCTGGACCCCACCGATCCAGAGACCATTCCGAATGCACTCATTGAAGCGCTTGAAGAGTGGTTCCTTACACATACAGTCTCACCGTCGGCGGCTCCTGGACTCGCGGCTGTACCTGACGCCGAAAGGCTCCGCAAGCAGATGGAGGCTGACGCCCTCGCCCCGCTTGATGAGAATCACGGTCTTGACGATGGTCTAGACGCGGAGGATGATGGAGATGATGGCCAGGGCGGCATCGCTGCGCGGGGCGTGCTGAAAGGAGATGCACAAGTCGCACATGAAGAAAAGAAGGAAGCCGAAAAAGAAGCTGGCGAGGTGTTCAGCCAGGAGACTGTCGCACAGGCCGCACATTTTCTAGGATTAGGGGTGAGTGCTGTTCTTCTTGTTTGCTAGCGTTTCCACCCGCTGCCAAGTCCATGTTTCGGGTGTCCCTTCGAACGCCCTCGGAGGTGATGTGGTAGATGAGACTTCTTCCTATTCCAAATTTCCTCTCATATACCTACGAATTGAATGCTGAGACCTTATCGATTGTTACTTGTTGCAGCCACGCGACCGCCTTCGTGAACTGCTCGCTTACCTCCGCGACCGCTACTCGTACTGCCTGTGGTGCGGTACTGAGTACGATGGTTCCGAGGACCTCGCTGCCAACTGCCCCGGGCCGACCGAGGAGGAGCACGACTGAATTCTGGAACTTCACTACGCCGCCGCCACGAAAATTCGGTTGCCCGCACCCCAGCGGCCGTGCACGGAGAGACACAGGGATCTTGTCTGGTGTGCTCGCTCCGGCTGTCACGGAGGGTGGACGGCGCTAGCAACCTGCAACCTAACGCCATTAGCCTCATCGAGGCGACTCCGCTCATTACGGAATGTGCAGAAGGCGTCAACACCACACGGGTGGTACTGTAGCGATGGTGCTACGGTGGCGCTGCCACGGCCAGGAGTCCGGATGAAAAGAAACCCTTTGAGTGATGCGGATCAGATTACGTGCTGACGAGTGGGAAGGGTTGCGGAAGCCCAAGGGTCGAGAGCTACCTAGAGCTACTGTATGTAACCGACCTAGCTTATCATCCTCGAGGGGCAAGCGACTGAGACGCGACGATTCATTTATATGTCATGGAACTTTATTCAGGTGTGACGTCTGTCGGCCTCGAGCTGCAGGGCTGTCTTTCATCTGCCCCTGACCATTGAATCGCTGCGCCTTGTTCTGTCCAATCAATGCCGTTTATCTACGTCCGACTCCATTGGGCGAGCAAGTGAGGCTGGCGGAAGCAAATGTCCGGTCCGGTGTCCGATGCTGGGCCCTTCGATATCATTGGATACATCCTCGACGGTGCCAACCTTTAGATTTATTAATTCAGTTGCATGTATAGGTCCCTCGAGACGCGGGCGTTCGGCGGCAATCTCGTAAAGGACAGCTGACTTCCCGTCGGACGAGCGCAGCGGATACCTCCTAAATCAATTCGTTGGACAAGTGAACAGCGGACATCGTGTTGCTACTCTAGAAATTATCGTTCACTCTTTCATTGCCTTGCTGCAAGAAAAAGGTACACCGAGGGAGCTTAAGGTCGAGCTTCGTCGTGTCGGTCCCATTGATCCACTCCGTCGGCCCGGTAAACTGATGCTCGTTTGTCCTTCCACGTTGCCTCAACCCAAGTGCACGAGGTAAGATCGACTATCACCTCCAATCACCGACTCTCATGCTAATTTTCTCGCTTGCATGCAGCGAATCGCACTTCAACGGGATAAAGGTGGATATTCCAACAGATCAGATTAGTACTCGTATACTATATTTAACATACGTTCCGTACGTATGGTATGCGAGCACGCACAGCGCGTGAGCGTCCAAGGGGTAACAAGTGTACGTATGCTGGCAGCGTCTGTGGGACGACGCAAGGGTATGAGCTACTGTACACATACACGGTCAACAGACGACTTGGTATTCTGTAACAATTAACCAGAACAAACAGAGCAGGCAAGAAGCGGGGGAAAATATGTACAACGGTGCGGGGCTGAACAGTCCAAGACGAACGCGTGAGAGGAGGCGTGTCATGGACTCGCCGACGCATTCATTTTGAAGGAGCACCATGGGTTGTAAGGCGCAGACAGGGAGAGTGAAGGGAGTATGACCCATCGGGGGAAAACGCAACGGGAGGGTAAGAATTGACAGGTGAAGTCAAAATGCGTTTTAGGAGTTGTGTAGATAGAAGAGGTGAGATGAGGTGATGCTGAATGAGCCTGAAGACAATGAGGGACGATGAGGTTGCGTGCTGTTATAAATATTGCGTGCAATATGGGAGATGGGCATGAAAACGAGGCAGAACAAAATATCGGAAAGATAGTAATCAGGTCCGTTTGTCCAAGCAAAAGTTCAGGCGAGAAGCAAGGCCAGGACTACAATCAGATGTAGGCAGCCGGACAACTGGCGGGGAAGCAAGGCTGGCACCTAAGTGAACCATAGCCGGAGATACCCGTTGGTATCATCGATGAGGCGATATGCGCAAAGGGGAGAGATGATGAGCGCTTATACGGGTGGCAACAGAGGAATGAGCGAGGGTGGCATGATAGGCTTGGGCTCTTCGAGGTCATTCCTTGGTTGATGACGATGAGGGAACATGGCAACGGTGGGGGAGTTCTGTGGTGTTTTGCGACGAAGGTAGGTGGAGATCGGCATGCTGACCGGGCGCTCACGCTCACGATCGACGTGCAACGGCGAAGGCCTGCGACGGCGAGGCGGCGAGGGTGAGGAGGACTACAGAAGAATATAGTTAGCAAGATGTCAAGGAGACGGCGGTGTGAAGAGTGAGAGAGGTGGCATGGGAATAGGGGCGACGTGGCAGTATCGGAGGAACGGTCGCTATGCCCAACATAGAGGTTGAGAAAATGGCTCACTCTTTGTGGAGATTGGTCCTGGTCCTGGCTCTCGCGAAGAGAGGTAAGAGAAGATGCTTTACTCAGCCTGCCCGATGACTGGATATAAGAAAGCTATCAGCGCCGGACCCGGCAGGAAACAAGGAATGGAAGCTCACGCTTGCGGAGATGTAGGGCGAATAGCGCACTGTTCTGTGACGCTGGGCGCGACGGAGGTCGTCGTGTTCTCGGCTGCCATCAGTAAGAACTGAGGAGACGGAGGAGGCGGAGCCCGAGCGAGGGCGGCCCTTGTGTGCGGGCGGCGATAGAGAAGAAGGAGACGGAGTTGTTGGGCGGGGCTTGGCGTCATTGTCGAGGCCAAGGGATGCCATAAGCTCGATGAAGGATGGGAGTGCTGGACTCGACATTGCTGTGGCCATATGTGAACTTGGAGGGTGTTGTGGGTGAGGCTGCTTTGTTGGGGGCAAAAGCGGGCTCTGGTGGGACGAGGAGAGGGGTAATATATGTTCTGGAGGCCGTGGATACGATGGACGGTCGTCAGGGTGTGCGGTGTGCTTGTTGCTTGTTTGCGAAAAACTGGAGAAAGCGCCTGTTGGTGCATCGCATTTCTCATCGGTCACTCGGTCCTCGATGTCATGCGAAATGAAAGAGGTCGGCAAGGTGACCCCCACAGGGCCACAGCCTCCGAGCAATCTCCCCTCGGATCCTCGTCCGGTAACGACGTCTAAGATATTCCTTTACCCCCTTGCGACCCTTATTGCTCACTTGTCCACTTCAATCTTCTGCTCGGCTCTCCGCCCCGCACTACCGTACTCTCTTCCCCAGTCCACTTCTCTCTACAACAACGCTCCACCCAATGTCATCTTCTCCTCACTCCAAAAATATTCAGAGACGTCAGCACTGCAGATCATTCCACCAACGTTGCGATGGCTCCGTCCAACCATCATGCATACACGCTCATACCCTGTCGTACCACCTCAACGTTTGCCCGGCAGTCTGTCAACCGCCTGTCATCCTTTTGACTTCCGTCGCAATCGCCTTTTTTTGATCTCCCGCACTCTCAAACACCTTTGAGCCGCCACTGAGCATCCGGTTATTCTCGGCTCCGTTGGCTTGCTGTCTGTCTGTGGCAAGGAACGAAAGATACTACTTATTGGACCCGGACCGATCAAGTCATGATCTGCATAAGTAACCCGGTCATGACGCAGAAGAGCTCATGCAGGGACACATATCATGATCAGCAATAAATGCGCTACTTTTTGCAGCTTTTCAAGCGGCGAAGGCAGCACGATCGGCGCGTGTGGTACTTGCGGATGTTACGTGCAAATGTGCGCAGAATACACCAGACCATGTCTCGCGAATCGGCAAACATTTCGTGTCTGTATCCGAGCGCGTTCGGATAGGTTCGGATTGTTCGGAGTCACTCACATCTGTCACTTCGGCCGTCAACTTCGACTTCGTCCGCCTCTTCCCGCCGGGGTCACCAAATACGAATGCGACGTGGCCCGAGCTTATCCCGAGTCATCTCAGCGGAAGGCACCCAAGGACATACCAAATTCAATTCGCGAGCATTCCTGCATGCGCTCTTCCATAACGACCACCTCGAGGATTGATGCATATTGATGCACGATTAATCCAAGGATGAACGTCGGATATGCTGAGATGGTAACAGGCTCATGTTCTGTTGTGCGACGACGCGTCAGACGCGTGCCTATCGCGTGTTATTCGAAGCTGACGACCAGCCTTGTCGTTCGCAACATGTGTCGCTGTTGCCTTTCTTCTCGCGCGCACGCTGTGGAATAGATGTCGGTTTTCATAATCGAGCCGAGTCCCATCTTTGTAATTCTCGAGAATGATGACATTTTCTTGATGCTGAACTTCGGACGGCCTCGCGGAAACTCGGGATGGACGTGGATTCGGTCCTTGTTCGGGTCAAGAAGTGAGCAACGAGCATGGCAACGCCGGCGCGTGTCGGTGACCGACGTTGTGTTGTGCATGTACTTTGATACTATATAACTAATATAGACTAAGTGAGAACCGCAAGTAATTCAATGTTGTGGTGCTACCAGCAAGACGGCGCCCGTCGTAACGGCGTCGCGCCATGAGATTTATGTGGTACTTTGTTGGAGGCAGTGTCCTGTGATAGGGCGGTTTCTTTGAACAAAGACGGCTGGTCGTCGTGTGATCGAACAACAAGGGATCGCGCTGGCGGGTTGATCTTCAGGGGTGGCAGTTTGTGTCGTACTAGGCCTCCACAAAATAATCAACAACAGCGATTGTGAAAGTCGTCAAGAATACCGTTCTTCTAGAAAAGTTATTAATGCAATATAGAATGTAGCTATCATAGCAGCGGGGCTTCCATTCGCGATCGGTGCATCACGAAGGTGACGAGGCTGCGGGTTGCACTAAATTAGTGGTAGAAACGCGAGCGACGCGGACGACGTGGTAGTGAGGTTTGCTCTGCTGTTCTCCACGTCGCCTAAAAAGCAGGAAAGCGCAACAAACGTTGTCTTACCCGTTGTCTTGACTCAGATGTTTCAAGAAAACCAGGCAACATTCTCAAGTCGAATGTGAACTAGAACAACATCGTCTCTATGATACCGCCTCCTGGTTCTAAATTCTGACAAGAGAGAACTGCGCATTCAGGTCGTGGTCCTGGTTCCTCTGTGCAATTATTATTACTATTCGTGCCTGCCATGCACTCCGAACTGTATCAGTAACAAATTTAAACAACCCTCTTGAGAGAATCCGCTGTAGAAAGAGATTAGGAAATCGGAGGATCGACCGATATCGATTTCTTGGCCTAGACAATTGGAGACGTCCAAAGCGGCACGGCATTGGCTAAGCATGGACGTTCTTCGAACTGTGAATAGAATTTTGGCTCACCGTTGGTACCTCGGCGAGAACTAAGTCACACGCCGGGGCCGTCGTGAAGGGACCGAGAATTTTCAGTGTGGACGAGACCGAGGTAAAGACGTAGTACTACGTGCCAAATAAGCCCCTATAAACTCCCACATGAGAACGTCAGTCGGAAGTGGTCTGCCGTTCAAGGTTTGGATTGACAGCTTGGTCCGTTGCAGCAACGAGTGGGAAGGTCATCGGCCAAGTACTATGCAAGCAACTCGCGTCGAAATTAGCTTTCAGGTCCGTAGTAATGTGGCCCGAAAGTCGGGTTTCAAGGGCTTCACCCAGAAATAATACTTGGATTGAAGGAATGGCAACCATTCCCTGTTCAAATGCTGCGCAGCGCTTTCCTTTGGAATTGTGAATCTGGGTCAATCATATGCAGTGACCTTGGGCCTTGAAGCTTGAAGGAGCCGATATGCTTGCATGGAGTTGTCGAGCCAATCATAACGAACCGCAGGTCCTTGCGGCTCCGATCGTATAAGGCGTTTAGCCAATCAGAAGCGAGCAGGCGTATGCTTACACGTAATCTATCCCAACGTCTGGTGTTCGCCATGAGGGGGTAGCCAAGGCATGCCCTCAAGACCTTCTGTATATGACCAAAAGCAGCCAACTTATACTTCGCCGTCTTGGTACAGTCAACTCCCTCTTAACCCATAGCCCTCCGTGGACACCCACAGGTATGGGTTAGCAGGGAGTATGGGTTTCGAGAATGTCCCAAAAATAGATGCATGAAATTCTAAAAATAAACGCACGAAATACGGGAAACAAGTCTATTTGGAAAAATCGAGAGTAGCCAATTGATCACGTCTAGATGAGCTGGCCTTGCCAGGAGCAACTAAACTAGTAATCTTCGACGATGCCATCCCCTCTGACACCTCTGCCCGAAGCTGACGAGTGAACGATCCCAGGACAACGTCGAGTTTTCGAGCGTTCAGATCATTCATATTGTCGAGACACTGTCCAATCACTGATGTAGCTTCCAGCACCTCTTGCCGCGTTGGGGGGAAGTTGCGCTGGTTCATCATCAATGCATCAACACCAACCTCAGACTCATCTACATCTTTAACCCCCCGCCCTTTCCCTTAGTGACTATTTTCTTGAGCTTTTGAAGGCCTTTCTCGAGGACTTTTAAGTCGATTTCATCCATAAGCACTATGAAAATAAGACGTGTAGTTGATTAAGGACTGGCAGGATGGTACCGTGTCGCTACAGCTTGGAATGTATATCTATTGGGGATAACTATTGCTACTATAAGTTCCGAATGTATGGGTTTTTTCGCCCTCAAGCCCATGGGGTATGTGATATCAGGGAGTTATGGGTTTCGGGACTCATTTGGGTGGGACAAAACACGATGGGTAGCAAAACCCATGGGTTAGCAGGGAGTATGGGATTGGAGGGCTATGGGTTAAGAGGGAGTTGACTGTATCTCTTGCTACGTGTTCTCCAGCGCAACATCGTCCAAGCGCCGTGACGACGAATGATAGAAATACCTCACCAAGTTGCTGGCTTCTGATATTCTATGAGCCCTTTTCGCTCTACCAATGGTTGCCCGCTGATCGCTGCGTCAGCAGGTACCCGGTTTTTCTTCCGAGAACGAGGACGCTGCTCTTAACTCTGTCAGCCATGGTTGTACAAGGCTGCGCCGTGGTGTAAACCTTACTATGCCGTCCTTATGTGGCGGTCTAAGATGGCAGTCGTACAATGTTATCAGAGAACTGGCTAGAGGTTGTTCGCCTACTTGGAGACTGAGAATGTTCACCCCTAACGCGAGTTCTGAAGATTGTAAGCCTGTAAGCTTTTCCTAATGACGTCGCAGCCTCAGTACATGCGTGGCGTCACAGACCGCCACCTGTGAGGGAAGCATACCAATAGAGTATTAAAAACATTGTTCCGTGACAGGCGGGTGCAACAGCAGCCTAGGCTAGCGGCTGCATGAAGGCTCGAAGCTAGGGCATGGATACTCGTCGCGACGACACGGGTACGGCGGCCAAAGATGGTCCAGATCCACATGGACGGCGTTTGCGTTGCAGGGACTAGCGCGAAGAGACTTGGTTTAGTCACCGGCCGCGTCTTTCGCAACGATGGGTATAAGAATGCACAAGATAAGATCGTGGGGGCAACAGTTGCGCCCGGGGAATAGTCAGTCTGACCAAAAAGTGAGCGCGTGGGGCGATCTGCAGACTGCGTACCCTATTCGCATGAACACCAGAGCTCAGCTGCCCACGCCATGAGAAGTCTCCAACCTAAAAAGTAGGAACAGAAATGGAGATCCACACGCTATCCCAGGGACGAACTTGCGGAACAGTGGTCACCAAGCAGCATGTACGTGGGCATGGAGCTGCTACTACGCATAGCACACCGCGTACTGGGGTTGTCGCCAAGTGGCCAGAAATGAGAAGCCATCCCATGAGACACCATGGAAGCGAAATCCGGTCGGTGAGTGTGGCCCGAAATAAGCAGTCGCAAGATCGTAACAACGTTGTTGGTAGCAGATGCAATAAAGGCTGAGTAAAAGCGCGCCTCAAGACAACGGTGACTGCAAAGAACAGGATCGGGCTTCTCGGAACGCGACACAGAGTCACACGGTCACGCGTCACCCATGTGTGAAGCGCCCAACTGTTCTTGTGTTTGGCGCTGACAGCAAGGTCAAGTCACTGTTCGAGGCCATCCATCCATACACCACTTGCGATGAACCAGGGAGGACATCAGGGAGGAGGTGCATTCGGTCAAGCTCCCCGTCAGGAGGCAATGGAATATATCTGCGCTGGTACGCAAACAAAGCTATCCGTCTCATGTGCCGAGGGTATTAACTACGTCTCTGAATCCCTCATGACGTTCGCACTTCTCCTTGGCTTGCCATTTGTTCAACTGCCACGCTCTTATGATGCTTCTGGATGTCCCTTTTACCATGTTGCCTGCTTGGTGTGCTCTCGTGGGACTCTATCCACTCTGGCTTTCCGCCCTACCGTTCGGATTGGTCCCCTTCATGCATCGTCGCCTGCGCAATTTTACTCGCCCTTGCGCTCGCATGGTCACTTCTGAAACTTCGCACCCGTCTCTCACCATCTAGACTGTGGAGCAAAAAACGAAATCAAATCGCGAGAACCGATCCGGTGCCGCGAATGTGGCCACCGTATCATGTACAAAAAGCGCACAACGCGCAGTGCGTGCAACATTCCTTCATTGGCCTCGTGTTGACTCATACGCGCATCCTTGTCCTTTTCTCAGTGGTGCAATTTGAAGCACGATAATCCTCGGCGTTTTCGGACCGCACGCTTTCAAGCACATGTCCCTCATGGAGACACCACCCGGATCTTTAGACTTTAGACATACGTCGCCACCCGTGGCCTGCACAGTCGGCCCGAATGATCTATGACGCTCTTGCTATCACACTCTACCAGATTTGATAGCCCTCAATCACGGGAGTCCAAAAAATGGATTAGATGCGCGTATGTATTATAATGCTGCGTTAAGCTGAAATCCAAAAACACCTTGTAAGGCGAATTAAACGGCGGTATAATATGCTCGGGGGAAAATTAGGTGCGAAATAGGATGATTAAGAAGGTTGGTGTTTTATAGACGATCCTCGATCTTACATCTCCGCGCCATCATCATGATATTACTGCGTTGCCTCAGAACAGGTTCCGGCCGCCTCAAAATTTGTCCAGCTTACGGAACCAAAGGTTTAGCAGGCACGTTACGACCAGTCTGTCGATAAATATCGCGTTGTCAATCGAGGTCGGGACAGAAAGCCGTGTACGCGTGGCGCTCCACGATGCGATGCGCTTCCCCGTTAAATCGACGCACTGTAAGGACAAGGGAAGCCGTAAGTCTCAACTCATTGCAGCTAACGTTCGTTCGATTCGGGGCATAGGTGCCACTGCGATGAGCGAAGCCACGTACAATCATGTCGTTATTGCGCTCCGGCTTCCACTTATACTGCTGTCCGCCGAACGTGAAACGCCTTGATCTGATTAATTCAGCCAAAATATCAAGATCAGTATGCCAAAAAACATCAAGCCGGAACCACGTACTTTGAACTCGACTTGGCTTTCAGGCGCAGGTCAGAGAATGGGATCTTAGAAACAGTTAGTGTTCATTTGAATCATTTTTTGCATTCTCGGAACTAAGTAGCACAATTGCTTGCACAGGAAATTCGCGAAGCACAGAGAAGCGAGGGATTGGTCTTTACTCACTGGACCATCGGTGGCAAAATAGACTCGGCCATCCACATCTGACATCCATTCGATGGTGCCTGAATTCCCAAAATGCTGATTCGTGTCTGCCCGCCTGTGGTAAGAAGTGGTGGCATTTTGGGAGTGGTTGCCCGGATGAAGAAACTGTTGCCAGAATAGCCAGAGGTCGCGGATCGTCAACAAATAAAGTTGAGTGGCAGGCAAGGGTACGCACTCTGTATATCTCCATGCCACATCCTGGTTGCGAGCCCGCTGGCTCCTCGAAGATTCTGAGATTGCGAAAGTCGGCAGGCCCCACCGTAGCTGCCCAATGAAAACTGTACGCGTTCTCAACGCTGATCATGGTGGAGAGGGCAAAGGAAGGATGAATGAGGGGAAAGAGGCGACTTGGAGGCGTTGGTGACCGAGTAGAGACGCGGGTAGTTGACAGGACGACGCTGAGGACCTCACAGAATTTAAGTCGGGACAGAGGGCCGTATTCCGGAAGCAGACGGGTAGATCATCAGCATCTTTGGGCGTGAATTTGACCTTTGAAAGCCACATGTGTGCTGCGTTTGACAGAATGATCACCACATTATTTCGGCCTGCAGTGCGGATCGGAAGCGGAACCATCGATGAGTCTCAGATCCTAACCCGTCATAGACATATATGGGCGCCCAATGTCGTGTTTCAGCACCAGCCGATGCCCTTCCGTCGTTCATCAAACCGAGTGTTTGGCCAGTAAAACATGACTTGGAGCCTTGTGCAGTAAAGGATGTTGCGAGGGCAGCGCTAGGCAGACTGGGCGCCCCGGCACATTGGTGGATTTGCTTTGTTCGCCTGCAAAAAACAGGATGACCCTGGCCAGCTGGTGACTTCATGGCGGCCGCTTAGACAGCTATGACACGACCCTGATAGACTATGAAGCTGTCAAAAACGCTATCGCCACAAATCGCATGGGCTTCTGCAAACGCGGACGCTCTACGCCAAAGTCCCAGATACAGGTTTAAAAAAGGCATAAGTCCCCAGCCACGGATTTTCCGATGACTACGTTGTTACATTTAGATTCAACGGTCGAGGTCTTGTTTAAATGCACTCAGCCCGAGTTCCACGGACAGAAACTCAGGGTAGCGAACCTGAGCAGACCTGAACTCGAGCAATGCTCGTGTGCGCCTTGCCCCTGGCGTAACATAAAAGACACAAGGATTTCAACCCTTGGAAGGAACGGAGACCGATCTGGGTTAATTCGATCGTTGCGTCTCGGAGGGTGCACCGGTGATGGTCAGGTCGACGTTCTTTTGCCGAGTCTTTGATTGTGGTAGAATATTGCGAGGCACCATACGCCATTGTCGACCCGAAATATTGCGGTCTTTTGGCATCGTCCATGGTTTACGCATGCGCTTTTGTCGGCATTTATTTCGTCTTTGTCCCGTTCATTCACTCTTGCAAAATTCCTGGTATGCCAAACATTCTACGCACCGAACGAATCGAAGTACCATACGTAGTACGCAAGGATAGAAAGGCACCGGAACTTAAGTGAGAAGAGGTTGTTTGTGGCATGAAAACGTGGCATAATGTCGGAACGCACCTAGCACACCATGAAAGCCCGACGTCATAGGGCAGCGGATTTCCGAAACGCATTACAATCGGCTTAATCAATCTCGTAAATACACGTGAACGATTTATATCTCCACTTCGAGTGTGGCATGTAAGCACAGGCTGCAGGTGTTTTCTAATGTTCTAACTCGTGAAGAACAATGAGGGCTTGACGGCGACTCCACAACTCGTTTAGGCGACGTGCGGGTGGTAGGTTGATAAGAGAACATGATGGGTACCATTGTCAATTTGGCATTAAGACGACTTGCGTGTGTAGAACCAAATGGGAGATTCCAATGTACATGGTGAACAAACAGGTCGCCACAACTCGTGTTTCAATACCGTCAAGGAAAAATCATGCCTTCGAGCGATGCGAGCGGGTCGCCTCCTCCAGATGTAGGAATGTTCGTGTCAAAGCGCGCGCGTTTGCTCGGCTCGTTACAAGGATGTTATTACAGCTTACTTACTCGCTATGACACAGTCAGCGATGCTAACGGTATATAAAGCTACGCGGATTAGGGCCGTCACCCTTCTTGCCCGTTACCCTCATTGTATCGCTGCGCTTGCAGGTATGGACCTAACGGTTGGCGGAAAAGGGCGATAGATGTTCAAGTGAGTATTCTTTGAGCACGCTTGGTTGCAGTCTGAGTGGTGATACCCGTCGCCATCGGTGCCAGATAGTGGCCGAAAGCTCCTATAGGGCAGCACTCGACCAAATTAGGTTGTTCTCTTCCTTTAGCCCAAGCGTACGACTGTCAGTCATCCTTGGATGTTTTCTGACTGAGCGCAGAGCAGACGAAGAGTAGGGCGAGCTGAATGGAGCTGGAAACATTGCACGCTTGGAGGGCAGGCGAGGGGTCTGGACCGCAGACGAGGGAAATGGGGAGATTGGATCGGATGATGACAGCAGGATATCTTAGTCATACCGGGGCCGAAACCCCTTCTTGCCGACGGATTGCGTCCTTGAGGGGCGATGCCGCTAGCATTCTCTCGCTGGGCGCACCGTTCTTCACATCGTCAAAAACAACTCTCCCCGCCTTTCCCCGCACTTGAAGCCATCCATACACCCTCCATCTGGTCATAAGCAAACAATGTCCGAACGTAAAGAGTCGACGCGCAGTCTCTCAAGAGATATTGAAGTGTGTCTCCTTGCGCTCCACTAGAAATAACAATGGCTCACCCTCCCCTCCCCTTTCCTACTCGCCCCCAATTACAGGACTCTGACCAGGAGGACCACGACGAGGGCAGTCCGTCTCAAGCTCCCGGCAAGCCTGGCAGGAAAAAGAATCCGAAGTTAGTGCAAGCTGTCCGGCCGTGTCATGCAAGTGACTAATAGCCCCTCCATCAGCTCGCAGGCAGCCCGGCGAGACCAGAACAGAATAGCACAACGCGAGTTCCGCCTCAGAAAACAGCAAAGGGTATGCCATTGCCAACACTATGGTTCTTGTTTCAGGTCTCATCGCCACGTTAGATTCGCGACCTTGAAGCTCGTGTGGAGCTCCTCTCAGGTAACCAGGATGAAGCTCTCACAGACCTTCGTGGTATTCTCAAAGGCAAATCGAAATCGTTAATCATTCTTTTGTCTGTATTCTTACCCTATTTCCGTGGACAGATCTTATGACTGAGAACCACACTCTTCGCGGGCTGCTGAAGAGCGTCGCCGGCTTCATTGGAGAAGGAGCAGGCGGGCTGCTACCACGCCTCGGATGGGACATGGCTGATTTCAACGCACTCATCAACAAGACTGAGACTGACACTGCATGGGAGGCATTCCAAACTCGTCGCACTCACTTGAAGAATGGCGCATCTTCGGCCGATTCCCCCGCTAACGGTGCAGGCGTCACGTCCTCAATGGTTGGCCCATCTCCGCCAGCAACAGGCACAGCATCCAGTAATACTGGGTTGAAACGACCAAGTGAGGATGATGTTGCACGACAGTCAAAGAAGAGTCGCAGCATGAGTGACGCCGGAGATGGAGATTATCCTCTCCTAGTCCCACCAATGAGTGCGGCTGGCATGTACCCCCCTCCACCTGGACGCTCGCCCGATAACGGGCTGTTTGGCGACCTGATGCGCAACACTAGCTCGCCTATGTTCATGTCTCAGAATGGTGGCAACGGCGTGGTTAGCCAGTCGAGTCCGGCTGCATCGGGTCAGTATGGGACACCGCCCAATGGTGCAGGTTACTCGGGGTACATGCAACCGACAATGTCTATCTCCGAGAATGGCTTGCCTGCGATGAACAACTACGGGTCAAAGAACAACGGGGTTACCTCTACCTCTCAGCAAGCACCAGCTAGACGAACGTCAAATGAGGAGCCAGATGACAATACAGAAACATTGCACGATCCCAAGAAGGTGGAAGCTTGGAAGCTGATAATGTACGTGCACCTCTATTGCATCATCATATTCTTTTAATAAAAGATGTATGTGAACCAGGTATCACCTTGAGAACTACATGAGAAACAATGCCTATTGCTTACCTTCCTCATTGCGTCCAACACTTGTACAAAGGTATGACTTTTGCCACTTAGATTTATTTCCTATGCTGACCTTGTGGACTACAGAACGATCAACCATGGTCAGCATATACGGGTTGTGTTGTCAGAATTCTCTCTCTGATCGTATCGAACGTTGCAGAAAGCGCCATTGACAAGATATTACATCCTGAACTCCGCGACCGCATCATACTTCTACGAGGTTTGTGACTGACTCGAGCACAATTTTACACTGACTCAAAGGTTCCATAGGGCAGTTTTCGTTACCGGATTGCATGTTTGACTACAAAAAAGCGATCACGGTGCACAGCGACGACGTCCTTGCGCACGCAAACTGGGAAATCGATGAATGGTGGTTACGGAAATATGCGTAAGTTTGCAACACCCGCTTATATCTTATATGTCTGACAGTGATATCACCTATCCAGGTTCCTGGTTGAGAAGAACACGCTTGCTATCTGCAACAGATGGCGTGTGGAGCGTAACGAATCGGAAATCTCCCTCACAGACCTTGGTGCTCAAGAAGGACCATCTTAAGTTTTCTTCACTGCTTATTATGGGGCGCTCAGTAGATGCTAGGCCCAAGCCAGTGCCTCCGCGTAAGCCGTTCGCATGCGCTGATGCTTGGTAGTTGGACCCCGAACGGTGGGCTATTGTTGGTCGATCGTATGGACCTAGGACTTGGTTTGGACCGTAGGTTCATCGAAGGAATTTGAAAAGTTGCTTGATTATAAATGTACATAGCGCGGGGATTGCTGCGGTATAATGCGTGTTTATAGTATACTCTAAGTGTTGTATGTATTTGAAAACACTATTTTACCTGCACGAGCGACAATGATTTGGCGCATGCCCAAGGTGATGGCCTCTCAAACGAAGGTAGAGCTAGCAAGACCCATGCCCGCATTACCACGAAGCCTTCTTCACGCCGGGAAGCTCCCCATCCAAAGCCTTCAGTCTGAATTTGTGCTGAAAAGGACCTCACATCAGCCCAATACTCTCGGCTGACCACAGGTCATAATGTCCCAACTCACCCGGCAGAGCCCAAACTCCGAGATAATACCCCGGCCACGGCCTGAGTCAGTGCACCGGTTCTTGACGGTCGTCGGGCGTGTGTACTTTCCGAACGTGTTCAGCTGCAGCTGGGCAGAGTGGCGGACCTGCGGGGGCAACGCCGCGTTGCGCGCGACGACGAGGTAGGCGCGACGGACGAGCTCGTTGGCGTTCACGAGGTTGCGCGCCTTGATGTCCCGCAAGACGCGTGCGGTAGGCATCTTTGAATGTGATTTTCGATTTATCCCAAGGTGGGGTGTGAGGGTGTGGGTTGTGACGTCCTCCGGTAGCTTGGGGAGGATGAGTGAAGACTTCGATATGTTCTCAAGAAGGCAATAGTTAGAGGCCTTTGGTCAACAAGCGCAAATATCTGTCCCGCGTCACTCCGTTGCGGCGTCTATACAACTTTTCTACCCTTAGTAGAGAAATGTGTGTAGACCTGGTGAGCAGCCTCCAGCTTCAACCTCACGTCACGGAAACACTTGATGTAGTCTGTACAGACATAGAATGATCGGTGCTAGAACTCTTCGATTCAACAACTCCCAGCGACGAAATCTCGTCTCCTCGCTCTTTGTCCTTACATTCTTCGCATCCGTCCTCACGGTCTCTGCGTCGAACGTTCTGCCATGTCCAGTTCGACCGGACAGGAGTAGGTTCACTGAGTCTGATGCGTCACGGCACGCAGTAGGCAACGCACCCGCAGTTGTGGAGAAGAGGCCGAGGCGGTGGATCGAAGAGAAGCCAGTTCGGTGAAGAGAGGATATGCGTTTCCTGACGGACTTTCAGGAGGATACAACGGGACAGATGCGTTCAACGTTCCAAAGGATGAAGGATTTGCTTGAAGAAGAAGAATCTGAGGTTGCACAGACGCAAGCGTGGTTATATGGTCATCTTCCTCGGCGTCGGATAGGCTAGTAAAATCATAGACTCTTCAAAGAGATGACCGCCCTTCCTACTCCTTCACTCTGCTTAAACGGCATTTCGGTGCCAGAACGCAAATAAATTCTTTGTCGATTGATAGAGTCCATGACCGTTGTATACATTGGGAATAGTGAATGTGGTAGATAATGCTTCCACCGCGCTGCCCGGGATGCATGGCCATGGCGAGCAGTGTTGGATATACTACTGTACACTTGCATAAATGTGGGTATAGATGAATGAGGTCGTAACACTCGTCTCCCTACCGGTAAAGAAGGAGAGCCTTAAAGACCATACATAAAATTATTCGATGGGGGGATGCCAAGTCCTCTATGGCTCATCAACGTTTGCCTGATCACCCTCTTGAGCTATCCGTTGGCTGCGGTAGTGTTCCTCTTGTTCTTGATGCGTTCCTCTGATTGCCACGGTGGAAACAGACATTGAGGAAAGAAAATTTCGCGATTTGACTGAGACTTACGGAAGGGGATGCTCCTGGATGGGAAGACAGCAGATGAAGACTAGGATGTTAATTGCAAACTGGCAGATAAAAACAACATGCAGAGCATCTGCATAGGATTCGACTGCAGCTCTTCTCACTGACGGTGCCATGTCAGGTATTGAGCCGATTGAATGCCTGGTAGCGCCATTTCATCAACTTAGTGTTTGTAATATCAGACTGGAGTCAAACTGCGTACCGTATCTCCTCAATGATCTAAAGGCGTTAGGCATTAGCGTAACCTCGCAAGGTGGAAATTAATTGAACTTGCCTGCGCAGAGTTCGGTCCGGTAATGCGTTGTTTCAGTTTACGCAGCAGCACGCTCTGGAGGATCGCCCCGGAAAGGCTGACACCCAGCACTTGCCCAGTAGTCCGGAACAGATACGTGACTGAATACGACACGAAGAAGTAGGAACGAACATCAGCTCCGAAATTCTGTACAGCGGTGGTAGAGACAACGGCTCACTTCCGGTGGCTACGGGCATGTCCTCTTTGTAGACGCCCGCGATCATCGCCTGAGGAAATGGAAATTAGCACTCCATTCTCTGACGCTGTAGATTTAATGTGCCCTTCCGAGGCTGCCGGATGACAAGAGTCGCGCGCGTCGGGTACTTACAATGAGTGTACTCGTAATGAGACTAGCCATACCCAGCCCTTGGGGGACGACGTCAAACCAGAGGTGGAACTGCGAAGTCTTGTCATTCCAGCATGCGACGAGCGCGCTCGCGAGCACGGTCAAAAGCGCCGAGCATAGTGTGAGTGTGTACAGCTTCCCGGTACGCCGCATAAGCCTACAAAGCATACGATCAGGGCGTCAAGATAATCGGCGGATGTTTCACTTCAGCGCGTAGATCACGCACCATCCGGCAAATACACTTCCCGTTGATAACGCAATCTGAGTTGACGGAGTGGATCAGCCTTGAACGCTTTTTGCCGCATGGGCCTTGGGAGGAAACCAACCGAGTGGGGCAACAAGTGTAAACCTGCCAGGAGGGCGTGGTCAGCAGCAGGATCACGGGGATCACGGAGAAGTAGTAGAATAATTATACTCACCGGCATTGGCAGATGAATTCAGCTTGACGGCGGAGAAGTACAGAGGAATATTGTACAGCTACCGTATCGGCGAGTGCGCGGCTGTCATCAGACATTTCGAGCATGAACGCACTTGATCAGAACCCACCATAGAAAACGAGGTGACGGAGCCCAGGAAATTAGCGAGTGACACGGCAAGCGGTGTGCGTCGGGTGATGAGACGCAGAGGCATGACTGGGAACGGTGCAACGCGTGCCTCCACGTATACGAATGCTCCCCAAAACACAACACTTGCAGTGAACAGGCCCCATACGAGAGGATGACTCCATGACAATTCCTCCGTCGTCTTGAGACTAAAGCCAAGCAGAAGAGTTCCAACCGCGAGAACGAGGGTGAATGCGCCCAAACCGTCAATCCGCCGCAGCTTGGTCCACAGCGGCTGGTTCTGGATCTCGTCGGACAGTTTGATGTTTACCTTTAGTGCGACTATTGTGAAAGAGATAAAGAGAAGGGGTATCTGAACTTGCATGATAAGCGCTACGTTGAGAGTAGTCGTTATCAGGCTAATACCTGAAGCAAGAAAGCGGCCCGCCTGCTCAGATATAATGAAATGAGATCCTCAATATCATCCGCGGCGCACGCACGCTCACCATCCCAATGTGTCATTGACCCAACCACCAACAGGGCCTCCAAGACCAGCTCCCAGGCCGAATAAGCTGTCATAGCGATCAGTTCGCATGCCAATTGATGATCTGACACGATGTCACGTACATGTTGGTCATGCCTTGGTATAAACCACGCTGCTTCCTGTAATTCCATTTTTAATGAGTTTTCGACGGGCGTACGGTGCGGAGAGACGGCTTTACAGGGGTATAAGATCTGTAATGGCCACACTGCTGACTGCAGAATAAAGTTGAGTGGGCAATCGCCGGGCAGATGTTCCTAAACTTACCTGTCATGACCCTTGTAACGCCACATGAGCTAACAAACCGACAAAAGCAGTCAATGACAGCACGCACCCACCACCGCCCATACCTGCGATGGCACGGGTCAGGATAAGCATCTCCATGGAAGATGCTAGGCCACATCCGATTGTGCCGGAGCCTTTGATAAAACATTGAAGCTGGTGCCCCTGAGATGACGATGCAGGTCTTACCAAAGAGCGTCAACCCAAGGAGCATTGCACCTTTCCGCCCCAGAATGTCGGCGAGTCTGCCTGAGGTCATTGTAAGAGTGTGTGCCATGTCTCAGGTACTGACTAGGGAGCACGGACCGTAAAGCGGGGTGAAGCAGCATACAGACAGAAGATAGGACGTCCCGAGGTAAGACGCTTGATTAGACTTGTTGAAGTAGCTACCTATCGGCGAGAGTAGTGTCGCTACGATTGTACCTACAGACCGGAGAGAAGTAACGATTTAAATCAGTCACTGTAGTCAAACAAGAGATCGAAGAGGACGAACCATCTAATGCGCCGAGGAAGACTGCACTCCACAAGCCTGTCAGGATCCAGAAGAGATCAGCGCGAGAGGGATCGTTGAGTGGTGTAACCTCTGACGTCTCGGAGTCGGCATCCGAGTTATCTAGGGCAGCCGGGCCCGGACCGGCATCGTTACTGTCTGGTGGAGCGTGGTATGAATGGTCATAGTCAGCCTCTGCCAGGAGGCGACTTGTCTCCTTCGGTGACGTTCTGTGGGTGACGGCCATGGGCGAGGAACTGTGCACTAGTTGCCGAGAGTGTTCCCTGGTCTACACGATAGGAGAGCAGCGTGTCTTGGGCAGCGGAGTCGCGTTATAAAGGGACCCGGGGTGGACAGACGCGCAGGGACGCGGTGAAGGACATCTTTTGCTGCTAGATATACGAGCCGCGAGGTCAAGCGACGTCCACACCACTTTATGATCCACCTTGTCATGCTCCGTTTATGTCGGCGTACGTCGGCCTCCTCCGGTGCCTCTTCCTTCCCAGTCCACCGACGCTCGTCCACAATTCTGTATGCCGAATCCCCTTTCCGTTTAGCCTTCATGTCCAAAACACGCACCGTACGCCTCGAGCTCTCCCTCATGTATTGTATCTGCACAACCGGGATGACCCCCACTGCCCTGGGTAATGCGCTTTGCCTCCCAAGGACATCTACCTCCGACACGATTCCGGTGATCGAGGAACCGCGTCCGGATTTCCCACCAAAGTGAGCAAAAGTCCCTTCTAACGGGCGCGCTAATGTTTTTCTCTCTCTTTCTTTTCGAAACAGCGATCTCGTCGCGTCGTGTCTCGATATTCTATTTGACTTCTCCATTCCACGGCCGGTAGTGCACGTCGGCTAGTCGTGTGGCCTGTCGGACATGCCCTTGGGCCTTGGTACCTGCGCTCTACGCTCCGAGCTTCACGGCGCGCTCAGAGACTTACCTACACCACACGCACCAAAGCATTTTTCAGGCTCGGGAGGTATTCAGAAGTCACGAAGCTCTCACAAAACGAGCGACAAAACGAGCGAGATCAAGCAGATGAGGCGACATCTATACCCGTAAGGGCGGCAAATCTGTCTGAGAATCAGATCGATCGTATACTCATTGACCAACGATATCACCCAACTTTCACACTTCGCCCGGTGCCCTCACGAGGATTCTCTTTGCGAACTCGCGGAGTTGGTTTTGATCAAGGACATCTTTAGACGGGTGGCGGCTCTCCGGGACTTACCCTTTGTCTCCTCTCTTGCGCTCGCATGAAGTCATCGTTCAATTTGGGACAGGCACTAAGCCCTGCGGCTGCGTCTATCAACATGTGCTCACACAATATCTCAGACAATCAGACGCGTCGAGGAGTAATCATTGAAATGAACGTTCCGCTCTCATCATCAACAATGCCAGATTGGCTTTCGGGACCAAGTCCGAGCTTACTGTAAGGCAAGTTCAGGTCCGCGAAAGTATTCTGCTTCCTCGGAGTGCTCTGGATAGAACCACACCAGCAGGAAGAAACCCGTCCCGAGACTGTTCTCATGGGCGCTCGGTAACTTCCTTTCCATCACTTCGTCCTTGGTCGGATAACATGGCTGCGAACGTTCGCACATAACAGTCACATTCAACTTCCCGTCCTCTGCCATTTTTAGAACCCGTACTCTTGGTACTTTGCAGGAAGTTACCGGCCCTGTAGGAAAACACGACCTAGTAACAGCAGCTTTGTGGGCGCTCACTTGCATCAATGGCATGGAATTGTACACTGCGCCCTTTATGTACTTGGTCAACTTGCGATACTCGCGTGGATTAAAGCTCGCGGCGATACTCTACGGATCCGGTGGTTGATTGGGCGGGTGTATCGGATCCACGAGGGGCAATAGCTCTCGCGTGGCATTGAGTTGGTCTTGCGGCTCCAATAGCACGTCGGCGCAGGTCCTTTTGTTTGGTGAATACGCGTTTTGTTTCCTCCACCGTGTTCTCAACTCATTTCTGATGCAGCAAGACAGAACCGCAGTGTATGCCATTTTGATGCCATTTCCCCTGGGGCTAACCGGAGATACGGCGACATTGAGCTGTCATTCTTAGAAGATGCTGTCTGGATCAGAAATGATCACACTGTATGACGTAGGTGGGATGCTACCGTGGGCAGTCTTCAGTCAGTGGAGTCTCGTCTACGTTTGCTAAATGCTCACATTCAGCATTGATCAGTTCTCGACTCGATGCAACAACGGGTCATAGTCATTGACGTTACAATCAGCATGCAAGGTCTAGTTGAAGGACCTACTTTCTGATTGGACTTTCAGAGTTTGACGTTTTCGGCGCATATAGCCACGAAAGATGTACCATTGGCAATGTGGCAAGAGTTGACGTTGCTTGCTCTTTGGTTGGCAGCTACTATACTGCACCTTGGAAACTCCAAGCACTACTGCACACGTGAGCGCCTTTCGAGACGGTGTTAAACCGTTGAGCCCGAGGCCCGGACTCGGGAACCGACGAGGGAATCTGCCAACTGTCAGTCGGAAGCCAGCTACTGGGTTTCAATATCGCAAAATCAACTTTGGGCTCAAGTGTTGCACAGTTAACGACTACCACGCGTCCTGAGGTTTTTTCCAAACACCCAACTGAGGATGCTCGCTCTTCTCTCATCGGAGCCGCCGCGGAAGAACAAGTACATTTGCCCGTGCATGCATGCGATTGGACGCCTTGCGAATCCGCCTGCATATTCACTGCGACAGCCAGCAACAGGGCCGCCATTTTCTGACAAGGTTTGTCAATAGAGGCATAGAGTTCGTAGATACTGTGATTGGTGTTCTTTGGTTACCTTCACATTAATTTGCGAAGGATGGCCGTACACGGCGTACAGCGTCCGACTCAGCTGGGGTTTCCCATCAGTTTACACAAATGAAAGCCGTGCATGTCAACATTTTTACCAAGTCTCCACTTGGCCTACTAACTTGTACGTAAAGCTTAGTCAAATGAACCTCGGCCATGGCTATATATAGATATCGAGCACGACCAGTTGCCGGTTGGTTTGTACTGAGGCTGGCTCGGTGAAGTCTTCGATGGTTCCGTTCAGCGCTTTAGAGAGGTCGTAATGATGCCAGTGGCTGTTGAGGAGGGCAAAGTAGGGCTTGGTGAAGGACAATTAAGCGAATGATCGACCTGGGCCTGGAATGAGGCAAAGACCGAGTTACCTAATTGAGATGCTGTTTGTGCCCCCATCCCTTACGCGCCCAGGGACGGTCAAGCTTATAGTAATCCGCTCAACACCTTTAACGACGCTCCCCGCCACTTTTTTTTTTCTTTTTCCTAACTATAGCCGTCTCCGCACCTGGTCCTCCTGGCTGCTCCCCATCCTCCCCTCTGCGCATAGGTCGTTCGTTGCTAGGATCCAGCCACTCTTCCTCGTGGTTCCAATTTCCTTCTCGACGCATCCGAATCTCCATTCCACAGAATCTCGCCATGCAGAGCCCACCTCCGTCCGCACCTTCGACTCCCAGCTGGAAATCCGTGTTCAAGCGGCAGTCATCCAAGAAACAGCTCAGCGGCATGGGCACACCTCCCATTCCATCTACTGAATTCGGCGCGCGCCACACCTCTTCTCCGGCCCAGACAACCAAGCAATCACCAACAATGTCTCGCATGCCTTCCCTCACCCCCGTCGCAACAACCCCCGTCGCGGAGCAGAGACCCTCGAGAACGTCTTCCAACACTCAGTCCAGCGACTCAAACGTGGGAGACATGACTAAACTTCCAGATCTCGTGCCTGACTTGACCTTCCTCTCTGACCCATATCAGCAGCCAAGTAGCCTCCCCTCATCCACAACTCGTGTCAATGGCCTCGTCACTCCACCTCTTTCACAGCCCCGAGAACGGACCAAGTCGGAGAAACGGGCGATGTTCGGTGCGGCAGCCACGCCGACGCGGATCCATACCGCTGCTGCATCACAGCAGTCTTTCGCGCTTCCAGGAGGAACACCGGCTCCCAAGACAAGCGGTCCGCTTTCGCCCAAAGGAATGGGTGCGTCAGCTACCCGGTTTATACGACGCGTCGCATCGGCACCAAACGCAAAGGCACTCTTCTCGAATGGTTCACGCTCAGCAACGACGAAGAACGGCTATCTGGCACCCGACGAGACCGTTCCCCCGCTACCGCACGTTCCCTCGACCTCGTCGGATCATGGTGACAATTCGCTCGAGACGCTATCGTCGTCAGGCTCTTCACGAGAACGTGGCCGGACCAAGCGCAAGAACAAGTATCCAAACGGCCAGCCGCAAACTAGGATCACTAGTGACTCTGCCGAAGGTCCGGGCAAGGTTGCTTTCCGTCGAACCTATTCAAGCAACTCGATCAAAGTTCGATCGGTGGGTATCATTGGATCTATTCGCGCTGGGTCCAAGTAACGTTGATCTTAATCAGGTAGAAGTTGGTCCTCAAAGCTTCTTGAAGATCAAGATGCTAGGCAAGGGTGATGTCGGTCGTGTCTACCTTGTTCGGGAGAAGAAATCAGACAAGCTTTTTGCTATGAAAGGTATGTTTTGTTTGTGCAGTCGCCTTTACGCAGTTAACAGCGACGTAGTGCTGTCTAAGAAGGAGATGATCGAGCGCAAAAAAATCAAACGCGCCCTTACGGAGCAGGAGATTTTGGCAACCTCAAATCACCCCTTCATAGTGACGCTATATCACTCTTTCCAGTCTGAAGAGTATCTCTACTTCTGCATGGAATACTGCATGGGCGGCGAGTTCTTCCGTGCTTTGCAGACACGACCTGGAAAGTGTCTCCCAGAGGATGGATCGCGGTTTTACGCGGCCGAGGTCGTGGCGGCTTTGGAGTATCTTCATCTAAATGGTTTCATTTACCGCGATCTGAAACCTGAGAGTGAGTCTTCTATATGACATAGATGGTTCCCCACGCGCTAAGTTTGTCCCTCAATCATTATCAGACATCCTTCTGCACCACTCTGGGCATATCATGTTATCGGACTTCGATCTTGCCAAGCAGTCTGGCTACCCAGGCGGGCGTCCCCCGACCATCCATCACTCAGAAACGAATGGGGTAAACCATCACGTGCTCATTGATAGGTTATTGCTTACTAAGCACTCTAGACTCCTATGGTTGACACAATGTCCTGCACGGCTGATTTTCGGACGAACTCGTTCGTTGGTACCGAAGGTAAGATCTCTTTTCCGCCGGCGGACTTGTCCTCATCACAAGTCAACGTCAGAATACATTGCACCTGAGGTGATCGCTGCCCAAGGTCACACTGCCGCGGTTGACTGGTGGACCCTTGGTATCCTGATCTACGAGATGATTGTGAGTGGTTCCATCGAGTTGGTTTCTGCGCATGTGAGATCGAACTAACGAGCGCCGGTGTGTGATTAACTTAGTTCGCCACAACGCCGTTCAAGGGCAAAGAGCGAAACGACACCTTCTCGAATATTCGGTTGTTACCCGTTCACTTTCGGGATACTCCTAAGGTCACAGGGTAAGTCCTTTGCAGGACGGGCGGGAGTATGTATTAACCGCTCGCGTAGCCCATGCAAGGAGGTTGTTGTTCGGCTGCTCGACAAGGACGAACGGACTCGGCTGGGCAGCAAGAGCGGCGCCAGTGAGGTTAAGCAACATAAATGGTTTGCAAAAATCAACTGGGGATTGCTACGGCATGCGCGACCTCCGGTGAGTAGTATCCACATCCTTACGTTGATGGCGTGGGATGCCAGGCCGGCACAGTGTACTGTGGTCGTACGGCTGTTCTGGTATTATTATCTTCTCATGCTACGTCGAGGAGATGTGTGGTTCTCCGCTATGCGATGTTCTGATCCGAGCGCCTGTTCGTTGCTCAACTGACCGCCGCCTCATTGATGTACAGATTATTCCCTCGTCATCAAATGGGCTCGATGCTGTAAATTTCCGACATTTGAAGGAATCAAATTCTCTCCATCTCGAATTGCAGGGCGTGGCTGGCGCTGGCTACAGCGTACCGCCGGGACCTGGCACGCCAGGATATGACGATGGCATGGAAGTGCCGGCGGATGGCGACTTGTTCGGTGCATTCAATAGTGTCACACTTCACTATGATGGTGAAAGCTAGGCACATGCGATGATGTGCACTACGTTCGGTTATCTCCTCTCCAGAATTTCGCAGTTGTCGCTCTTTAAACTTTCACTCGCGCTATCTTACATGCTCTCGTAGACATTCATTTTGGTTTTCCTGGAAAAATTTCCTTCATTTGTATCATTGCCTGTCATCACGTTACAACCTACTGCATACATTCCCTCTTAGTTACTTTGCATATTCTGAATTGCTCACTGTTATCTACATAGTTAACTCGCCGCACGATCATTATCATCTCATGCCTTAGATCCGCTCTTTGATTTGTCTTATCACACATACCCTTACAGTCACCTATTCTAATCGTTGCTGTTGATGCGGAAGGCCGTGTGGGATACGTTAGAGAAAATGCGGAGCAGGACGAATAAAGATAGCCATAAGTTAGGGGGAGGATAGTGCATCAGCATCATCAGCATCAGGCTTGCATCCACGGTACGTAGTGCTGGGATGACGGCGTGATGTTGATTGTGCTGCATATGGACGGGTCGCAAAATGCCGCCCGGTGGTTCTCATATGGTCTGCAATTGAGCATGAAATACTTCCGAGGTGCGGGTACGTATACCAGATGGCACAAAGCTAGGGGTAAGCTCGAGGTAAGCTGCTGGACGCGGGTAGAGACGACGGTCCTGAAATCGACCGAAAGTAGATTCAACAGGTCCAGTGGTGGCGCACTCAACAATACAGGCAATGGAAGGGACCGAAAGGGCGGAGGAAGGCGGGAATGGAGTTCTTTGCGCAGATCATCATCGTCGAGGAGAAGCCGAAGAGGACGAGCGGCAAGTCCATATCAGGAAAGTGAACGTCGAACTGTATTGTTGAAAGGACCCCGAGAACCTTTGATGCAAACCACCGTGATCGAGACGAGCTGAGCCGGCTGTGTGGGAAAACGAGGGTGCGGGGCACGCGAACAAGTCTATCAGACACGGCGGCCGGGGGAGGCGATTAAAAGCGATGAAACCATGCAACGATGCAACAGCCCGCGCAGGAAAGGGGTTAGGTGACGATTATGAGAAAAGACCGAGAGAGGCGAGGTGCTGGCACAGGGCGTGTAGGCGATATTTGTGCGAGAGCACTGTTGTGTCCTGAGCGAGAGCATGAGGCGGGAGAGTCTAGAGGAGTTTGGTGAGTTGTCGACGTCGCCCGTTCGCTGGCTTTGGAGGGGAAATCAGATCTGCATCTGAGCGGCGAATTTGAATTGGGCAGCGGCAACTTTGGCAGTCACATGGAGGTCGGGCGACAGGTGGGCAGGACATGCCATATTGGGACAAGTGTGAGCCGCCTCGGCGCCGAGGGAGTGGCTGACGGGTGATTTGAAGTGTTGAGAGTATTTGCGTGTATTTATGATAATATTTACCGATTGATGAATTCCGATCCCGGCCGCGGCTTGTGAGATGCACCCTGGATTGCGGTCATGCCAAAAGTGGGACACAGCGGCAGCAAAATGCGTCTCGCGGGTTCACGTAACTATTTTCGGTCCAAACGTATTTCTCCACCGCCCACTCTCGTTTATACACTTGCCATAGAAAAATAAAAACGAGTTGTTCGATCGACGGTCTGCTTCTTTCCGTCGCTCGTCTGCTCGTCCTCAAAAAACCGTCCTGTCCCTTTCACTTTCACCGTCAAGTTCTCCACCATCCTCCTTCCACCCCGCATCGCACCTTCCTTCGTCTTCAATATGCAGGATGGGCACCCATACGAGCATACCAGGCAGCCGTCCTGGTCCCGCCATCCCCACCAATCTCCGTACCAGCAGATGACGTCCTCGGGCATTGTCTACGCCCACCAGCCTTCGTCTACCTCCCATTCCTCCTCCGCTGACAGCAGCCCTGTCGACGACATTGGTCTCAAGGTCCATGAGCAGCAGCAGCCCCTGGCTCCCAAGGCGGAAGCCAAGCCCCAGGCGACTTTCCTGACAAAACTCTACGCGTATGTGCTTTCTTCCCCATAGTCCGCCACACGATCGTATCTGACGCGACTCGCAGACTCCTCGAACGCCCCGAGAACCACCACATGATCAGGTGGGATCCCGCCGGCGAGCACATCATCGTCGAGCGGCCAGAGCAGCTCGCGCTTCATGTCCTCCCCACTGTCTACCGCCAGTCGAGATTCGCAAGCTTCTCTCGGCAACTAAACGTACGTCAGCTTCTTTTCCCCTTCGCGCCCCTGGTTCCTACTTACGAGCCTTCCTTCAGATCTACGGTTTCATGCGCAAGGTCAACCTGCGCAATGTCGACCCCGCGATTGACGACCCCGATGCCAGCACCTGGTGTGAGTACCATGTTCATCTTACACCCCTAAACACGTCGCTCACTGCCGCGCCATAGCCCATCCAACCCTCAACAGGAACTCTTCCCCCGACATCGTGGCAAACTTCAAACGTCGTGTCCCTCCCCGCTTGCCCAAGCCCCGCAAGCGCGATACCCAAGAGGCACCAACGATACCCCCTCCCCGCTCTGCTATCGGCATGGGTCCCGTTCCCCTCACCGTCCCCAACACTGTCGGCCACAAGTCCACTCCCTCAATGGGGAGAGCTCGCGGCTTCTCGGCTCCAGGCTCCTTCACTCTCAGCCAGGGAAGTGCTGCCGGCTGGGGATCCTCGTACCCTCGTTCCACTCTGCCCCCCCTCACTGTTCCATCGGACCCACCAGCGTCCCACCACCACGGGATGTACAACCAGAACCACTCCCACAATCTTCACCCTATCTCTCCCGCCGTCGAATCTCCCTCGACCCAGTTCAGCGCGATGGGCCCTGGCAGCGGCTATGGTCACTCTACTCATAGCCACAATGATACCATCGTCCAGTCTTCACAATACCCTTACAACGAGCAGAATTGGTCCTTCCCTCCCAACGGCTCCTCGAGTCATTCTGGCAGCCTGTCATCACTGTTGAATCCTCCGAACTCGTCGGGCTATAGCCGCCCCACCCCCACCATCAATACTTCGTATGCTTCCAACTATTCTGGCATGCCTATCCACAACGACCACTCTCCCCCTTCGTTGTCTCCGGACAGCCGCCCGACAACGGGATATTCGATGTCGTCTGTCTCGTCGCTGCCCTATGAAGAGGCACATCACCATGGGTATCACTCGATGGCCCATGACGACTATTCGCGCCCGGGTTCCAGTCATCATCGCCCTAACTCCCCCGGTCTTTCCCGTCCTCCGTCGTCGTCGAACAAGTATGCCCCGCTCAGCATCCGCCGTCCTCGGCGTCACAGCCAGGCGATGAGTCCCTACCCTTCGCCTTACGATCATTCGGACCGCCCATCGACGTCCCCCCATCCTATCGACGACGGTAGCATGCCTCGCGTTCGTAGCATGATTCAGCTGCCTTCTGCCGACTACAATTTCGGGGGCGGCGTCTCTCAACCAGAGTTCGCGTACTCGGCGGGGGTTGGTAGTGCGGCATCCATTGATTCATTGGATGCACGTGGTGGATGGGGACAGCACCATTCTGTCCGCCCTTCAACAAGTACCTCGTCGATCTCGGCTGCGTCCCATACCTCCTCATCGCAGGCGAACACGCCTCCCCTTGGTGACGGGTATGGCCATGGTGGGACAGGGATCAATAGATGTGAGTGACCTGTTAGTCCTGCAAGTCTTATTGCTTATGTTCATGTCTGAACCCTAGTCTCTCCCGACTTCGGCTTTGTGCCCATGAACGAGCATATGCCTCCCCAGTATACCAAAGCGGCCGGCGGGCTGTAGCCCTGCTCTTCCTTGCATTACATAGAATTCGGCACCTGGCTTCTCATCTCTCGTTTTCCGGTATTTGTTCATTGTCTTTGCTCCCGGACTTGTCCTCGTTCTTTACATTTCTCACTTGTGGTTTGGATCTCGATAACAACAAAAACGACTGCTCACATTGGACTTTGTCTTCGCATCTGATTCCCTCACAAATACCCCTCACCATCGTTCGGTCTTCTGTACATCTACACCTTTGCTGCTCACAATGTACTTTATCGCATTTGCTCGATACGATCACGGTTGCTCCGTGAATGGTTACCCCTTCCTTCGTCGATATACCTTTGCCTCAGTCTGGTTCAGCCAATTAGATTGCCTTTGTCGCTACAGCATTGCAAATACCAAATGGTCTTTCACGCTTTGCACAGAACCTGATGTGATTGGTGCAGTGTAGTACTCAATCGCATGACGACGGTCACAGCACATGATGTGCTCTCGTCTCTTGCATCTGATTTTGCAGGTCCAGTAGACTTGCGCGAGGCTAGTAACCGGGCAGCAACCGGGTGCACATGGGCCCTCTGAGTCAACTCTGATGTGAATCAGGTGGTTGAGTGACTCTTGAGTTGACACGCATGAACCAAGGACACCTGAACAGAAACCTACGTTAGACCAGCATCAGCATCGAATCAGCGACGCTGATGCTCGCCAACAAGCATTACTCCTAACCAAAAATCATTCCAGGGGGCCGGTCACCCGCAACAGCTACCACTGACCGCCGGGGAATCATCACCCGGTCCCTTGTCAACGTCGACGGTTTAACGTTGACACCAAGCTCTGTTACTCACCGTACTGGTCGCAAGCGCGCTTATTCTCTTAAGAGTCTCGCGGTCTGGGAGTCTCACCCTGCGCCCGCTCGTCGGTCGGCTCGCCGCGATCGTTGTTGCTCCGTTTCGCTCGCTGCAAGGCTGTCTCACACTCAACAACACTGAACAAGGAAGCGCATTGGTTGCATCCCCGACCCGATGATCACTCAAGCGCTTCTTGGCGGCCTCCGCCTTGGCGCACCACCTGCCACCCCAGACTCAGACCTCGCGTACATGGACAGCTGGCAGCACTAGTACTCTAACTTATCTCTCGAGTCTCGCATGGTGCCGACGGGAAGAACTCCGACGTTGATGCGCAAAGCTACGATCGGGGGAGCTGATCTCGAGTCGACATTCTCGGCGGCGTTTGACATTTTGGTCGATTGGCGGGAAGCTTCTGAACGCCCCCGACTCCTCGACGTGTTCGCGCGACGCAATAAGCGTTACCTCACAGAACACGCGCGCTAAGTACGCGTTATCGACGTAGGCAGACGCGTGACGAACGCCTCCCAGCACGCCCAAGATCTACCCATGGGTCACCGTCATGGGCTACGCGCTTCAGCTTCAGTGGGGAAGCGATCGTGAATTTTGGGGCACAAACTCACTTCTGGCTTTCAAGTACACGAGTTCAAACCACTGGATAGCCCGCATAAGCCCAGCCCAGCCCAGGTCCGTCCGCGTCAGTCCCTTAGATCTAACTACATACCTTTCATTCCAAAAATCAGTCGGAGTTTCGACTTTCTGTTTGAATGCACCGTTCAACGTTGCTTTGATCGTCGAGACGCACAAAAAGGATAAAGAGGAACTAAAGTACAAGGGAGAAGCCCAAAGTGGCCGCTCTCTGGGACCGAGTGCTTGGAAAGGTGATACAGATGCCGCGAATGTCAGGATGGGTGGCGGATCTCAGCTGGCGGTGAGAACATGCCCATGGACTAGGAGATCGTTGGAGTTTGCAGCTCGTTCGAGGCTATTTTGCACCTGTGCGATGACCGAACGCATTCCTCACGAGACCAACCTCGTTTCTTGATTTCATCATCTCATGTCATACCTTTTCCCCACCTCGGGCGACTCCGCCATGGTGTGATAGAAAACCCGGATACCCACGACGCCGGTGCAAAGCCCGCCCAAGATGAGAGTGATGAGATGTGTTTGTTGCAAGGGCGTAGAAGGTGACGTCACGAGCTTTGTACTTAATTGAGGTTCCCGCGGGATCAGTGTGCGATTATTTGACATTTGAGCAATGCGGTTTACGCTGCACGATCCATTGTGGACTTAACAAGGTGTTTTGACTGACGACGCGAACGTGCATATCAACCAGATATCCAGCTCAGGTCCTTGACGGCATACGAAACCCCGTGGTCAGCGGGTCAAACGGGATTGCAAGAATGTAATTAGTGAGAAGTAAGATTGAATGGTTACTTTGATCCCTTTCTTTGATCTCTCGTAATGCAGAACCAAAGCGGCATTACGGGATGCGGGGTAGAGACGGCCCTGAGCTATCAGACATATTCGAAGATCAACTGCACCAAAATGCCCAACCTCCGCTATAGCAAATCGGAACGAAATAGCAAGGCGGGCGGGCACATGCACATGCACGAGCGGCCCCAAACGGAGAGGTTCGGGCGTACGGGGGCGATACGGCGGATACTCTGATATGGTGGGTGCAATGGGTGGCGTTAGCCTTACAGATATGGCCGCTCAAATTTCTGGGGGACAACTTGTGTTTGCGACATTGAGTTCGTCCGGATGCAGGGCCACACTCTCCGTCTTGAGGCGGGCCACAGTGTGGGGACTTTGCATCAAACCACCGTCAACGCGCGCTCGGGAGGGCGGGTCGAAGTTGCGAAGTTAGGAAGCCACACAGGCAATAACAGGATATGATCGAGAGCTATCTGGCGCTGTTCGAATTCTAGCCCGTGCGCCGTGCCCATGGAACTCGGAGTAGCCACGAACCAAGTGCATCCGCACCAGTCCGCGCCCCGTTGACGTCGCCGATCAATGCAGTGGCGATGAAGAACTTCGAAGTTTGAAAACGGTTCGCTCATTTGAACCGCACGTGGGCTGATCCGGATCACCCCTCCTTGGTGCACCCTTGTGCTGCATAGGGAAGGTGACAAGCAAAAAATAGTGCTTGTGAGACTTGCACAAGTCTTGTAAAGGGTATATGCCTGCCCAAAACATGTCTGACAATTTTTATGCACTGGGAACGCACTAATGGTTGAATCTGGCCATATTCGCCCATAATCAGGAACACAATTAGGCATACGACGCTCCAAGGAACGCAAAGGCAAGACAGAAGAACCAGAAACAAGGCAAAGAAGGTGCATCCCCGTCACGACACGGAACGGAGAGGTCGATCGTACGACTTCTCCGCCGGCGCCGAGCGATGCTTTGGGTTTGCGCCACCATCGGATGCAGATCCACTTGGCCGATCGCGCTCTCTCTGTTATCCTGCGGTTGCGCGGAAGCAAATTTGTGCCATGGCCCTGCGCTCCTGTCTCATCTGCTTGCCGCTTGTGCGCAGCCACCGACGCCGCTTGTCGTTTTACATACAGGTTCATTAGGCAAGGACCCCGGACGCAACCGCCAGAAGCCACGCAGCTGTCAAGAGCTCAACAAGCGCGCCAGTCCAGCTTATGTTGGTTCAGTGCAGATCATATGATAGTAAGTTAGTTCGGCTTCGACCGGGGCGAGCGGTCAAAGATTCAAAGTCAACTCAATGGCAGCGTTAGCTTGGGTCACCTTGTCTCAGATAGATGACTGATATACAGATACGTTGGTCTATGGAAGTGGCGTCGAAGATGGCTGATAAAATGAGTTCACGAACGTGACCGTGCTAGTGTTGCGCCAATGTATCTCTGGTGTTTCCGTGTTCCAGATAACAGATGCTGTCCGATCAAACAAGCCTTGCCTGCTAACGCGAACGGCCAACGACACGAGGAGTACCACGGAGCACGAGGCGCACACCAATCGTGTCATCTGTCTTCTGTAGCAGTGAGTACCTCGCCAGGAGAAATGCTCAATCTAAAAGTCCACAGATAATAAAAACACACATGGATGCAACCAAATAATTCAAGTACAGACCACAAGAAGGCGAATGTGGTTTGGATATTTGGTGAATACACGAAGTACATACATACGATAGTAACGTCCTTTGGAGATCAGGAGTCCACAAATAGGTGCGAAGCAAAGCGAGCATCAAACTTCCAAGTCCATGAAACGCCGAAGGATGTTTTCGAGCTACTAGCATAGTGCGTAGTGCGAGATGGGAACCAACGGACTGGGGTAAGATGATGAATATGAGGGTGTGATCTTGGAAAGATGTTGAGGAACGAAAGAGGAGGATGCAATTAGGTGAAATTAAATGAGTGCGGTGGATGCAAAAGATGGTGGGATGCGCAAGCGCCGAATGATGTACACGTTATACTATGAGTCCAACTGATAATCTTCGAATCCAATCTAAATCCAGAATTTTTGCGATCGGCTGAGATGTTTGCACGTTCCTGCGTGGAATTGTACACCGCAAATGCGGGAGTCCTACAAAGGTAGGAGCTCGGAGTTCTTGTTTTCGTGCTCTACAGGCAAGACAATCCCGCTTGGGAGTAACTGGGCCGACACAAGACCATCCCCAGTCGTAGGCCGTGGAATAGAGAACGAGGGACGTGCACTAGGCGGCGCTGACACGGGTAGACCGGTAGTAGCCTCTTCGTCTTCAGTCATAAGCGCGACGCGTTCTTCATCACGGGCATTGGAACCATCGTCGCAGTCGTCGAGTTCATCATCAACCGCACGACGAGCGACTATGCTGAGGTAGACAAAGAGCGCTATACAGAGAGCAATACCACCAAAAGTCCAGTATTTTCCCCATCCATCGTCCTCGTCAGTTTCGGTATCCTTGGCATGTTCGCTGAACGAGCGGATACCAGCACCGATGTTTGTATGGACGATAACTTTGATCAGGGAGATGGCGGTACACGTGAAATATGTGCGGAATGTGAGTGTCGGTGCGGCAGCCAGAAGCGCGTTGAGGACGTTATAGGGGTAAGGCGCAAGGCGAACGAGGAAGAGCAATGAGGGTCGTTTCTCGACTGCACGGACCGCACGCGCAAGAGGGCGTGTGCAGGTAAGCCAGCGAGCGATTGATTCACGCAGGAATGCGCGAGAGAGACTGAAAACGACGATCGCACCCGTAAGGGCAGCGCAGTAGGAGAGGACGGCGCCAGTCCAGGCCCCGAAGGTGTAACCCGAGAGCGTAATCAGAGTTGAATAGAGCGGGAGTGGGGCTGTGAGATGCGCGACGGTTGGCATCATGCGTCGGCGGGCATAACGGGCGAGAAGCGTGGAATGTGAAACATATGGTTAGCATGGGCGGGGATCAACTAACTTTAGAACGGTGGTACGTACGGAATGTGGTGAGAAAGATAAGACAGAACAGTACGGCATGGCCATAATGTTCGTCCTTGCGCAGCCAATGACTAAGGTGATCAAGGCCTGTGTGTCCGCAGCAGGAAAAGAATGTGTTGAAGGCGGGCGACCGTGGCCGAATAGCAGGGGATTTGCACGTGCGAGGCGCAATTGCACCCACACAAAGATAGATCGAGGAGAGATAGAAGCACCCAGCGGAACATAGCGAAGTGAATGAGCTATCCGCTGTCCAATTAGGTACGACAACGCGACTCACCATCGAAGACCTCCGTTTTCCAGAATGCAATCGCGAGGACAAAGCCTAGCGAGGTGGCACCATAAGCTAAGATTGGACTCCACGTTTTGAGAAGGTTCCATATCCGCAGTCCGCGTGGGCGAACGTATGGCCGCGTTGAAGTAGAGAAGCGACGCGCTGAGGAAGACGATGGCACAGTCGAAAGGGGCGCGAATGCGCAGGGCGCTTGCGGGCGAGCACCAGATGGTAGGGCGAAGGCAGAGGCTGCCTTCTCGCTCATTGGGAGAGTTTGGGGTGTGAATGTGGGCGCCATTGGTATGATAAGATAATGGTAAACCGTCTAGTGAAAGAGGTAGGGGTAGAGGCGAATGGTTGCGAGAGGTGCGAGAGAGAGTGCGGTGGAAACCAGTCCAGGTGCAGGCCGTCTGAGCTGAAATGGCAGAGAGGCGAGAGAGAGAGACGACACGAAGACAGTCTGGCGGTCTGCGCGGGGTCGAAGAGAAAAGAGAAAGCGGTGCGACTAAGGAGAGACTTTAAGTAGATGGGTATGGATTAGGGTGAGCACTGGTGAAGCGGAAATCCTCAGGAGGCAGGGACAGGAAAATCTGTTCCGCTCCTGTATTTGGAGGTATGGTGTCCGGTTTTGGGGGGACGGCTATCTACCCTGCTGCTGCGGAGCAGCCACGTCCCGTCACACGCCACCGTACCGAGACTCCTCCGTCGCAACGGAGACATGGCAAACCAATCTTTTGCACCGCTCACAATGAAACATCCACGAACATGGCCTAGATCATCGCCATGGTAGGACTGGAGTCCCCTAACGATGACTTGAACGGCGCATGGGGAGGGTGAATATTGTCTTGTGCGGTCGCCACGTTGGTAAAGGTTACAGTAGGCACAAGGAACGTGTCCTTGCGGGACGAGGGAGTATGCGCCTGTCTTGGCTAGGGTCGGGTGATCGGGGCGGCTTTTTGACTGTCCAACTGAAAGCATGCGCCTGACCAGCACTTGATTCCGGATGTTCTTGAGCCTGAGTGCAGTATCATGCTGATCGTGCAATGCCAATATTAATCGGCGAACGTGCAGGGTCTATATCCAGTCGAAACAGCGCAGGGAGCCTGAGAGCGTGTGGAGCGGTGGCGGACCTACGTTTCTAGTGGGATAAGAGGCGATGTGGGGGAGCATGCATCATGATCAAGGGACATGTTCGGGCTGTTTATTCGAATGCATTTTGTTGTGGAAAGCAAAGTGCGAGTGGCCTAATCAAAACAAGAGTAGTGAGTTAGCCACCGCAAAGACTGTCATCGGAGGTGCGCGTGTCCACCTGACAAGCTTCTTTCAGTCTTCTGCACATTCTCACAAGCACTCGACAAACGTCACAGTCCTCACCTGTACCTGGACACATACCTTGCCTCGACTGCTCATCATTTCGTCTGGCTGGTTGCGGTCCAAAATCCCACTCATCACAGGAAAGCACACGCCGGGCCACCCCACCAGGCACCTGTTCTTGTGTAGAACAATCATCCAATTCTGAACCCACGACAACCTCGGTCTCTGGATCAAAATTTCTGCCAGTCTTGTTAGAGGCGTCGTCCACCAAAATGTCGAACACTGCACCTATCCGCCTACTCTCGACATCAGCACGCGCCGCACTGCGTGTATCCCGCACGAACGCGGTCTCTCGCATCCAGGCGCGCGCCAATACCACGAACGCGGGTCCTACTGCTCATGGTTCGCCACAGCGGTCAAGACATGGGGACTGGTATGCGGAGATGCTGCCCGGGATGGTTCCTGTAGCGCTGCTGGGATCGGCGGTATACCTCGTGAGTCTTTCGATCCTCCTTTTCCTTCCCGAGTTCTCTATTGTATCTACACCCCCGCTGCTGCGCGATTGCGCAGTTGCCTCCTGTCCGCACTGTTCTGTCCACCTGATGATGTTGACACGATCGTTATGACAATGACAGGGTTTGCATCTGCTTCAGTCAAGTCTTGCTCATGAGAGATACCTTGATGAAGCCAACGCACGTGTACGGGAACTCGAGCAGCAGGTCGATGTGCTTCTGGCTGAGCGTGTTAATGGCCACTCAAGCTCAAACAATACATCAGCGGCCTCTCCTAATAAATCTTCCGGGTCGTGGTGGCCGTTGGGCAAATAGACCGCTACACGATATCTTGGGAGTTGTCCATGGGCGTCAGTCAATTCATCATTCTTTTGTTCTTGCAACACGTTTTGATGAAGGGAAAGCATGCATTTATGATAGAGGATTCTTCTGAGCGCTAAGGAACATAATAAATGAATAGGTATGCTATATGAAAGCGAATGGACAGCAGGTATGAGGAAGTCCAGATGACTAGGCCAATATATGAAGGTACGATACACCACCCCGATCAAAGGAGAATGGAATGGCGAGCACGTCTCATGTCGAACTTTGAGTGTTCTTTACGAGACTCGCACGATGCTTATCGTATACTTTGAGCGAGCTGTAATATCAACCCTTCAGTCGTTTGGAAAAATGCGACAAGCGTGGGTCCTTACCTAAGAATGCCGGCGCTGAGGCCAGTAATCGATTTGACGGTATCTGACCAGCGGCGGATACGAAACAAGTCATAGGCTGCAGCAAAGCATTACGTCAATCCTCGATGCCAATAGTAAAGACCGGCAAAACCCACAAACGAAGATGAGATCCATAATGAGCTTCCACCGCGATACCTCAAGCCAGTAGGTCTTCTTCTGCAGCCTCGCAAGCTCGCGAGAATCGATGCGAGTGTTCCGGGGCTGCGACTTGGCTGTCGCACCCGCAAACGCCTCGTGATATGCCCGGTTCTCGACTTCGCGCTGAAGGCCGCCCACGACGGCGCGTTCCACACCGTTCTCGACGAGTCCGGCAAGCGTGCTAAAGAACCAACACCAGTCCGCTAGGCGCCCCGCGCGCTCGCCAAATCGGGCGCCAAGGAGACCCATACGAGAGAGCGTGTAGAGGTCGTCGGATAGCCCGTTGATAAGTTCGAGCAGGACGGGGGGTGGGGCGGACAGGAGGGCTTGTAGGAAGGGATGGGAGATAATCTGGGTGCCGGTATTCTTGATTGGTGCCGGCAAGGATGCCGCCGAGGGCCCAACGTGTGGTTCTATGGACGATGCGGAGGAGGTGAAAGGGACGGGTTTTTGAGCTGCGAGGACTTGGGAAAGGGGCGACATCCAGTTGAAAAGGATGAGCATTTTCCTGACATTAGAAACGCATTTAACACCAAAAAGAGTTCATGAACCAGCATCATGAGCTCACCGACAGAGAGAGAAATGGTTACGAGCAGTAGTGAGCCTGCGTACGAGCTCTGAGGACCACACGCCCTTGCCAGAACGGAAGAGGAGCTTCGTGTGCAGAAGCAAGTAAACTCGTATTGAGTATTGCATTAATTTCTAATGAAGAGCAACGTTGGCTTCAGTAACAGTTTCTCAATGCTAAAACCACGCGAGATGAGGAACATACGAATGCTTTATCGCGCCCGTTGCTGGTAACGAGCATCTCTCGCCAAACGTCATGGTGCGACACGCGCCGCTCAGCTGCCTTTGCTCGTTCCTGCTCGCTGATCTGTACGTCCTCCTCAGCGTCCACGTCATCCTCGCTCTCCTCTTCTGCCTTCTCCTGGGGCTTCTCGCGCTGGGTCTCATGTTCATGGCTGCGTTCCGCAGAATGTCCGTGATGGTCCTCAAATACGCTAGCGGACATGTCGAGATCGTCGGTGTCAAAGCGCACATGGTGTGTATTTGAAGCGTTGGAGGTACGTGGTGTGCGAGGCGGATGTGCTGAGAGGGGGTTCATCTGGAATCCGGAGGTGTCGAACGGGGGTGGTGCATAGAAGGGGGCGTTCATGGGGTCGTTGAGCGACGACGATGATGGCAACTGGTCATCCGCCTCGTTGTTCGGAAATGAGATAGACGACATTGATTTGAAGCAATTGGCGAAAAGAGAGATGTCAGCGCCGTGGACCGCAGTGGGGGAGGTGTAAGCTGTAGACTGTATGCGCGTGTAATGTAAACTGGCGCGCGTCCGTGTCGAATACGGCCACGCTACCAGTAAACACGCGACAACCCAGTTCCTACTCCGAGTGCTCGTTGCCCCAACCTAATCTTCATCGTCTCGCAAGAGTAAACCTGTTTGCTGAAATCAATTCTTGGTCCATCTCAACTCTTCGACGTCTCGACTTCAACGTTAGCATCAGCCCTGATGGTTTCTCTGGCACCCATTGCCCTTGGCTCCCGTTCACCACCACCTCGATCTGAGGCAGCCTCACCTCATCCACCTCGGCCCACATTCGACAATGAGCTTCTCCGAGCATACATTAAGAAACTCATACAGACAACATTACTGCATGCTTCGTGGACGCCTGAGCGAGATCAGGTCAAAGCATGGATGAAGGAAATAGGCGAGCGCGTGAAGGAACGCATGCTCGAGATACAGCCCAACGGCTTGTAAGTCCAAATCACCCACAACCTCAGCGCCTTGCATATCAACGTACTTACTCGTCAAATAGCAAGTACATGGTGCTGGTGCAAATAAACGAGAACCGAGGACAGGGTGGCCGGTAATTATGGTTGCAGCAACTGTGAATTGCCCTACTGAACTCGATCGATCAGTGCTGACATGGTCTCACACTGGGAGGATGGCGATGTTTGTGTCAACGAGCTATTCTGGAATGTATGTACTCTCGAGGACCTGCGCGGTATTCTAGATGTGTTAATCTTACTTCCAGGAATCTCTGATATGCACCTGCATTGCCCTTGCCATCCGCACGGCATGACTTCATCCTATCTTCATTCCTACCGCAATACGACACACCTTTGATCTCGTTCGCCCCTGCGCGCATATACCCAGGACGCTCACCCATATGCACCCGGAATCACGCATGATTTAATACGCTATTGCAGCATAGTGCTATAAATCTTACTATATTGGATCTTTATCTCACCACGTTCATCTATAGAAGACGGTTCTACCCTTGAACGACCTTTGAAGGTGTTTGGGTTACCCCGGTCTTGGGGCTACCAACGTTTCCGAATGACCCTCAGAACGTGTGGTAAGTGCTGTAGCGATGTTAACCTCAGTGGCATTTTGTTAGGATCAAGGTCTTTGCTATTGCGAGACTGTTCTTGTGGATGAGTCAACACCACGGGGGTGCACTATTTGCTTCTCTTCGTCTCTGCAAAACCTCGGTGTCAACCCTTTCGTTATCGATTGCTTGTTTCATCGCCTACAAAGCTGTTCCACACGCTTCGAAATGCTGATAAAATCTTCCTCGGCGACGTTATTGCTTGCTTACATGTTGTAGCAGGCTATCCTTCCCATGCGTGGTGTTTCATGTTTCAACGCTTTGCCATTGGTGCGGTACCCTCGTCTTTGATGGCTACATTATCAGTTTCTTTTCCAGTTCATGCACCTTTCATCAGGTCTACCACTAAGCCACGAATCCGCGGGGCCTCCACGCTGTCTGCCACGAGCATTGGATGGATCAGGTCGTGCGTTGATCGCTCGCTGCGTACGAACATCCGCGGGCCTTAGTGAAATCTCATTTTTCTTCGGCCCTTTCGGCTGGAACTAGGTGCTCTCAAGGTTAACGATCAATTCACGGGTGTCGTGTCCATTAACTCGCGTTCCTCGGAGTCGTCTTCGTCCCATGGAGCTTGAAGTGGCCCTTTCTCACCCGGCTACTGTACCCTCGTGGGTACTGACGGCCTCTCACGAGAGATTTGGCTTGCCAGTTGTCGCAACTGCGATTGAAAGGTGTTTCATTTCCTGCATCTTGTCTCCTGGATTATGATCTGGACACTGCAAAAATCCCACCATGTGTATACATGAGAGTTTCGGCCAATGAAGTGACTCGAAGTGTTTTGATCCTGACCTCACTCACCCTCGATGCCCCTAATATCTCGGCTTCCCTCCACGGTCTGTATCGCGTACTCCATGCACAACTGCGTCGACTAGGCGGTCTGTGGGTTCGGTTCAGGCATCACCATCTGCTATTGCAACACAGGCATTACGTGGAGCTCTGCGTTACTCCGATTCATCAGGACTTTCGGTCGGGTTATTTACCTGGGGCCGTGTCTTTTACTCCATTGGTCTACTTTTCTACTGTCGACATCTACTGTCGGACGAAGTTGCATATTAGCTTCTGGGCTTGACCGCCGGCGGGCGGCATCATTACTCACATGCTTCTCCTTGCCGCTCGTCGCACGGAACAATCCGCTCGGTCTTAGCGGACGAAGATTGCCAGCACCTCTGGATTACACTCGCCTCAGCGAGCGGTAGCACCATCCTAGGTCCTCTCAATCCGGCCTTTTTGTTGACTGAATGTGGCATTGAAAAAGACTGGCAACGTTCTGAAATGGAGCGCTTCAGCACCGTTCACACCGTGGCGCATTTCAACCCGCCCTCAATTATAACGTTCCACTAACCAACAAGCCTCTAGGCTCACTTAAGGTCAGTGTATCATCCGGTAACAAACTTTATCTTCCAGCCGTTTTCCATGGTCTCCTTTCTTGGTTCGACTGCAGAATTCCACACAACAGTACTAGTCATGATATTCTATTCTCAATGGTTGTGATTTAATGATTATTACCCCCTTACTTCTCACTCATTTGCCCGCTCAGAACTGCCGCCATGCTAGCATGCGCTCGATGTGGACGTTGACTCCTTTTTGTAACCGAACCAACGGCGCTATCCGCAAAGCTAGTGAAAGGATATAGAATAACTCGAGAGGGCTTCTAGGATATTCCGGCGCCGATTCGCGGGCAATGGCTGAAAACGTATGCGGCGGTATTGGGCTGTAGAGACGCTCGCTACTTATCGCGTATGTTGAACGGTAAAAAGATGACCAGCGACGGATTGATCACGCAGGAAAAATCATTCTTTTGTTCATCTGGCCTGAACTCGTTGGCTTCTTTGTTTGGCGCCACCGACGACCAATCAAATTTTCCTCCGTCCGCATGCTTGCCACCCGTTCCGTTGCCCTTCATTAAACAAGAGGCAGCAGGCATAAGCCAGTCTCGCTTATTCGAGGGTTGTGTTCGGGAATGAACACTGGATGCTATCGATGGCCTTGATTTATTCGGTGTCAAGGCAGCTAAGGACCAACATTTTGGGACGCTCAAACTTGCTGTTTACAGGTGTTGTAGGGCACTCTACGATGCTAAGGACAAACGCCGCTGTCAGTCAGCGCGATGAGTGATTGCTTTACGGATGCAGCCTCGCATTGACGGCGGACAAATTTACTTCCGCTTGTTTGTATGGTCCAGCACGCCCTCCGCAACCTAACCTTGTGCCAAAGTCAGTACTCGTTAAGCGAACATGCCACGGCGCGGAGCAAATAGCACGAATGTATCAATACCTATCAGTGGTTCTCTCCCAGCCTCTTTTGCCGTCACAAGTTGTCGTGATGTTGACGAGCCAATGCACCTACAAGAGGAAAACGGAACAATTATAGATCAACATTTGTTATCTCCCGGCAAAGTGCGAGCCGTTGAATTCAGACCACCTTGGACGATCTGGGGCATACTGTATACCGGTGCCAACGCAAGCAGTGGTGATCCATTCATGCTAGAGTGGGTGTTGCGAGCGTTTGCAATGAACAAATTAGACAGGTCAGAGGATCATGTCCGGCAAATCCAAGCTGCGTTCCGCTGATCCTTCCACGAGATAGCTTTCATTGCTCATCTCATTTGGAAGTATCGGTCTAGATGGTAAGAATGAAACCACGTTGAAATCGAAACGACACTTGCGCAAGAAGGAAATAATTGGTCCAGAGCATACCTAATGTAGACACAATGCGACTTCCGGCTGTGAAGTAAGCTACGTAGGCAGGTGAAATGGAAAACACCGTGATGCATGCGGCCCAAAGCACAATGGAGAGGCGAGGAGCCAGTGATAAGGAACATGCTGAGCACAAGAGGGCGCTGTTTCCGCAATGTCAAGCTCCATCACTGAGGTGTACCATAAACTTGATGTTCATCTGTATTGATTCATCCGTCTGGTTCATCTGTCTTGGACTGGAAGAAAACACGACACGGTGGAGGAGAGTATACCGGAGATACCCCATCGCGTTCATCATGCGTCGCAGATCCACTCAGGGGCCTCATGCACGCGTCCGTAGCTCCCCACCTGAAACTCAGCGAATTTGCTTGCGTACAAGATCAGAACACAAACCTTCCTCCAACTCAGATCGCGGTGGGAGTTTCGGGCACACGTTATCGATTGGGCCTGGGTTTCGTGCCACACATGGCATGAACGATCAGCTTCCATGAGTGGGGTGCCATTTCAGGTACTATATGGTTTTCAACAATGCTATATCGTGCACGATCGTGTTCTGGCAAGAGAAGCAGCGGGGTAGCGGGAGCGTGTATGCGTCGGCTTCTTGCGCGTCTCAGTTCCTCAGCACAGAAGCCAGGCCGCGGGAGACTTGCGAAGCAAAACAAGGTTGGATGACGGAGAAGTGCGCCAGTAGACGTATCGTCGGTTCTTCTCGTTCTCGCGAAGATGTGAAGTCCGATCGTTAGACTCGGCTTCTGAGGTACACCATGGGGTTTCTGGAAGCTGAGGGTGGATAGTCGACGTTGATGCATGATGCCAGATCGCAGATGTCATGGTAAGCCCAAAGCAGCGGTGAGCCCTTGTTCGCTAGTGCTAGAGTAATGTTATCCCATGCCAGTCGCTCATGTGCCATCCTATGATGCACCCCGTAATGGTGACAAGATAAGGAATTGTTCGCATCTCCCGTTCTCCATGCCGTGCCGTGCGTCCAAGCTCGCGGGTATAGGGGCTACATGTCCAGTGCTAGAAAGCTAGAAAACGTCACTACTGATACAGTCTACCTGATGGACGAAGCATAGCTAGCTACCACGGCGTCGAATCGTCCATTGAGAACCACAGCAAGGCCCAGAAGTCACAGCAAAGCTTCGCTGGCTTCGCCACCGACTCGTTTTGTTCATCTAGTGTAGATCCAGCAGAAACGGGACCTGGACTGGTGGATAAGCAGTGCGGTATAACTAACCAGCACGTGCGGAAAGCAAAGCAAACTGGTTCATCTACAGAATGAACGGTAGCAGGGGTCCTTCCGAATGCACGCCAGGGCCCGCGCATCAAGAATGACTGTCCGCTGAGGAGACGCTGTGCTATCGGGGATCGGACTTTACCTTTAACAGCCTTATGCTTGCGTTGTAGCATCAAAACTAGGTTTACCCATTGCGCGTAAGAGTCCCCAGAATCGGTCCCGAGGAGTGTACTACGGGCGACGGTGCATTTTCTCTGGCGCGTACGGTGGCCGTCCTCCTAGGGCGACTGAGGCGCGGGCGGCCATGCACCATACTCCGAACGCCAGTATCGATTAGGGCATAGCCAACGCGAATTTAGAGCAGTCCATTCGAACACCGCGAGGCTGGCTCTGATCCTGTGGACGCAAATAGCAGCGGTGAGGGCAGCGTGGGTTCAATCTAGAGAAAATGAGATTGGACGTAATGATGTTCCCATAACCTGAGCGCCAAGCTAGTTTGTTCATGTTGTCCTTGACTGGGAAGGTACCAACCGCCGCTTACGGTAAGCATACAGCTTTCGGAGGCTTCCAGAGCAACATGGACGAATGGAGATCGACTCGTGGCATTGGGCTGGCAGACATGACGTCTGATACGCATAGAGTTCGTAGGCGGCGCGAAAGCAGATAACGCGGCGAGCAGGTAACATTGCATTGAGCATTGCATTGTTTCAACGGAGGAAAAAGAGGGTGGCCGTGTGACGAGCTTTCTGTTCACCCGCGATTTCATTTGCGCAAGAGACAAGGTTTGGACGGGCATGGGGCCATGAAGTTTTATGGTTCTGAGCGCCTAAACCGATTCAGTCTCGCGATTCCGCGCCATACCTACACATCAGCAGAGAGCTTGAGGATCGCCGAGTGAGGTGCTGGGAGTAAGCACTAATGATAGACCAGCGCCACAAAGCTGGCTGGAAGCTGAGAATACTGTCGGGTAAAGCTTCTCATGCTTCTCCGAGGGGCTCCTTCTATAACCTGTTGACCGCACAAACCACGAGTCTGAATCTTGTCCTAATAGCTAACGCACCATATGATATTGACCTATACATGTGCAAGCCAGCGCATCCATCTGGTACACAAGTTGTATGGGGCCATGTGATCACCGCCAATGCGTCATCGAGTCATAGGGCTCAGTACGTTGGACTACGAAAGACTAGGAGGGAGTATATTCAGAGTACTCTGGAAAGTCTCGAAGGGTTCAAGAAGTCAGCGGAGTCTAAACGAGTGTATATTGGGAGAGACAGGGAGAGACACTATGTACGTACTGTATGTAAAACAACCGGAATCTAAGGTTAGGGTTAGCGCAGTCAAAGATCAAAAAGAGAGGCCTGCCTAGCCAGAGTGGCCGTGGCAGGACAGGAAAATATTGAGACGGTGCATGAGCCGAAGCCCATACAAACTGCAGATACCCTCTGTGTGGACAGGGTCGCCGTGCTATGGAAGGTCCCCACAGCCCACAGACTCAAGTCCGTGAAGGAGCCGGTGCCATCAAGGTAAGTATGAGGAATTCAGCACGTCGACCGAGTGCTTATATACCTTCGCCATCACGCGCACGGACCAGGCTGAAGCGAAGTGCTACGCGGATGTCTGACTACATCCATCAGGGGTAATTATAATTGCTCGCACATGCGCTAAGATATCTCACTAGGCATCTCCTTGAGCGTGTTTGCCACCAACATCTACCTATGGTGGCCTGAACTATTATCTGGCATCTGTATAGTTCTTCCACCCTTCCAAGAAGGGACTTATGATCCGGGCATCATGAATCGGTGGTAAGTTTTGAACTCACTAAGTTGTCGGAGTCCCAGACCGTTCTGCCAGCCAGTACTACCGGTTATTTCCATCTGACGTGTTTCAAGGTTATAATAATCTCAAGCTCGGTCGCATGATCATCAGAGGGTTATCATCCTTTTGGACATCATTATCCCTTCTGCTCGGGTCGACCGCGATGACTCCTGGCACGGGCATGTATCAGACGAGCTGTCCTCGTCTCAGTTCGGCGGTTTGGTCCACCCTACCACCTCATCTTTCGATCGCAGGCCCGGTATGGCACTGGGTTGGTCAAGTTGCTGTTTACCTCTCACCAAGTTTTCTCATGCTCGCCCTTGTCCTCCTCAAGCGATTATTGACCGAAGAGGTATCCTTTAAACCAAATTTTATAGCAGCCAAATACTGTAGTTGGCGAGTCAGAACCTTGTTTGCCGTACTAAGAGTTGTTCACGGGTCTTTCTGGACAATACACGGTAAATTTGTACCACGGCAGATATTTGCAGACCTCAGGCGAGGCTTTACCCTCGCCAGCCCTCGCCCTCCCTCTAGCACGTCTATGATGTTCTTTTAGCCTTTAGTTTTATCTTTAGTTCCCCATTTGCAAAGGTCATCATGGGGTACGTTCAGATTGAAACCGTTGATGCGCGCTGAAGTTGCAAGCCTTACCAATGACCTTGGCCTCAATGGTAAACAGTCAAATATTCGTGAAGAACGTCCCTAGGACAATCAGTTTCTTGGCAGCAAATGTCTTCGCAGTGTAATTTCAAGTTGATTTCAAGCCCCTGAGCCGAGACTGATAATAACAACCTTCTTGCCATAAGCAGTAGGAACGCGCTTCACTGCATACTGAGCGCGAGGCACCTGTCTTGTCATCTGCATTCACCTAGGCTAATAAGCAACATGAGCGGTCTCGCTGACGAACTCCTTGCCGACCTTGATGGTCTTTCTGAAGGCGAGAACGAGTACAACGAAGAAGAACCCGCGAACGACTCTCAAGCCTCGACAAGCGCTGTTACGAACGGAACTACAACCGCGCGGAAACGCAAGGCAGAAGGAGATGCAGACATGTCAGACGACGACGAGCAGGCGGAAGAAGAGGCAGAGGCGGCAGAGGAAGGTGCAACTGGAGGACTTGTTCTGGAAGGAGGGACAAAGCCTGCCGAGGAACTGGACGCTGAAGACGTACAGCAAATGGACCTCTTAGCTGTTGAAGATGTGGGGTCAATCGCGAAGCTGGAGGGAAGCAAACGAATGACTGAGATTCTGAAGGTCCGTTTCGTGATATGATTCGCCTCGACTGAACTTTTGACCTAGGACAAATGCTTGTAGGACATCGAGAAGTACCAAGCAAATCCTAGTACTCCAGAAGCGATGTCGCTTCCTGCGCATCTCAACCCCGAATACAACGTGATTGTCCAAGCAAACAACTTATCGGTAGATGTTGACAACGAGATTCTAGTTGTGCACAAGGTCAGGCTTTCGTGTTCTCAGACAGCCAGGGTATTAAGACTCGCTGTAGTTCATTCGTGACCATTACGCACTAAAGTTCCCTGAGCTTGAGCAACTCGTTGCGGACCCCGCAATGTATATCAAAGCCGTTCGCGCCCTTGCCAATAGCGAAGTAAGTTGTTCATCGACTTTGTCCGGTCCTTAAGCTTACACACACACAAAAACACAAAAACTCAAGGACCCAACGAAAGTCGACTTGAGCAATGTACTGCCCGGCGCTGTCGTCATGAGTGTCCTCATTACAGCAACAACGACCGCTGGAAAACCGCTCCCAAACTCGCAATGGCTGGCGGTTGAGCGCGCTTGTAACCTCGCGGATAGATTGGAGGAGGCACGGAAAAAGGTTAGTTAAACATCTTCAATTAGGCTTTACATGCTAATTTATCGACTCGCCTTTTAGATATTCATGTACGTCAGCTCGAGAATGAATGTACTTGCACCCAACCTATCTGCTATCGTTGGTACTACAACAGCCGCCAAACTCCTCGGTGTTGCAGGCGGCCTTGGCTCTCTCGCCAAAATGCCTGCATGTAATGTACATGTAAGTGATCAAACCCCATTTTCGACCTATTCTCGCTCTGTCGCTAACCAGGTGGGTACCAGCTTCTCGGTGCCCAAAGGAAAGTCGCTCTCGGCTTCTCAGTAGCAACGCAAAAGAAACACACGGGCTTCGTGTTCCAGTCCGACCTGATTCAGCAAACCCCATCCGAGTATCAGCTCAAAGTACAACGGACCGTTGGCGCAAAAAGTGTGCTTGCTGCACGCATGGATCTGGAGCGGACACGAAAAGATGGTACCCAATGTTGTCCCTGGTATATGGATTCGCATTAAATGGAGTTCTCACAGGTTCATACGGTGCCGACCTGCGAGAAAAGATCGAGAAGCACATCGACAGACTCGCAGCACCTCCGCCCGCCAAAATTGTCAAACCTCTCCCCGTTCCCAATGATGGACCGAAGAAACGACGCGGTGGTAAACGGTTGGTTTATTTCCCGCCCATAATATACAGTCTTTTTGAGATCTTTGTCTAATAATAGTGCTCGGAAGGCCAAGGAGGCGTATGCTCAGACGGAGCTCCGGAAATTGCAAAATCGGATGGCCTTCGGCGAGGCGGAAGAAGAGGTTGGCGCATTTGACGAGACCAAGGGGCTGGGTATGATTGGTGTGGGCACTGGCAAAGTCCGCGCTGGGATGGGCGACGCAAAGAGCAAAGGTACGCAGAGCCTCTACTCCGGGAGCTAATGCGGATATCTCATTATTTTCTTCAGCCAAACTTTCAAAAGCCAACAAGCTTCGGACGGCGGCGCTCGCCCGTGCGGCTCAGAGCAACGGAGGATCAAGTTCGGGTACCGCAACCTCCCTCACTGTTACCCCCGTTCAAGGTCAGTATAAAATCAATATCAGATGTCTTAGCATTTCTTAATCCCTATCTTGGATCTACAGGCTTTGAGCTCACAAACCGGTCAGCGGCTGCTCAGCGAGTCAAGGAAGCCAATGACCGTTGGTTCGCATCTGGAACCTTTTCGTTTGTGGGACAGAAAGGCGCATAGGACTCGCACATGATGATGTTTAGCAACCATATATTCTAGCTAGTTTTTGGAACGTCTATTGGGTGTCGAAATCGTATATGCATATGCAGTGTATTGTTGCAGCATGGTAATACAAGGGAGGCACGTCGCACTCCCGTAAAAGATGTTTTGAATAATAAGATATGTGGAATGCTAAAAAGGACTAAGAACATGATGCATGATGCAGTGAATGCCACTAGTGAGGTCTATACTGCCGCGAGGGAGAGTGTAGATAGACCACCATTACACGACGTCTATTTATGCCTGCCCTGGGTGAGCAGTGGCGACAGTTTCACCGGTGGCGACACTCTGAGTAACATCGATGAATCCTGCGGCTTTCTTCGGATCTGCCATGGAGTCACGCTTCGACTTGTAATCCCGGATCGCCGATCGAATAGCATCCTCCGCAAGCACTAAACACACGCATTAATCATACTGGCATGCACGAACACAGGAAGGCGGCTTACTGGAGCAGTGGAGCTTGACAGGTGGAAGGCAAAGTTCCTTAGCGATTTCGGTGTTCTTGATTTTGCCTGCCTCATCCAGAGAGAGGCCTTTTACCCGCTCCGTCATGTATGAGCTGGAAGCAATGGCGCTACCACAGCCAAAGGTCTTGAACTTGACGTCGCTGATAATACCCTTCTCGTCCACCCGAATCTGGAGCTTCATAACGTCTCCGCAACTGTACAAATTGAGCAAAATTAGTAAAACGAGAGAAAAGTTGATGACGATGGCAATGGACGTACGCAGGTGCACCGACGAGGCCGGTTCCGACGTCAAAGTCGTCCTTAGGCAGGGAGCCCACCTGCAGGTACATTAGAAGGGTTTTCTGAATGTATTTTGAAAGAAACGCACATTCCGTGGGCTCTCGTAGTGTGAGATAACCTTTTCATGGTACCCCCGCGCAAGTACTGGCCGCAAGCTGATGTTGGCAGCACGGGCAGTAGCAGCAGACTTGAGGACAGAATTTGTGAGTGCTGAACGGAACATGGTGGACGATGTGAGAGAGCAAGGGGTAGCGGGGAGCGTAATTTCGCCTTACGGGCCGTCGGAGTTCTAAAACGTACGTCACACACGCAACTCGCCGGCGCAGGACATCTTATCTGACAAACATGCTGACCAACTCTGACGCATTATCAGATAAAGATGATCCCATTCTGCTGCCGGCCGCCTCGTCTCGGCTTAACCAATCGTGACAGCTGAAACGCTGAAGCTTGAAGCATGAAGCGTTGAAACATGATTGGCAAGATGATTGGAGCTTGCTGATCTGCTATGAGTTTCCGACTAACAGTCATCTTTCCTGGCAACCGACACCCAATGGCGCAAGATGTTCCCGAAAGTTTGAGAGTTACTGTAACATTTCGACCCCGACTCTTCGCGATAGGATGCCCAAATGGTAACGGTCTGCGAGTCTAACACACGTGTTAGAATGTACATTGCAGTTTCTTGTGTTCCCACCAGTTGTCCGCCACTGTAAGCTCAGAGAGGGGTTTCTCGAGGGTAGACACCCGCCTCTGGGGTTCGGTTCGCAGAGATGGGGGATCTAACTTACGGCTGGAATGCTATAGCATGACCCACAATGCAATTGTTCGTTTGCCTGTGATCCTCATACGGAAACACAAGGCTGCCCAAGAAGCACGATGAAGGCCACTGGCCAGTCAGAGTTCGACCCTACGAGTCAGAACCCAGAGTCCTTTTAAGCGATATTGGACCCAAGGAAATGCATGCTGTGCTAGCATGTTGAAACAATATATACCTCGCGACAAGACTGCACTGAACTACCTAAGCGGCAGGCATTCGCAACTGTTCGGGATGCCAGCAATATGGGGAGCGGAATGTACACGCAAGTTGGAGAATTGTCGTCCTTGAATATTAACCGCCACGAGCTGATTTTAGTAAACCCACGAACCATATAGATGGTGGAGCGTCCGATGGTTGCAGATTTGCCCTATCATGAGCTATGGCTCTGACATGTAGGCGGAAGATATGGCAGCCAGCAAGACTTGGTCGGGTTTGTAAGGTGAAATTGCCGCCACAAGCCTCAAGGAGTCACACAAGAGCAAGGTATAGTGTTTTTGCAACCTTTTATTTTGCCTCTGGAGTCATGTGCATACGATGCATAGGTGATGCGTATGAAAGGATAAGTGATACAGGGGCTGCATATATGCGTCGCGCAGAGCTGGCCTTCGTCACTCTATGCGGAAAGAGGGGACGCGCAGGCACCCATAAGGTTGGGCGCTCTCATGATGATGCCTTCTGCTCCTCACGGGCTTTCCTCTGTATAACAAAGTAAGTTTCGGGCTGAAGTTGCAGGGCGTAGCGCACGCACCGAACCAACAAGAGCGTGGAGAGAGTTACGGCGGAACTGTTTCGAAACCAGGGGTTAATTCCTCCCATACACCAGCGGGACATCAGGGCTAACAGACCTTGGGGTCAACCTATGAATTAACGACTCATTGATCAGCTCATGAGAACAGCAATATAAACGAGTTACTCACACCCTTGAGCGAACGCGTCCGGTTGGACTTGGGCTTTTTGATGCCGTTACGGTGGGCCTTACGGTTCTGGTTGTGGTTGGTATGGCTAGCAAAGTCGCCCTCTGTCAATACGCCTTGCTCAGAGCGTGTTCTTCCATAATTACGCACTTCTTTGACTTGGCCATGGCGTCGACGGAGCTTGGTCTTGAGGATGCGGACTGATTGCACAAGCGCGCTCGGGTGCGATGGATGAGTGGACAGATTAGGAAATGTGGCTGAAGAACTGCAAAGTTTGGGGACTCTAATAATCGGAGTTTGCCGAATAGTCCTTCAAGCAATATCCAGTCCTTCGAGCAAAGCATATGTGCATTATTCCAAATGTCTGTGACTCTGAGGGATTGTCCTTTCAGGTGGCCATTGCGATACATCATAACAGCCGAGCATACAACATATTCAAAGGAAACTACGAGGGTGTAATGATCTCGCTCATAAACGTCCTTTCGCCTCAACGCAATGATGAAATCATGATGTGCATCATCTCCTGGCCCTATCGTTTCCTTCGTACCACCTCTTGGTCATTTTAACGCTCTCCTGCGCCAAAGCAAACACTGTACCTCATCGTCAGCACGAGAAAGAACATCCCATGTGACCAGAATGCTGCTTACATTCCCGTTCAGCGCCATCAAGGCCCTCGCGGAACGACAGGGCACTGTCTCCCGATATTGAGGAGCCACCGCCTCCTGAGCCTCCGAGGGCGGCAAAATGTTGAGCTTGGTCTATAACTTCGACTAAGCGCCCTTTAAACGCCTGGTATTCCACTTCATATGAGCCTTGACGCTGTAACGCACGAGTATGCACACCTTGATGAGAAGTTCGGACATCTCATTTGCTTGTTCGTCACTAAGTCTGGAGGCGGACAAGATGAGGCGATTGAAACTTTGGGATGCTACAGGGACGACTTACATGTCCATGATCATCTTTCCGAAGCCATACCAGTGACCGCCTTGGCCCACAAGACCGGACAACTTGACGCTCTTCGGCTCAGCATTAAGGGCGTTGCGCACACGAGCCCCAAAGGGTTGTGGTATACTGAAGTCCGCCCAGTCCCTGTGTTAAATGAAAGGTAGGTGAAGCCTACTCATAGGTCGTCGCAGGAATGCGTACGAGTAGAGCAATATGTAGGCTAGCCAGATAGGGATTGGTGCCTTTGAGAGAGCTTTGATCTCGAAGATACTTCAGTCAGTCTAACGGTGTTGTGAGGGCTCGCTAAGTGCCCATACATCACGCTCATTCCCGCCTCCGAGATGACCCATGTCTGGGATGTCTAGTTTGAACGTGCATTGAATCTTCTGTTGAGGTTGGCACGTCAGAGGAAGGTTCTGTCACATTGTGGGTGGTATTGCCTGGTTTTCAGCAAGGATAGCATCGATGGAGAAGTAGTCGTTGTCCATGAAACTGACGACCAAACACGCGTCGGACGTGTCTCGCGAGCTGCAAATGGATGACCGCTGATTGGGTGGACTTGACCAAACCTTAACCCCACATTGGGGTTGACGATGCTTCTCAACCACACTGCCGAGGCCCCGAAGGCCGAACAACGATTGACGGCCTCGGCCGAACGCACCACCTCTCCGCACCTTTATTAAAGGTTGCATTGCAGTGAGCGCAACATCACCCAGTTCCTCTCAGCTCCCTTTCTCTCTCTCTTCTACCTCAGCACACAGCATGCCTGCTCCTGTTTCTGGCCCACGCACCCTTTACGACAAGATCTGGGACGATCACGTCGTGTAGGTGTATTCCTGGTCGCGATAAGCATGCCTTCTGACTGATGCGGTCCAGCGACGTCAATGACCAAGGATTGACTCTCCTCTACATTGATCGGTGAGCTCGCCTCCCTGATCATGCGAAACTTCGCTAATCACTCCCTCAGTCACCTTGTGCACGAGGTGACGAGCCCTCAGGCCTTCGAAGGACTGTATGTGGATTGTGTTAGTGGTCTTCCGAGGCTTCACGTTGACGTCGTTATACAGGAGGAATGCAGAGCGTGCTGTTCGTCGTCCCGATTGCACCCTCGCCACAGTAGATCATAACGTTCCGTAAGTATAAAACCACCCAGCCTTGTTATCGTTTTCTCAATACGCTGCAGTACCCACTCGCGGAAAAACTTCAAGGCGATTGATAGTTTTGTGGACGAGCCGGATTCTCGAGCACAGTGCATTGCCCTGGAAGATAATGTTAAGGAGTTTGGTTTGACATACTTTGGCTTAACCGACAGGCGGCAGGGTAAGGGCTTATAGTGCTTGATCTAATGGGATGTTTCTAACGATATTCAAGGCATTGTTCACATCATCGGTCCTGAACAAGGATTTACAGTGAGTCCCTAACAAGGCGATCAGTTGGCTATGCAGCGCTAATTATACCTTTTAGCTTCCCGGAACGACCGTGGTTTGCGGTGATTCGCATACCTCAAGTTAGTTTAGCTCCTATATTTGCAGATCAACAACTAACATCATAAACAGCCCACGGTGCTTTTGGCTCTCTTGCCTTCGGTATTGGTACTTCCGAAGTCGAACATGTTCTTGCAACCCAGACGCTTCTGCAGAAGAAGGGCAAGAACATGCGGATCAGCGTTGATGGTCAGTTGGCTGAAGGTGTCACATCCAAGGATGTTATCCTCCATATCATCGGTCTCATTGGCACTGCCGGAGGCACCGGTTGTGTCATCGAGTATGCCGGCTCTGTATTCCGCGGTTTCAGCATGGAGGCACGCATGAGTGTCTGTAACATGAGTATTGAAGCCGGTGCTCGTGCTGGCATGGTCGCTCCCGACGATATCACCTTTGCATACCTCAAGAACCGACCACTTGCCCCGAAGGGCGAGGCTTGGGATCGTGCAGAGGCCTATTGGCGCAGTCTGAAGAGTGACGAGGGAGCTAAATGGGATGCCGAGATTAATATCAAGGCTGAGGACATCCCACCCACCGTCACCTGGGGGACCTCTCCTCAGGATGTCGCCCCCATCACTGGCGTTGTTCCCGATCCTACCATCATCACCGACGCCACCAAGCGCTCGTCTATCGAGCGTGCCCTCTCTTACATGGGTCTCCAGCCTGGCACAAAGATGGAAGACATCTCTCTTGACAAGGTTTTCATTGGATCGTGCACTAACAGTCGCATTGAGGACCTGCGTTCTGCTGTCCGAGTCATCCTTGCTATGGGCCCAGACGCAAAGGTGGTGCCGACTGTCCAGGCTATGGTCGTCCCGGGCTCTGGTCTCATCAAACAGCAGGCCGAGGTCGAAGGTCTAGACGCCGTTTTCAAGCGCGCTGGATTTGACTGGCGCGAGGCTGGCTGTTCCATGTGCCTAGGCATGAACCCTGATCAGCTTTCGCATGGCGAACGGTGCGCAAGTACCAGTAACCGAAACTTTGAGGGTCGTCAAGGTGCAGGTGGACGCACACACCTCGTCAGCCCTGCGATGGCCGCCGCCGCCGCCATGACAGGCAAGCTGACCGACGTCCGAAAGCTTCTGAATGCCGACGCCGACGCCAAGATCGCCGCTGGCCCAAAACTCAAGCTTGCCAGTGCATTTGATTTCCTGACGGACCCCGTTCTTCCTGCCCCCAAGCCCCAGACGCTGTCCCACGCTCAAAACGCGTCCGATTCTGCATCACTGCCTCCTGCTACGGCACCCTCTGCTGTTGCTCCGTTTGTCATTGTGAAGGGCATCGCTGCTCCTCTGCACGTTGAGAACGTCGATACGGACAAGATCATTCCTAAGCAGTTCTTGAAGACCTTGAAGCGGAATGGTCTCGCGGACGCCCTGTTTTATGAGCTTCGTACTGACACGAAAACGGGCAAGAAGACTGACTTCGTACTAAACCGCGAGCCCTACACCCAGGCCAAGATCCTCGTCTGCACGGGGAACAACTTTGGCTGCGGTAGCTCCCGTGAGCATGCTGCCTGGAGTCTGTGAGTTTACGTCTTTATCTTCTGGTGGCGCTACTAAAGTGTGCGCTTATAGTAACGATTTCGGAATCCGCACCGTGATTGCGCCTAGCTTTGGTGAAATATTCCAGAACAACGCCATGCAGAACGGCATGTTACCTGTCCAGGTGCCTGTGGGAGATGCAAAGGACTTGGCTTCAGATGCCGAAGCTGGGCTTGAGCTGGAGGTTGACCTCGAGAAGATGGAAGTCCGCCGCTTGAACGGCAAGCCTCCAGTGCCGTTCATGGTTAACCCCTTCCGCCGGCATTGTTTGCTCAATGGTTTGGATGATATTGCGCTGACTCTGCAGAAAGACGAGTCCATCGTCTCCTTTGAGCAGCGTCGGAGTGGTGCCTGGCCATGGCTGGATGGTCTAGGCTACAAAGGTGGCAAGATACCCGTCGCGCCTGCCAAGGTATCCAAAAAAATGGATTGGTAAAGACGGCGACGCAGCTGTATCATATTGTTGTATTAGTGGTACATGTTTTTTGTATAATAGAACAAGATCCTCTGGAGCTAGGTCAAGTCAATCGCCAATAATGACGTGAAAACAGTATGGGCGTGGAAAGGCGTGCGATCTGGTTCCGCGAGAGAGAAGGTGATTGACATTAGCCGTGGCGTCGGTTGTCATTTCAATTCCATATGAACGGGGCATTGTCTCGTTCGTCTATAACTACCACGTCGCAGTCACTGCTCCTCACCATCATTCCCCATCGTTAACGCTAACGGTGCTAACCCTCACTTCGTCCTCGTCATGCCAGCACCGACCAATCTCACCAAGACAAAGTCTCCCGAAGCCCCCAGTAAACCGAAATCGCCCACTCATGCGCAGTCGCTCAAGCCGGTACCTCCTCCTATCAAAACAAGAAGTTCAAAGGAGAAGGGGAAAGAGGGGAAAGAGCAGCAGGCCCCTAGTCGTCCCTCTCAGCAGCGACAACAGCGACAACAAGAATACCAGTTCCCAAAGCAGGGCCAGACTAGCTCGTCACAGATCTACTCCAAGAAACAGCCCAGTCGCTCAAGCAAGCCCATTATTAATTGGCTGCAACGCAAACTCGCTGGTACCGTCCGCCAACGGCGTATATCAGACGGCTCATCATCTCTGTATGATAGAGGCCGTATGAACGGAGCGGCTTCTACCCCTCGCTCTGGCCGTTCTGGCAGTCGGCCTAGTACGCACTGGGGGACTGTCCCAGGCCCCTCGCGTAACGGAAGCCGAGGGCATAGGGCTAATCCATCGATTCCTCCACGACGGACTATATCGCTCAATGGAGGAGATTTTGATGATGGGCTCATTCATTCTGACGATGAAGACGAAGGATCCATCGCACGCTCTGCATGGTCGCCTGCTACTGGGCGGGAAGCGGACGAAGACGCCTCCCTGAGGCCGCTACCTCCCAGTGCCCCGCCCTCGCCTTCACATTCTCACTCTTCCTCATCGTATCTTTCCAACCCTCACACATTCAGAAGCATGGCAGCGAGTACTAAGCCAACGACAGTTCTCAGCGTTGATCTGGCACCCGCGGGAATAGGCCATATCGCACAGGTGCCTCTGACCCCTGTTTCACAGACGGCACGCTTTGCCCATGGGCGCAATCCATCGACGGGCACCAATGGTGGTCTCCTGAGCAGTGCCGCCTCCATGACGTTTTCGGCGCTTCCGCCGTCTCCTCAGTCGTCGTCCCGCCCCTCGTCAGTGCAGCAAGCGACTGGTGCTACGTCATCAAACATGATGGGCCTACAAGCTCCTCAACACACTTCTCATCATCCGCGGAACAATCCCCGCCCCTCATCACCACCGCTTGACAACGCGTCGATGCTCACTCTGGCTTCCTCAGCGTATGCTATTTCGGGCTCTCGGCCAGCTATGGGATCTGTCGCATCGACATCGCTATTCCCGCATGGTGCCACTGATTCCATTTCGCAGCACGGTGGCGGCAGTTTCACAGGGGATCTCGAAGGGAGATCCAGCCACTTCATGCTCGGCGACGATGATAGGCTGGATGGAGAACGCGATGGCGATGCCAGCATGCGTGCATTGCGCCCTAGGAGCTCGAGGAGGGGCAGCTGGGGCAGCGAAGTCAGTGGATGGAGCGCGAGAGTGTTAATGGGCGTTACGGATGGCAACAAGAGCTTATACACAAGCCACAGCATGAAAACAAGCGAGCCATCCGGGGTCGACGGGGACGACTCGGGATCGGAGTCATCTGAACACGGGACTACCGACGAAACGCAGTCTACCATAGATCGCAGGGATGACGAAGAGCTGCATGCGTTGCCCTACATAGAGCCGAGCACTGCAAAACATGATGACAAGGTTCTTGATACGCCAGTCCAGGACTGTCATGTCAAACTCAAGGACGAGGACCCTACTACGGCGGAGCAATCCTCCGTTTCGATCCATGGACCTCCCACTCCCTCTGTTGCTGAGGGAAAGAACGATGAGTAATATATGCCTCAGCTAATGTTCGTTTTATGATTTCCCCCCTCAATCCTGGAGTTGACTTCGGTCTCATTGTTTTCTTTGGCTGTCAGGCACCACAAACAGCATACACTCAAGACACTCCACATGCGCCCGCCTCTTCGACGTCATAGAGGCAACTTGCGAACGGGAGCTTATTGCAATTCTTGATCTCTTCTGTCTAAGCTTACGCCCTCTTGACTTTTTTCTTCTCGTGTTCTCTCTCATAGTGTTCTGTGCATCCTTGTTCTTCGACCTCTCTTCTCCATCATGTATACAATTGTTTAACACTTAGCATCCAGAATGCATATTCCCAGTCCTCTGCTGTTCATCCACAAGTAATTCTGCTGCATTCGGATACTCATTGCCTGGACATCGAATGGTCTGAGATGCATGTGCATGTGATGATGCATCATCGTTATTTATGGTCAGTGACCCTGCCTGACCACATTGTCCACTTGATGATCTTGTGTGCATTCGTCGGCAAGCGAAGTGAGGTGCCCTGACCATCTCGGGGTGGGATGTATCATGTGCTCGCGCCGTCAGATGCCCCGCGCTGGGGAAGTCGCGTGCCTCAGCTGATGCAGGCTCTCCATACGCTCTTAAATACCGTCTCGCACACAAAAATATGGACGCTGTCGACGTCCTTTCCCCGCCTCGACCTTGCTGTCTGGAACACCCTTAGAATGAAGTTCAGTCTTGGAGGATTCGCCGTCGCTGCGTCTCTTGGCGCTCTCGCTAGTGCTGCAGACTCGTCATGCCCCGATTACACGACCTATTCGCAGGTGAATCACCATTGCATTCGGCACTGAGACTAGCACTAACGCGTTGGCCTTGCCCTTCCAGTCGCCTCAGGGCAATGCGTCCACCGGTTCCCTAGGTCTCCCGTACATGAGACCCGATCCGGCATGTCGTACTTTTAACAGCTCTGTGGTCGAGGTTGGTGTTTTGTATCTCGTGCCGCGATGTGTTTTCAAGATGTTGGCAATCACAGAAAGTCATTTCAGACGTGACTTCGCGTATGAAAGACCCTGATCTCGCTCGCTTGTTTGAGAATACCTTCCCCAACACGCTTGGTATGTATATGCATCTTAATGCATCCAAAGCATGCGACTAAAATGCGCCATAGACACAACAGTGAAGTACTTCAACTCGGTACGTTGCCAGAAAAACTCCTTTTATCGCTGAGCTGACGACGTTGCTAGTCTGAGAATCTGGCCTTCATCATCACTGGAGTGAGTACGCAAAATCAATCCACTACATGATTTACTGACATTTACTTTCAGGACATCAAGTCAGTTTGGTTATGATGACTTTTCGTGTTCTGTAATGAATTACACCGTGACAGTGCTCAATGGCTACGTGATACCGGCAACCAGGTTAGTGACGGCGGATTACTATTAATGCCTTGCTGAACATGGCTTCAGTTTGCACAATATCGCCCTCTTCTTTCTCAAGATAAGGAACTGGCGACGCTCGTCAAGGCAGTCATTAACAACGAGGCTCGGTATGTTAGCGAGTATCCGTACTGCGGTGCCTTCCAGCCTCCCCCCGAAAGCGGATTGCCGCCCACCGTCAATACTTACGCCTTGTTGGTCGACACTGAGCCGTATGAGTGGTTATTTTCATTTTTAAGATAATTACTGAGTCATCTGCAGTCCGGTCAATAACCAGACAGTCTTTGAGTGCAAGTACGAGCTTGACTCTTTGGCTGGGTTTCTCAAGCTTTCTGTCTCTTACTACACCGAGACGAAGGACAAGGGCATGATGACCGACCAATGGCTGAACGCCATCGATCAGATCTTCCAAGTCATCAACAACCAGTCACAGGCATCGTTCGACAGCAACTGGAACTGGTACTCGTCGTACAACTGGACGGGCGAGCCTGGGTCGTATTCTCCTCAGGTTGTCAATGACGGAGCCGGCGAGCCCAGAGGTTACACTGGACTTGTTGGTAGCCACCACAGGCCTTCGGACGATATTTGCATATTCCGTACATCGCTATTTCCTTATTTTCATGCCCTGGGCTGACATGAACATAGCCTTCATCACCTCCGACAACGCTATGATGAGCGTTGAGCTCACGAACTTGGCCAATGTTTTGGATGACGCTCAGATTATGCCGAATATCAGTGCGATGGCGAAGAACTACAGTCAGACTATTCATGATGCCATTTGGAACCATACGGTAAAATTAAGCCGCTCGTATCTTTCTCATTCTTACAAGCCCTTCGACAGGTGGTGGCTGGCGCCTTTGCGTATGAAACAAATGGTAGGGGGGAATATCTTTGAGGCGAATGTGTTTCTGACACGACACAGGCTTAGGATCGACCTACATAATGGACGATGCCAACGTACCGGTATGTAGCGCACCGTGTTGTGATTGTGCTCGTGCTCATTATTATCTCAGTCCCTGCTTTCGCTCCCTTACCTCGGCTTCCTCGGAATGAATGATTCGACATATGTTGCGACTCGCAACCGTGTGCTCTCTCGTGCCAACCCGTATTACGCTCAGGGTATCAACTTCACCGGTATCGGGTACGTAGTAATTCTTATTGAGTGACTGGTGGTATTGATTTGTGAACGCAGTGGCCCCCACGTTGACGCGTGGAACCCGTGGTGAGTACACTGACCATTTACTGCAGAAATGGCAAATTAAGTTATCGATAGGCCCATGTCTCAAATCACAAACATCTTCGGAACTGATAGCGATGATGAAATCATAAAATCGCTTGGCCTGATCGCCAACGTGCGTGATCGTGTCCCCTCGAGGCGGAATGGAAGTCGCTGATGTGTTTCGCTTCTCTAGAATACCTACGGCCTCGGACTTATTCACGAGTCCGTCAACATATACAACGGCTCCGATTACACTCGTCCGTGGTTTGCTTGGGCCAACAGCTACTTCTCCGAGATGATTTTGGACTTGGCTCAGAGGAAGCCGCATCTAATTTTTACGGACAATACGCCCTACATTATTGGGAACTCGACGTCGTCGAACTCTACCTCGTCCTAGATCAATATTGTTAGAGGGGCACTGACCCAATTGGGCCCCTTTACTAGCTCCTATTATTCTCCTGAATATTGGTGTTTTGTGTAGCAATGTAATGAGATCGTCGTGTTACAGTATGACCCCTTGGCGTTGGGACCCTTTTGAGAGTTTGGCGTATATAATGAGGGTGAATGGACACAGCCACCCCAGCGTCCTTGTCCTGAGGAACCCAACTGCGGTTGTACACTTCACTCCAAGACTGCGATCTTTATGCACCTGTTGTGCTCCATCTAACCACATAATAATCCCACCCTTTCCTTCCCTTCAAACTGTACTCAAATGTCCTCGACACCTCGCGAAATAGGCACCCTCATCGTCGTCATTCTCAAAGCGGTATGCATCCCGCCCTCTCATATGTCTCTCCTTCCTCACCCAGCACAGAGAAACTTAGTCAACAAAAGACATTTTGGAAAGCAAGATCCGTATTGTGCTGCCACCCTCAATGGCGACACACGGCGCACCAAAGCAGTAAAGCGCGGTGGCCAACATCCAGAGTGGGACGAGGAGTTCCGCTTCACTATATTCGAAGATGTGGAGGACGAGCTGGCTCGTACTGCACACGGCTCGGATACCCCCCCTCCTCCCCCGCCCAAGAAAGCAAGCAAGAAGAAGATCAAGGGAGGAAAGACGATGAGGTTGTCATGCTACTCGGATGAGCCTCGCGATCCCGAGCTGATTGGGGAGGCCCTGGTGAATTTGACAGAAGTCCTTACTAGGGGGGAGACAGACGGTGCGTACCGACGACTTTGTTCGACGGCGGCGTACTAAATATTTCATTAGAATGGTTCCCTTTGTTGAACAAAGACAAGTATTCGGGAGAAGTCTACCTGGAGCTGACCTTTTGGTCCAATGTATGTTACATGACATCAATTACATCCACTCATTTCTTAACTTTGTACGTTAGGAACCACCGCCTCAGAAGAAGCCAGCAACAAAGACGTCAGTGGCAAACAAGCAGTACGGAGGCCCCGGTTCTTTCGTCCCTGCGGGAGAAAGCAACTCGTCCTTGAATGGATCCGGCGGCAACTCTCGAGTCTCTTTAGTCAATGGCAACGAGGGCAACCCTCTGAACTCGCTTCCGTCGGCCATGCGCTCATCTTCGCAGCTACAGCTGTATGCACCTGCATACGAACAGAAGCGTCGTGTTTCACCTGGCCCGGTGGACCGTCTCACCAACGACTTTGGCGAGCTCGGTGTGGCAGATCACCATAGGAGGGATAGCTTTCCCGTCAGTATAACTCTGTTGCTCTGTGGTACTTTCTCTGACACCCATTTGTGTAGCCCATGCAAACCTTGAAGCCTTCAGCATCCTCAGGTTTCCAATCGCTGCAATCTCATCCTCATCACTATGATCCTCATCAGTCCATCGATGGCTCAGCTTTCCACGAAGGCACTGGATCCCTTGCGGGGCCGCCTTCCCAGTATCGTGTGCCACCTGATTCGTACTACCCTACGTATGACGCTGGTGGGAGCTCTGGCATAGGATACCGTGCTCCCACGCGTCAAGGTCCGAGGTACAGCATGCCTACATCATCGTCTGGATTCGCCCCTATTCCTACACCTGCTCCACCTATGCCTACATCCAGCTTCGGTTCAACACCGCAATACGTGCCCGAGTCATCCGGGTTTGCCCCTGCGCATCCGTCTCATTCCATACATCCGACAACAGTGGCGCCGGCGCCCTACTCACAGAACCCGCCTCCGTCAACACGAAGCCGGCCTCCAAGCCATTCGTTCAGCACGCCTGCGAGTTCTTTTGTGCAAAACCCGCCCCAGCCTGAGCAGCAGTATCCTTCTCAGCATGAAGGGATGTATCCATTCCCAACCGAGTCGCAGCATCCATACTCCCCGCGGTCGGCACCTCCGCCACCTAGCCACCATCTGAACGCGCTTCTCCCTGCAGCTTCGGCGCCTCCTGTCGCTCATAGCGCATCACAACCTCCATTACACAGCTTTGCAGGTCTTACGCATGCCACGCCTTCTCCTTCGCACGATTATGGAGCTTCTGCACCTACACCTGGGCCTCCTTCAATGCTCACGGGAACACCAATTCCTCCTCCCTTACAGACTGTTCCCGGCTCACGGCCGCTTCCTCAACCTCAGACTGCACCTCGTCAGGCTTCTTTGACGCTGCCGCCCACCTCTAGTTATCCCCAACATCCCCCTCGGAGTCCGACTCGTGCATCATCTGTGAACGGGAGCGGTTTTAACGGGCCTGTGTCCTATTCCAACATACCACCGCCCCCCGCGCCTCCTGCCCGGCCTCCCTCGCAGTATGGTGGATCAACACAAGCTTATGGGACGCCACCTAATGAAATGCAAAGTATGCCGGACGCTGCCACTCTCCAACAATCTTACGGACGGCCCTCAGCTAATCCATCGCCTATACGTCCTGCATTGCCGCAACCGCCGATGCAACACCACCAGTCGGCACAGTCAGCTTTGTTCCAGCCCATCCCTCCTCCCCCTCCCCCTCCTGAGTTGCCTAGCCACATGCAGCAACACCCACCTCCATCACGTCAGGCGGTCCCTACTTCTTCGTTTTCCCTAGGACCTCTGCCTCGTCCACCTCAGTACATTGACCATTATCATGGTTATGCGCCGCCGGCTCCGGCGATGTAATTGTCAAGATGTACAATTCACGATCATGAAACGTCACGAAATGTCAAGACACTAACTAATAGAAGATGTCGATATGTTCTCAAAATTTGCTTGCAAAACAACAAATGATCTATAATCATGGTACTAACAGGACAGTTGTATATACCACCTCATCTCGCTGGACGCTTGCAGTAACAATCTAAACATATAGTCACACCTGCTGTATCCATCTCTTGCAATTTGACACTAATAAATTATGAACTATAATAAATTTAAGACGCGAGCGCACTAAAGAAGCTTAAGGGTCTAAGCTGACAGCTAAAGATGAGCGTCATCGTCCTTGTTCAGCCCGCCATCTTGCGATCTCAGTTTCCGTAGGAACAAGGCCTCTCCGCGCGATGTCCATTCGTGCCTCCTTGCGAATAGCATTCTCGGTTCGCCGTCGTTCTGCTTCGTGTGTCAGGAGCGCATTGTCTGCACCTATGACGAGGCCAGCCATAGCCGCTGTTATTTGACATGAGTATGCAAATCCTGTAAGGGGTCCGGCAAGCCTAGGTGTCACTCACAGCCCATAACCAGGAAGGCCTTGAAGGGGAGTGTCTGTCGTCTATAGTGTACAGCAACGTTCGAGGAGGTCCTTAGCCCGCGGCCGCAAGCACGAGCAAGGTAGGAGATTAAGAATCACCTGAAGAATGGCCAGGTGTAATGGGCTATGGTGACTGCTCCGAGGCCTGCTGCACCTATCTGGGCCGCGCCCTATGATCCAGTCCCCCAGAGATTAGAGCACCATGACTGTCACGTAAGAGGATTCAGTCTCTCACCTTCGAGCCTGCTCGGATCTGAAGACCATACGCATGGTCGACGTCTGCCTTGAGTTGTGCACGGGATCGCTCCGACATGGCTGAAGACCGATAGCCAATGCTTACCAAGGCCGAAGTTTTGACGTAGGAGAACGAGGGAAGCGGGACCGGCGACCCGGAGGAATCTCTCGCGTTCGTCCATGCGGAGACAGGGGCTAACATATGTTGCACTCAGAAATGACTCAGGTACTTTCCGCGCCCACCAATTTGGTGCTAGAAAGTGAGCGAAGATCGACGTCATTCATTAACATTTTAACACTAGAGATGCTGATACTGGTGTGCGAGATTGAGTAGATTATCATAATGGTCTTATTTAAATTTAGTTTGGGATACTATAATCTATCGTGCAGAAGTCGCCTTTCTCTGAACATGCTACATAATGCGACTCCTCCGCGATGACCTGAACTACTTTGTCGTTTCCAAAGCAGGAAACCTGGATATATTCCCATGAACGATGCTCATTGGGCTGGAGTGTGGAATGACGTTACCGAAGCAAGGTAAGAATTTGTGTTTCGGAGATCCCATAGTCGCACATCACCTGTCCGGCTGCCTGACGCAAGGAAATGGGAGCGCGTATCTCCTATATTCGCAGCCATGTTGACCCTTGCTGAAAGACAGGAATGCTAAAAACGGCGCGTACCTTTCATAAACCGTCCATGAAACTCAGGAGTATAAACTCCAAACCTCTGTGCAGGGTGTTCAGGGATCATGCGGTGGTCTCGTACCTCGAACTGGAATTCGCGATGTGCGACCTTGCTCTGAATTCAGTGACTTTAGTTATCATCAACATATTTCACACTTACTTCGAGCAGGGTGCAAAACGGGGAGTCCGTTTTATGTGCATGGTAGGGGGTATTTGACGTCTTCAATGAGTGCACCACTCTCTGAGAGGCCAAATCCCAAAGGTGGGTAGAGCAGTCTGCCCCTACGGATACGAGCTTATGACTAGTGTCTCGGATTGACAAAAGTGAGTGTATGACCGAAGTGTGCCTTATGGATAACTGCTCGGCGACTGGAGGGTGACCAGGCTCGTCGTCGAATGACCAGAGATGAACGCGGTGATCATGACCGCCGCTTGCGAACATGCCAGGGTGGAGCATCGTCGTTACTGCACTCGCACCGGCCCTCCTGGACCTGTCCCATGGACGATTTAATGTTCGTGGCTGTCAGGTAACCTAAAATAAGCATAAATTCCAGCAGTCATAAATGAGATAAGGGACCTTCATATCATGAAGTAAGGCCGCGGAAAGTTGCCGATCTTGCGTACCATGTGCTGATATTAGGATGGGACCTGAGCTAGCCTGAACAAGACAACAATCCTCAACCAGGTCGTTTGCTAGCAGGGGATTGCCAGGTTCATACAACGATTTCCGGTAGCTGGAATCAATATAGAGAAGTAAATGAACATTTCTCTCTGAGAAATGAGTAGACTCACGCAAGTGGTGATGAATATACATGGTCAATGAAACCATGGGCAGAAACGACCAGGTGCGTTGGCGTCGTGGGATTTCGCAGAACACGGCGAGGTTTGTCAGAATTCCGGTAACGTATGCGGAGTCTGCTACTATTAGCGACAGCCAGCCTTGCATAGCTCAGTGGCGCAGTAACAGCGCGTTTAGCTTGTTGAGATTGAAACCTCGATGCCTCTTCCTCATGGATACCTGATGTTTGAGACCGCTGATTGGCTTGAGCTTCCGGTACGTCGTCGCTGCTGATGCTCATTGCGTCCGGCGAGGGCCTACGACTCAAAGGAGCCAGTCCCTCGCCAGTCAGAGAAACCGTTGGCGTGGACTTCTGAAGAGGTGCCGGGATGAAGAGAATACCAGACCGGAACGGGTGGGAGGCTGGCAGTGAGGTTATTACTTGCTTTTCTGTTTCTATAATGCGCTCCGCTGGGTCGTCCCCGGTGAGGTCTATGATCTCGTGAGAGCCATCCATCGCAATGAGTGCCGACAAGTCAATTTCAGGAGTCGAGAAGTGAGACTGTGAGGTAGGTCCAATGCGAGGGGATGAAGAAAATCCGAAAGGATGAGGTTCCTGGGCTGCTGACTTTTCAAACTGTCTTAGGCTACCATAGTATTGACGGCCCAAACCAGCGGGCGAATGGCGGGAGATAGACGAATTAGTGGCAGAGAAAGTGGCACTCTGACGGAGTCCTCCTCAGCTAGGTATATGATTGAAGATAGTGTCCTCACAGGCTCCCCCAATGACAAGCTTGGGTGGTGTGCATGACGTGGCCCCGATATGCGAGTTTCGATGGAGTCTTCTACATCCAAGTAGGTGGGCCGTTAAGCATAACTCAGCTAAAGAGCTTAGGCATTGAGCACACCTCACCTACAGGACGAGCTCCAAAAGCGCCATTTACAGGAGTGCTGTCACAGATAAAGCGTACGCGTCCATCAAAAAACTTGTGGTAGAGGACATGATGCCCCTCTCGCAGTAGACGCACGCGTTCCTTTTCCGCCCACGCGATCCGGGCTGCCTGATAATCAGGGTATCCTTCCGAGCACTCTTTGGGAGGCATCAAAGTCAGCTCAACACGATTTTTCGCGAGCCTCCGCTTCTGTGGACTATTCGGATGCTGAGGCGAGCTTTCGCTACGATACGATGGATTCATGGCAGGTTCCTGTCTCAAGGACGGGCCGGTCCGAGGAAGCGGGTTGATATTGCGAGGTTTCCAGTTCGGTGTACTTGTCTGGGAGCTAGATGGATGCCAGCCATTGACAAAATCAGATGCCGGGAAGTTTGGTCGAGAATGTTGGAAGTGCTTGTTTGGAAAGAAGCCTGGTCTTGATCCTCGACCAATACCTCGACCCATAGCCCTGTAGCCGCCACGACCTCGACCACGAAATTCGGAGGTATTCTTGATGAGAGGGACTCGAGTATTTCCCTTGCGAGAGAGACGAACTTCATTGGGCTGAGTGTCCTCCATCCGTGGATGGATTGAGATGATCGACGGGCCGGACGTGCGATGCGTTACGTTTGCTTGTCCTTCTTTGGGCTTGTCTGCGTTTGGTAGCATCTTCGCCTTTCCTGGGAAGGTCCAAGTTCGTTTCATTTCCTCTCGTTGTTACTCGCCCAGTGTTTTCTGGGACACGGTAATTGTACATCTATGGCCAGAAACAGAGACAGTCAAGGACCATTATTCAAGCATCCTCCCTTGCCGCTCAAGAAGCGGCGCCTAGATAGCATCTTAGGTCCAGAATCATTCCAGGCTGCAAGTGGTACCGAAAGTGAATGCGGCATTGAGCGACTTCCTTTGTCTACAAAAACTCTCAAGAACGGAGTCATGGACCAGCTTACGCTGTCTGCCGTGCAGGAATGCCTCATTCGGCTTCAAGCTCAGAACAAGAACATTGTGGGTGATCCCGTCGTATTGTAGGTCCCTGTACGCCTTTCGAAAGTTGCTCAAGTTGTTTTGTTAATTAGTAGTACCGCATAGCGACGACGGTATAACAATACATTGGTAAGTCTGCTATTCTTTCTGTCTGACGGTATCCCATCCCATAATGCTACAGGACCCGGCGACAGCCTTTGGCTACCTCGTCCGGCAAAAACGCTGATATTGTTCAGCGAGACGCGAAGGTAGGTAATAATATACTGAGCAACATACGATTGGCTCAGTTTGGCGACTCAAGGATGCGATACGCCTTCAAGTTGGTAGTACGTCCCAACCCGTCTCTCTCGTAACGGTCAGCTCCGAAACAGCCCCGACCCCTGCCAAACGGGCAAGGAGCGTCCGGGAGCGCTCCCATAATAGCCCAAAATTCCGTTCATTGTCCGGCACGGCTATTGGCAGCTTGAGAACCTCCGGTTATGGGCAATGGGCAGATCAGGCTGAAGTCAACAGTTCGTCAGAAGAGTCGGAGTCTGAGGACAACCAACCCAATATTCCTGGGGCACTGGGCGTGCCGGAAAGGTCTTTTGGCGAGAGTGTGATAGCCCTCGTCAACAGAGACTGGCTCCCGGATCCACCCTCCTTGTTGAAAGAAAGTCCGGTTCCAAGGCGACCTGTTGCGTCACGATCAGCAAGCAATTTCGAGCCCCGTAGGTATGCAAGCATTCGTAGCTCTGGCACTTCCGGTCCATTGTCAACGATCTCGGCCTCCAGCTCTCGATATATTTCAACGTCTCCTCCCGCTGATATATCACCGGGTTCCGTGGAGCGCGGTAGCCATCCCCCCCTCTCCTTTTCAGGCGTGAAGACCCGCATTGCTCTACCCCGCACGCCGCATGCGCGTTCGAGGCGGATTCTGGCACCCAACTCTTCAGATCTTCCTCTCGTGACTGTTACGATGCGCGCCGATATCCAGTTCATTGACCGGAAACATAAGTAAGCTAAGCAGTCATAAGTTGACTTGCTTCAAGCACGACTGATCTATCGAAGGTACCGAATATCTGGGCATTCGCTGCCTAGCCAGTCTGTCGAGTCTAAACGTGTCCAAGACGCATGCATCCTCGGTGACACGGTATTGCTTGGCTACGGTCACGGACCCTGTCAAGTCGGCATCCTAAAAGTGACTGTGAGTTCAATATTAACTCCACCTGACTGAGTTTTGAACGTCTTTTCTAGTCTGATACTCCAAAACTCATTGACATTGATGGGTCATGTCATTCGTCTCCAGAGTCTAGCAAAGGGGCCGGTGTTAGCTGCATCGCTCCACTTTCGAATGGCAGTGATTCACGCCTGAAATTCCTTACAGGTGGATATGATCGTAGTATATACCTATGGTCCTTTAACCATCATGGGGCAACAAGTGGTGCAAAGACTAAAAGGCTTGACGTCTTCCATGAAGCCCCTGTGTCCGCGATGGCATACAAGCAGATATCACAACTCCTCGTGTCTTCTGACTCCCAAAGGCTGTACTTGACGGACCTTGTCAAGGGTCACACCGGCAAGCCAGAGCCTGTATCCAACGCCGTAACACAGATTCATGTCCACCCACAGGATTTAAATATCACCATCCTGGAGGTAAGTCTTCACGGTGTTGGCGCAGTGCTGTCATATTGAGGTTCGGCGGCCGCCACTTTGAAAGGTTAAGCACCTGGATAATCAGATCCTAATGTATGACCACCGTCAGGGAAACTTCGGTAGACCACCTTGCGCGTCCTTTGGTCGTAGGTTGGCAAAATTCGAGCCCAGCCACACCCGTGGTTGCGCCAATTATTCTTTGTTCGCGCGCGGACACAGCGATCGTTCCGTCCTTGTGTGGGATTATCGCAACCCCAAGGTGAGCCAACCATCTTGTTGATTCACATTAATTCCTGAAGCCTACCTTGCAGAAGGTCATAACAAATTGGCAGCATGACCAGGCCGAGTCGGCCGTACACACAATATTTGACGGCTTAAGGGTAGTCACGTTCGGGGGAAACGTCGTGAACATCTATGATTGCCTGCAGGCCTAGTATGTCACTGTATGAATGATTCGGATCTAAGTGTTCTTTACCGGGGGCGAGAGGAGCACCCACATATAGACTCCGTTATTATAGCTCATTTCTATCTAATTTACACGTTGTGATTTACCAAAAATCTAGACCCTAGTTCCTGATAAAGAGACAGCGAGGTATACGGAGTCGTCCACGACTGAAGATACGCCACATCAGAACAGAGCATACCGCGGCTTCTCCCCACGAGCCGGTTTTCCCGAGTCCTCGACATGAGGCGTGTCGACAAGAGCAAGATCAAGATACGAGTGCGGTTAAGAAGCCGCTTCCGCGTCGGCATCTTCTCCGCCCACGGAGGTAGCGCATGGTGTACGTTGGTAGGCTCCATCTGAGCGGGAGATTTGCGCCAGGAAGCGTCTGTGCTGTGCCTGCATAAAGGCAATGACTACTCAATCTTCAGCCGGATTTTCTTGAGAACGTCCTCCCAATTAAGCGATCCGCGCTTACATGCGCACCGTGGATGTCTAGGGAGCCGGCATAGGGTTAATCAGTGATCAGAAGAGCACCCCGCCATGCTTAGAACCGGCTGGTCAATTGGTAAACTGGAGAGTCGGATATGAAATTAACGAGAGCAACGACCAAGCCACGAGTGGAGGGACTTAGTGGCGCGCATACACGAGCGCTTCGAGGGATTAATCAGCCTTCTTTGAAATGGCGACTATCCTCGAGGAAAAGTAGTGATTGTCTCCTTGAGAGGTGAGACGAGAGGCTGTACAAAAAGACATAACACGTCATCAAACCACCAAGAAAATTTGATGGACAATACTGATTCATTAGTTCTCAGAGGCCGGGAAGTAGGGAATTCGAATAGGCTCCTATTAGATGTAACATATGGGGTCGGAGGAGATATGAAAGAAGAACCGTAGAGGCAGTGTAGGTCAGATGTGAGCAAGGTACGGCCGGCATGTGGAGAGGATCGAGGAGATATTATTTGCGTAACGCAGGTTGTGGGTGAATCCCGCACGGGACGTAGGTTTGACGAAACGCTACATGAGGGAGGTTAGACAACCAAAGATGCACCAAAACGAGAGGATGCAAGAATACACGGCGGTGACGTTTATCGGGAGAGATAAGGCCCATTCGGTTGGTTTCCCTGTCGAGTGAACAGGAAACTCAACTTTGACTCCTGATCCCCAAGACCGCGATCTATGCTCAAATTTGGCTCACGATTAGGTGTCATGAAAACATGCAATAAGCTGGGTGTGTCTTGAGCGGCATCGGAGCAATAGCCGTCGTGGCAGGTGAAGTGGTAGGTGAATGAAATCCTCGGCGCCTGGCTGAAATGAACGCAAGACTTGGACTAGTCCAAAACTTGTTTGGGACAAGGTCTTGTTGCAACAAGAAGGAAACGTGACGCTGGCCAATCATAAGCGTCTGCAGACGCGGGCGAGTTGTTTTCCTCTGTTTGCCCACACGCGTCGCCAATTTCCTCAGACTCCTTCCGCGTCCTGCATCCGCGTTTTACCTTCGTGAACATGTCAAAGGCTATCAAGGGTAGGGCTCACCTTGTGGTGCGTAAAACTGTTTGTGCCTTCACAGAAATTGTGCTCATCATACCTAGCGGCTTATAGTACCTGCAGGCAAGGCCACCCCATCACCCCCCGTGGGGCCAGCGCTTGGTGCGCGAGGAATCAAGTCGATGGACTTTTGCAAGGAGTTCAACGCCCGTACGGCCCACATCGAACCAGGTGTACCCGTCCCAGCAAAGATATCCGTGGAGGCCGACCGCACGTTCACCTTCGTCACCAGAACCCCGCCCACCGCGTACTTTCTCAAGAAAACCGCAGGCATAGAGAAAGGGACTGGCCGCGCCGGCCACGAAACGCTTGCGACCATAAGTCTTAAGCACGTATACGAGATAGCGAAAATAAAGGCCACAGATGACCATCTCAAGCATCTCAAGCTCGAGGCTATCGCAAGGACGGTGGTTGGAAGTGCAAGAAGCTTGGGGATTCAAGTTGTGCCGTGACAGGTCATACGTCCTACGAGTAGCCTATGGACAGGTTTTCATTAGAACTGTAGAGGTATGTCGGGTAGCTGATGTGCTATAGTAGTACCCTCATAATAACAATTATTCACTCGGCTTCTTCGCCATTAGCATACGAATATCCGTGTCAAGGGAGACTCTTCAAGGGAACAGCCTGATCGGTGCTTCTCAGTAACACCGTTTACAGAACTTAGTCGGCTCAAAGAACCTTTCTACCTCAAGCTCCATATTGTGCTTCGAATGAATATCAATGTCGGCCATCTTTTGGAGACACCGAGCACGAGGGGGAGGAGGACAAGGTTAGGTTCGTTCATAGCAAATGAACGGTTTGATTTCATCGAAGACGAATGGCGAGTCCGATGCACCGAGATGATCTTCTATAGGCTTGTTTCCGCTATCCAAGACCGCGGTTTCCTATTCAACGTGGGCAGATTTAGGATTTCGTCAGATCAACAACAGCAACTTGCTGATTGAAGCTGAGGATATACACGAAAATTCCTGATTGCCAGCCCCACTGTACAAGTTGGGGTGTCGTTGAACATGCAGCAGACACGCCTTTACCTCTCTTACCGCATCTCTTCCGCTTGCCAGGGGGAACGTCCTCCTTCAGCCGTGTCGCAGATCCATACTTACCATTTTGGTACTACCTCTCGCCGCATGTCCGTAGTCGCAAGATGCAACGTCCTCAGTCTCACTTCTTCTGTCTCCAGCTGATGAGCATGACCCATAATATTCTCGTCCACCCTTCTCATGGCAAAGGCTTGTCTAATTTATCCACCTTCTGTGGGGCATGATCACGCCTCGCTTCAATCTGAGCATGGGGTCCCGTGGCCAACTTGCTTCTTCCCGCTGACAATCTTTACCTGTTGGCTCAGGCATACAGCGACTCTGTTCGCCGGACGCAATGGTTCATTCATGTTGGCCTCGACCGTCAATGCCGCATCGGAGCAATGCTCCACACCAGACGACATGTTAAGCGTTACATCTGGTGTCGGCACGTTTTCTGCCTTCAACGCGTCTTTATCCGTCAAGTACACCACGTTTCCGATCGCGATATTCGTGCATCAATTTGACACCTACGCCGGTTTACTCATGTTATCAAAATCCTCGGTATAAAACATGTCGCTTCCACCCCGTTTCCCCAGACTGCTTGAGATCAGTTCAAATAGGACCCCCTCCCCCACCGAGTCGCCCTACTACTTCCTCCTTCCCCGATTCTTCTCTTCGTCTACACCCCTCCCTAATCTCTATCTTGTGTCATGGCCGACGAAGTTTTGTCTTGGACCAACCAGGATCCTCGTGAAAGCCAGCTCTTCAACTCCTGGGGAGTTCTCTATCGCTTCCAGGTGGGTTCACTACCTGTTCTGCATCCGTTGCACAGCCTAAGCAGAGGGAACAGACTATCGTGGGCCCCAATGGCCAAAGCGTGACGACCCTTTGGAGGACGGTGCGCGCTAACAAAGAGGACCGCGTCGCAAAACTCGAGTGGGCGAATAACGGTGGTCTTGGACGGGCAATAATAGGCAAAGTATGGTTTCCAGCCCTCCAGGACGGTCATAATTCTCATAAGAGTCTCTCAGAACACGGTTCCAATGTCTGACCTTGTCCGCCCTGATGCACGCTACCCGGTAAGCACGCGTCACAGCAACCGCATGGCTGTCGAGATTATCGGGACCTCATCAGTAATTTTTCCTCTCACTCAGGGTTCCCGGATGTTTAACGGACCTGACGGCCTTGTCTACCGATGGAGACCTAGCGGCTCTGGTCCAGACACGCTGGTATGTCTCGGGCCACCTCGTGTTTTGACTCTGCTCCTGGCGGGGTTCCGATCCTTTCCCAGTGTTTCAACTGGCTAACCTTACTGGCGTAATTTCTCTAGCTTGAAGACTCTAATGGCAATGTTGTCGCTTTCTTCCGACCAACGCGGCCAACGCGTTACCAGATCGGTGACGTATACGGCGAGCTTCACTTCGTGCGGAACGCGGGGGCTGCTACTATCGTGCGTGGTTTCGTTCATCCGTATCTTGACGTTGTGTCTCTAATTTACCAAAAACTTCTACGCTCGCCAGATGCATCCCCCGATTATGGACACCGTCACAGTGACGGCCATGCTCTTCCGCTTCTGCGCCGCTTTTGGTCTCTGAGAGATCAAGACAGCTTACTCTTTGTCGCTTTTTATCTGGGCTCGGACGATACATAGCACACGGATACACGCATTGCCATCCAGTAGCCGGACTTATGGCCGGCTGCGCGAGGAGGGTGGCGGTAATCTTGCACCTGTACAAATATTTGACGCACAGCAGCTCGGTTTTCTTCGAGTTCATCTCTGTACATACCAGTTTCTATGCATCATCTTCTTTAATATATCTTATCACTCTTCACATCTCCTCCGTTTGAGGGCGCTTCTGGGCCTGAGGCCTTGATCTGTCTGCGGCAGACAGAACTCTATAATAAACGGATAAACGAGCATATGGCGCACCGAAGGGTGGGGTAACGTAATGGCAAGCGCTGAAAGGGGGAGGTAGACGCACTCACAACTGACTCGGCGATTCAAGAAGTGATCACAGCTATCGCTTAGATTAATGAACGACATCGGTCCCGGCCCGGATCGATAAGCTTGTGTTTGTAGACCTGTCGCAAGTCCTGTCGCCACCTGCAGCCACCCGCCGGCAATTTCCAGAGATTCGGAGAGTAGCAGTAGTGCGATCTCGATTGTAGCTTTCCGAGTGATCACTAGCACTGGCGAAGGTGGAGGTCAACAGCATGGTACCGGCCGCTCGAGTGGACCTTCTGTGGACCACCCTCACGTGTGCCGTGTAAGTTTTGGCATCTGCCTCGAGGCGTCTCGCCCGGTCACGCCGCCAGCTCAACCTGTCTCACCATTGGAAAAAGAGAGAAGGTTTTGCCGACACGGCTGCTCTTGGTTGCCGCACACGTCATGGGGCAGACATACGCGGTTGAAGATGTGCGGTATTTCGGATAGACTCGAGCCTACTCGAGCTATCGTTACGCAAGATCCCGCCACCCGATTCAAGCAAACCCAGGGCCACACGCCCAACTATCCGTACCACCTTGCCCTATTCGTACGAAGATCTGAAATCTGATTCGATCAGGCCTTCATCACACATTCTGTTGGGCAGAAAGATCAGGGCAGGTGAGATGAACAACCAGTTCTACAGTTCTGTCTGCCTCGAGTTACGTACAAACACTTGATCTGCCCCGCCTCATATCGTCCAATAATCCCCTGAGCCCTAGCGAAGCTACATATGCCTACTCGACATGATGGACGGACAGGTGATGTTCATGCAATCTACAATTTTGACTTTTCCTCCTCTACCCCAGCCTGCGTGACCCCATCGACGATCTCGTCGACCGTCCGAATGACCCACTCTGTGCCTTCGTCCGTGGAAAGCCAGGTGTCCTCTTCATTCTTCCCCTCAACATTTCGTGCCTTGAGGAGACCAAACACGTGTGACGTCAACTGCGGTCCAACGCGTCCCTCCGCACGGAGGGTTGCGATCCCCACCACGCTCCCCAGCGCACGAGTAAGGTTCCCCTGTTGCGGTGCGGGTCCTGGGAGGGGCGCAAGGATGGTGCCATAGGCCAGGATGATGAACGCTGTATCGTCCCGCGAAGTCGGGAGCGTGATCGGGAATCAGGGCCGGAGGAGATGCGAGAAGCATGCAGAGAAGGAGGGCAAGAAGGGGCAAGAAGTCAGTGGTTGTTCAGAGAGTCGTTTTCCACATGCGAGCGGACTAAGATCCGGGAGAAAAGAAGGGATTACACCGGCGCGAAAAAAACGAAGAAATGCCAAAACGCCTTAAGGCCTCCAGGCTCAGACCGAGCCTAGCAGCCGGGTGTATTTGGACGGTCAATAGAATTTGGAATTGAGATAAGATGTTGGAGATCGCAAAGATCAAAATGGTCAAACGCAATGATGAAACGGCCCGACAATAAGGTCAAGGACTTTAATCAGGAGCAACGGCCTCAGAAGTTGGAGTCTATATGACAGACGAGGGTGCTCAATCTCTCCAAATCTCCGATCCAGGATTAGGATGGAGAAATAAGGAATTAGAATTTAGGCGCGCCCCGCACTGGAGTCGTGCTCTGCCCCGGGATTCAGTAGACCCTGGACAACCATACCATGGCAGGCCCGGAGCCCTAAGGTAATCCGCAAAGGGCCATATACAATGTACCCATTTGAAATAGGCAACGAAACGTTGACGGGCAGGTTAAAATGTTCATGAGGCCAAGGCCCATGGAATGGAGAAGCAAAGAGACACCGGGACTAAATGTAAGAGAGGGGAAGACTCACTGATGAAATCAGGATGCAGCGCCCCAAGCTTGTTATAAAGCTTCACAGCGTGAGGCTCGTAGATAGAGTTCCAGAGCGCCATTCCACGTTCCTTGGTCGCCTCGACGTTATCGGGCGTTGCAATTCTGGGCAAATCATACGTACATACAGCGAAGTGTGTCCGTTGCTCAAGGAACGTACCGAATGGAATCCTGTCTCAACTCAGAGTAAACTTCTGATTCTAAGGCATCCTTAAGGCCGGTGAGGGAGAGAATAGTCTAAGCGAAGGAGACAACGCCATGCGCATATATGGGTTAATGTTAGTGTTCCATTCTACCATGTGTGAACTAGACATGATGTTACCCTCGGAACGCCGACAAAAATGACGCTCTTGAGGGCCGCCTCGCGCATGAGAGCAGCGAGCCGAATGCGTTCGGCAAGGGAAACGACGTTCCCTGAGTTTCTGTCCCCTTGAGTTTGAGAGCTGGAGTTGGGGAGAGAAGCAAAGCGGTAGAGATGTCCGACGGCCGCCGGGCGGTTGATAGTCATAAGCGCGCAAGTCTGTTCGTGTCCCGTGTCAGCTTGGTGTCAGCCACATAACTACCATATTTCGAAAGAGAAAGGTCGTCGGAAGTAACTCCGATACGAAGTATTATACGCAGCTTTCACGGGATGCTGATCATAGTGCCATTCGGCGCGTAAAGGGGATGGGTGCTCACTGCAAGAACCAGCCAGCCATTGTCTGCACCTCGCTTTTGGGCGTCTGTCCGAGTGCGCTGGAAAACGCGATTGAGGGCCGCCACAGGCGGGCTTGGCCAAGCCTCGGGCGTACGTAGAGTCAGGAGATGCTTGATTGAAGGTGGGAGGTGTGCAACCATAGTAATGACGTCAACAAGCGCTCGTATAAAGCTGTCCTAGCAAACGGAATTGTTCTGGGAATGTTCCAACAGTGAGCGAGCACTGAATGATAACCAACAGGTTGTGAAACGAGCTTACTCGGACGTTCAGCGCTCAACGCTGGATGTGATTGTAGGTGGAAGAGTACCGTGGAATCTAACAGTGACAAAGTCACTGCTGCAGACGGGTAAATGTCGGGCCGCTACTCCGTTCCGCCTGCGCGATTCCGCAAGTCCGTGTCGCGCGTCCCCGTGACCTGTAAATAACAGCCGCGTCCACGACCTGCACGCGTACCATCACAATCGAAAGGTGAGACTCTAAGACAGCCTCGACGCTTATGCGTGTTCTTGAAGGACCGCACTTCTCCAGTGAGTTCAAACTCAAGAAGTCAAATCCGTTGGACCATGCGAACGGTATTAATGAGTTACCTACTAAAAGCGTGATGCGTGCGCGTGGCGTGAACACTGGACTCGTGCCAGTAAGTACTTGTTCGTAAGGTATTATTATCCCACACCCACACCTTTGCAGTAATAATCCGACCCCGGGTGTGGGGGTTGAACTCAATATGCCCCAGCACCCCAAACCCTCTCCGAACACATCGTAACGCGCACGAAGTCGTTCTGATCCGACATGTTTCCTACAGACATCTTATCCTCTTCCAGCACGCCCCTGGGTGGTACATCATGTTTCCGACGACATTCCCACAAACCATTTTACCTCCGGTGGCCCACATCCATGACCATCTATACCGCCGGCCCAAGTCCTCCAGGCTTTCACTATCAGTCGCAAGTAACGCAATAAATTGCAATTCAATTCAAGAGCTCAGCTCCACATCCATCACATGTTTCCGAATACACAAGGCGACGGCAAGCCGTGACCGAGACACCGTTGGTATCATGATCGTGCTCCAAAGAAAGTACCAATGCTAGCAAAAAGGTTGAGTCTAAAAAGTTAGGTCATGATATACTGTCAATACTAGTCCGTATTACCATATACCACTTGTTCCATGAATTAGAAGATGAAAATTGAGGCGAAACTATCACTCCAGTCAATGAAGGGTATAAACGGTTTGTGACTGCATCTGGAGCATATCACACATGGACAGTGCCAAGAGCGCGAGCTCAACCGAAGTAAGAGTAAGCGAGGTCGGTGGGCATGTTGTCAGCCGTGTTGAGGAGAGCGTTCAAGGTGTTGACACCCTGGAGGTCGTTCATGACACCTACACAGAGTTAAATCAGGAAGAGCCGGTGGGATGATAAATCGTAATACTAACCGAAGGGGAAGGCAGCCTCCAGCCAGGGGGTGCCATTGACCCAGTCCTTGAGCTGAGAGGCGAAGCCCCAGATCTCATCCATGGAAGCCTGACCACCGTCGCCGGTGAAGTTCTGATCGGCGAACTCAGTGATCCAGACGGGCTTGCCATAGGTATCGTAGAGCTGCTGAGCGAAATCAATGCAGTTCTGCGCATCGGTGGTGTAGCAGTGGAAGGCAATGGCATGGACGGTGCAGTCGGGGCAGGTCTGGAAGAACTGCTGGTACCAGTCAAGACCAGCCTGGTCGTTGGTGCAAGCAGGGGAGATGAGAGTGTAACCCTGGTTCACGAGAGGCTCGAGGTACTGGCGCCAGAGCTGAGCAGCCGAACCGGGGGACATGTTCGACTGACTAGGTTCATTGGGCCTGAGAAGAATAATATCAGAATTGCATCAATTGAGAAACAAGGCCATGTGCTTACTCGTTGGGACCAAGAGCATACTTGGCGTAACCGGCAACGACGGTCTGCTGGAACTCCGAGACTTGGTTCCAGCCCCAGACCATGGGAATACCCTCAACACCATCGGGGATGTTGGAAGGCAGGGAGGGGGACCAAGTGTAAATACTATATGATGGATGATTAGATTGTTTCCACGTGTGATACTTAGACGGACGTACTATCCAATGTTGCCAAGTTCGGCGAAGTTGTTAAGCCAGCTGGCATCACCGTTGGGCCAACCGAGACCCCACTTCTTGGAGTTGTTGGTAGCAGGGCTCGAAGAAGGGGAGGGCGCAGCAGAGCTGGCTGAGGAAGCAGGGGCCGAGGAGGGAGCAGGGGCCGATGATGTGGGAGCCGGAGCAGACGTAATGGGAGCCGGAGCCGAGGAAGTGGGGGCAGAGCTCAAAGACGAAGAAGGGCGGGGCTTGCAGGAAGAACCGGAAGACTGGCGCTTGCGCTTGGCGACCGCGTCGTGGCCACGAGCATGGTGAGCAGCTGCTGCGTGGCGGGCGACGTGGCCACGGTCGACGGAAGTGGCACCGACAGCCTCGAAGGACGAAAGAGCGAGGACGGCGAGAGAAGTGAGAGAAACGAGGTTAAGGAATTTGGATGCCATTGCGATTTTGCAAAGCAAAGAGCGTGAATTGGAAACGAATGTGTGCTGGAGCGAGACGACCTCTAAGGACAGCAAAGGGCCTGAGCTGGCGTTGTCGAGTGGGAGAAAATAGTGGTGACAACGGTTGACGAGAGACGGTCTTATTTTATTCGGTGGCTTGCTGACTAATCATCGTCGGGCCTTCAAACGCACGGACCACACGACGGGGGCTCGCAACCGCGAATCGCAGTCCAGAATCGGCTGCAGGACAAACTAGAATAGAGTCTGGGCCTGCCATAGCAACCTCTGAATCTCTCCGGCCAGGGCGAGCAGGTGGGCAGGCACAGATAAGCAAGGGTCTTGGCGGGTACTGTTGGCAGGACATTGAGCAGCAGGACAACAAGGCAATGTTTTGAAAAGGAGGCCATCACACACGCACAAGAGCATGCCAATGCCTATAATACGCGTTTGAGAATATCAGAATTATTAGAATTGGAATTCACCTTATGTACTCGTGCCATGAGAAGCGGCCCAATGAGGCAGGACGCTGTGCCAGTATTAGAAGTCGATGTCTGGTCCCGCGTTTTTCCTTTCTTCAACCACCAAGTTCTCTGTTACGAAGACTTTTCTGATCGCAGGTTCATCACACTCCCCCACTCCTCGTTCATCTCTCTCCCCTTTCCTCTACAATGTCTGACGCCCCGGCTCAAGCACCCCAAGACGTGCCCGCCACGGAAAACGCTCCAGCTGCCGTAGTCGAGGACCCCGGCTTCAAGGTACCCACACTCTCCCTTCATTTGATCGCGCTCTGTAGCACCATTGCTCACACGACGACAAGGTCTTTGCAGGCAACCTCGCGTATTCCACCACGGACGATGGGCTCAAGACTTTCTTCGCACCCGTGCAGGACGAGATGTGCGTCAACCCCCGTTACCTCGTCTACACAGCCATAGACTAACCACGCCTCCCGCCCCCCTTGATCACGTAAATGATCGTCACGCACCGATCTCTTCTCTTTACGTCCAAAAAATGCGTCCGAAACGCGTTTCCCCATCAATAGCATCACTGCACAGGTCATCCTCCGCGGCAGACGCTCTGCAGGCTATGGCTTCGTCGCCCTCCGTACTGAGGACGCGGCCAAGAAAGCTGTCGAGCTCCTCGACACTCAGGAGCTCGACGGTCGTAAGGTGATTGTTGAAATCGCCAAGCCTGCCGAACAGAAGGACAAGGAAATGAAGGAGAAAAAAGCCAAGAGGCGCGCGGGTAGGCGTGCCCCTAACAAGGCCGTCCCCGGCGAGGTTACGGACGCTGAGGCCAACGGCGAGGCTAAGGCCGATGGCGTCGCTGATGGTGCTGCCGCTGGTAACGATGCGGACAAGCCCAAGAAGAAGAAGAAGAAGGCCAGCGTAAGCCGACTTGGTCCATATATGCGCATATATCCTAATCATGTTGATAATTATCTAGCGCAAGCCCAAGCGTAAGGCTGCTGAGGGCGCTGAAGGCGAGGCTACCGCTACTGAGGGCGCCACGACCGAGGGCGAGGCTAGGAAGCCTCGTGCTCGTAAGCAGCGCACCCCTCGCACCAAGCGCGAACCTGGCGAAGAGCCTGCCGGCGAACCTTCCAAGACCATGGTTTTCGTCGCCAACCTCGGCTTCAGCATCGAAGACGACGGTCTGTCTGCTCTTTTCACGGAGGCTGGTCTCAATGTTGTGACGGCGCGGATCGTTCGCCGCCGCTGGGGTAAGCCTCGCAAGAGCAAGGGCTACGGCTTTGTCGACGTCGGCTCAGAGGAAGAGCAGCAGAAGGCAATCGAGGTGCTTCAAGGCAAGGAGGTTGGCGGCCGTGCCATCGCCGTCAAGGTTGCTGTGAACACTCCCCAGGAGGAAGAAGAAGAGAGGAATGAAGACGCTGATGTTGATGCTGACGCTGACGCCGATGCTGATGCTGCCGTTGTTGAGGAGAAGCCCGTCGAGGCCGCTCCCGCTACTGCTTAAGCGTTAGAAGACCTTCTTCTTCAACCTCCGCTCGTTTGCTCCTTTCGCTCATTACTATCGCACCTTACGACACGACATGCTCCACCCCACCTCCTTGTGACCCTCGTTCACGCCCTTGTAAACCCGTTCAAGTTCATTCGGACTGTGTTGTGTCACATAGCGACTTTTGTTCATTTTATCGTCAAGCTCTCAAGTTATGCCGTCGCTGTGTCAAGTTTCACGTTCAAGTTCGGCCCCATCTATTCGTCCTCTTCAATTCGATGCTTCAAGAAAACCTTTCCAGCTTCAGCAGTATCCCAACAAACCTCTGTGTATGCTGCTCAGCGGTTGTAGATACCCATGAGCATGCACATTGACGTACTGTTGTCTAGGAAGGATGGGTGGTTCGGTTGCCGTTTAGACTCCATACGTGATTCACGCTGCTCAGAAAAGTTAACGTTACTCTTTTTTTCTACGGTCATATTGCTAGTACTGTGTTCCCTGTAATAGTGATATGACCATTTCATGTTTGTTATGATCCAGGTTTGAAAATTCATTGCACGAACAGATATGGTTACAGTCTCTAGTGTGATACAAGAGTTGCGGGTCCCACAGTCGTGAGACGACTTTTGGATTGTGTGATCGCTCCACAGAGATGTTTTGACGGAGTTGGGCGAGTTGGGCATAAGCTTTGGAATCCAACACGTGCAAATAAAAGCCGGCACGTTCGGCTGTACCAATTCCGTCACCCCCATACGAAGCCCTCCTCCGCTACAAGCAACTTGCAAGTAACATGAACTCGAGCAGACAAATCCTTCGCCTTTCGCGCTGTGCGCCCAAGTCTGGAACCAGTCTCGCACCCGTCTCACAATGCCGCCGTCTCTTTTCGTGGCATGCCTCCCGGTTAGCTGGACACACTCTTGCAGCATCTGTGCCGGCACCAACACGTTCGCGTACTCTTGCCTCCCCGTGGACGAGCTTTTCAGCTCGGGCTGCAACTGTGCTTCCCGACGGAACCCTTCAAGGCTCTCGGGCTTTCAGCTCGTCGCCGGCACGGGGTGCGGAAGAGAGCCCGGATCCGTTCTTCGTTGCGCTTCGGAGGACCAAGCTGCACGACCAGATCGCGAGCAGCCCGGAGGCGATGGCGGCACTCGGCGAGTTCAGGAAGCTGATGCTAGAGAAGGGTGAGCATTCCTTCTGCCCTGGCTCGTCTTCTCTGTTGCTTTGTCTTGGTCGTGATTATATAAGAGAAGTGTGGCTAACTCGGGCGTGTTGTGTAGGCTTTGACGCGACGAAGGGCATGCCTTCGAAGTTCCAGCTATTGCAGCTTGCTGCGAGCGCGGAGTTTAGGACGGCTGCTAAGAAGGTTATGGAAGAACTCAAGAAGGTTGGCATAGACGTCAATTCGCCGGTGCGTTGTCAGGTCCTGCTTGGACGTGTGTTAGCCTCATTGACTAACGCCTTATTAGGAGGCCATGCAGACGTTGTTGCAGGCACAGAATATGGAGCAGGGAGATGGCAGCAAGCCCAAGTAGGGTTATTAATTCCTAGGTAACAGGGCTGAAACCCCATGTAACTGGTCGCCCACTTGAGTTAGAGCTTTCGTCCGGGGATATAGATCCCTTCAGGGCAATGTACACACACTCAGGCTAATTTGAACTTCTCTCAACCACCCGCAGCAAGATCCTGATGAAGCCACAGCTCTGACGCAGCCCGCTACTGACCAATCTCTGGGATCAGACAGGCACGTTCAGTTCCACTCAAGAAGGACCCCATCTTGTGATGTTCTTTCCAGCCATTTCCATGTAAGATCTTCATCAGGAGATACCGCCATTTCGTTGTGTAGCCGCGCTGTTCGCACCACAGCCATCTCCGTGTCGGTGCTCCCTGGGTCAGATTCTGGTTCGAAGGTTACCACCCACTCGAAGTACCGGCGCACGAAGACGAGCACATCCTTGGCTGCGTCGTCTCCCTCGCCTGAGGTGGCAGCTCTCTCAGGTCCGGTGTCCTCGAATGGCCCGGGCGGAGGTACTCGTACGACGGGGAGCTTGAGTGTGTGGAGGCGGGAGTCGAAGAGTGCGAAGCGGATCGGAGGGCAGCTGTCCGGAGGTGCATCATGATGAGGAGGATGAGCACAGCGTGATGCGGGGCGAGATGCTTGCCTTTGTTCTTTGGACGTCAGGAATGCGAGGGTTCCTAGTACGTGGACGACGAGCATCAGGTACGAGGATACGGTCCATCTGATGTACACATGGGCAAGAGGAACGTGTCAGGCTGCTCGCAGAGGCGAGTTTGGGCTGCACGTACTCGCTGTCTCGCCAGCCGTCGAGAAAGTACGAAGAAGGTTCGTGAAGGACGACGAGGGCAGGTGGGCCGGCCAGCGTCATTTTGTTGTCAAGGGCGCCGTGTGCGTCTGTGCGGAGTGACAGAAGGAGCGCGGCAAGCTCGCCTGGTGTTGCAGGGTAGCTGATCGTTTTTCGCCGCGAGGGCAAGTCCAGCAGCGGTGCGAAGCATGGTTGTTTTCAGACGCGTTGATAACCAATTCGTGGTGGGTCACCATGTCGATCCACAAGAATACATGAGAACTGGCCAGCGCAGATGGAGAATTCCGACGCACAAGAGCTGCACGCCACGAGCGAGACCCATGACGCGTCCTGTGCCTGCCTCGTCGCGCACCCATGTCGGAGCGCGCTGGACGTCGCGGAGCCCTGCGAGCAGTTTCGGACGTGAGGGCGAGATGATAAGAGCATGGTGCTGAGCGCTGAGGCTTCTGAGCGACTCTGTGTTCGGGGCGCTAGTACTGGCGAGCTCTGCGAGGACCGAGATACAGAGGTGTATTGGCGAGGCGACAGGATATGAGCCAAGAACAAGGAGTCTCTCAAAAGGAGGTAGACGAGGACTCGATTCTGAGGAAAAGAGACTGGGCATTGCAGATGGTGACTTGTAAAGGGGCTTACACTCTGTTAGGCAGTCAGTTGTTTATTTCTAAAGCTCTTGCCAAACAACCGCTTGCACTTCCCCTCCTGCCCTAGTCTCCTGTTCTCTGCTGCCACCGCGTTCACGCACAGCCCACTACTAGGCACACAGGAGCTCATGTCTCGTGCACAAGGCGGCAACCCGTCCGCGGACTCGCTCCCGCCCTCGGCGCGGGCGATCGCGCTGCTGCTCGCGAGCACGCCGACGGTGCAGGACGCGCAGCCGGGCGTGCTGCACCAGCTGCTCGAGCTCGCGCACCGGTACACGGCGCAGGTGCTCTCGGACGCGCAGGTGTACGCGGAGCACGCGGGGCGCTCGGGCACGGGCCGCGTCGAGATGGACGACGTCGTGCTCGCGATCCAGGCGCGCGTCGGGTGGGAGTTTGGCGGGCGGGTGCCCAAGGAGGTGTGTGTTGCCACCTCTCCGTGCTCGTGTGGTTTTGCTCTGCGTTGTGCGGGCTTTATTTCTGCGCGACTGGGGTGCTTTGAGCACTCTCGTTTGATCATTCTGAATGCTCTTGATTGTACATATGTCACTGACGCCTCCCGTTCGCAGTACATTCTTTCCCTCGCCTCGCAAGTAAACGCCACGCCCCTCCCCGCCGTCCCCGAAATATTCGGCGTGCGCCTCCCGCCCGCCGGCGACACGCTCACGTCCGTCAACTTCGACCTCGTGCCGAACAAGCCCCCGCCCAGCGTACCGCAGTACGACGAAGAGGTCGAAGAGGTCGAGGAGGAGGACGAAGAAGAAGAAGAAGAAGGAGCAGAAGACGGCATACAAGGCGAAGAGGAAGAAGAGGAGGAGGAGGAGGAGGAATACGATCAGAAGCCCATTCCCGCGCCCGGGTTCGGCCCGCCGAGAGCGCAGCAGCGGGAGGAGGAGGAGGAAGAGGAGGACGATGCGGATATGGAGCCGGCGGCGATTCCGATCACGCCATCGGACGTGGAGATGCGCGCGGGGACGGGCACGCCGGGTGTGGGCGCGCCGGTCGTCGCTGGTGGGGACGAGGAGGCGAGCGAGCACGGGGATGGGGACAACGAGGACCTGTTTGGTGAGGAGGACGAGGGTGAGGAAGGGAGCAACGCGGACGAGGCGATGGAGGAGGTGCCGACGCAGGGCAACGGGGTCAAGCGGAAGCTTGTGGAGGACGAGGACTACGACTAGCGCTCCTGCATGATCGTGTGGTTTGCGCTGTTTACTTTCGGATGTTTCAAAATATGTATCATATAGGTCTACGCATAATATACTGACGAGCCGACAAGCCCAAACAAAGGGAGGGTACGCATATAGCATAAATAAGTAAAACCCTAGGTAGGAGGCGAGATTCGAATGTCCTATGGCTTCGCTAGTGCCATAGCGAGTAGTATAATGATGACCGTCAGGATAATGATAATGGTCATTGTCCAGGCTAAGCGGACGTAGGATAAGTCAGCTTCATCAATATAAACACAACTTATTGGCGACGCACTTTGTTGTCCAAGATTCTCAGGTATGCTGATGACGCGCAGGGTGTTGTCTGCACTAGCCGACACAAGGAGCCGCGAAGTTGGGCTAAAGCGTAGAGTTGTGATTGCAAACTCGTGGGCCTTTAGAACAGAGCATAATGGCTGCGAGTAATTGTCCGTCAGTATGACTTGACAACGCTTCAGGCAGATTGAAGACGTACCAGTAAACTCTGCGAGTCGAACACGCCCACCGAATAGTCCTGGAACCCAAGACCAAAGAACTTCCCATCCGCACTAGACGCCCTTAGTCACTATCCTTGAAAGCCATAAACTCTAACATCGCACACTCACCTCACATCAAAACACGTCGCTGCGCCTTCGCCAACCTTTCTGTTCTTCACCATTTCCCAAACCTCCCCGCTATCCTCCTTTTCCCCCTCACCCTTCTTCTTGAGCTTCCACACGCCGACGTACGTCTGCCGCTTCGCGACCTTGGCCCGCGGCGCGCGTGGGAGCGTCACGTTCAGTACAGCGTGCAGCGTGTCTGGGGCGCCGGGACGGAAGCGCGCCGCGCGGAAGATCACGGTGCTGCCCTTGGGCGTCGTGGGCAGGGCGGGGACGCCGAGAGTCTGGAGGAGCTCGAGCTCGGCTGTTGAGGTGCTGCTGGAGGACGAGGCGCCGTTGGGCGAGAGGGAAGAGGAGGAGGATGCGGTAGGCGAGGATTTGTTCTTCTGTTTTCCCTTCTTCTTTGATTTGGAATTGGGGGATGGGGAGGGAGGCGGGGAGGTTGAGGAAACGGGGTCGGGGAGGGCGTAGACGAGGATGTTCTGGGAGGTGACGAGGATGACCTGTGGCAGGAAGGCGAATTAGAAGGAAGGATGAAAGATAGAAAGGATTGGATATACCCTATCATCGGTAAAGGACGAGTCGTAAATTCCGCCGTTGGCGAGGTGGATCGGGCTTGCTACGGGGTTGAGCAAGGGATATGAAAGAAGGGCGAACTAGCAAACAGAAAGTGAGGATGAGGTGGTGGTGAAATTGGAGTCATGTACGCACGTCGCGCTCGCCTGCTACAGCGACGAGAGTTCCATCTGGGGAGAGTACGGCTACTTTCTGCGAGACTTGTTCAGGATTTGCTGGCGCGTGGCTGTGCGCAAGCGCGACATACCTGGTAGTCATCCTCGCTGCTCGAGGTCAGCGTCCCACAAGTCCCTCTCGGCGCTATTCTGCGGGTAATGGCTGAGTATAATGGGTTCTGAGGGTACGTGCCAAGTTGCACGTGAAAAACGGCGAGATAGGACACACGTATGTTCAGCTCCCTCAATGGCAAAGACGCGGCAGTTGTCGTTCTGGCCAGTCGATATCTTCTGTGCAGAGCTGTTGATGCCGCACACGAAGGTCTTGTTCTGAGTTGAATGACGCGTAAAGTTAGTGGAAACAGCCAGACCAGACGTGTTGAGGTGTATATGCGTACCTTCTGAAGTGCAGCCATGCTCATGGGCGCATCCTCATCTTTGTCGAGTTCGCGCTCGCCAAGGAGGTCGAGGTTGCGGTCATCTGAAACGCGGTAGAGTCTCTATACGGGTGGGGGAGATACGTGTTAAGTCGAAAGTTACGACGGAATGTGGATGGAAATGTACGAACGAGTCTGTTCTTGATGCCCGTGCGGGATGCGCCGCCGCCACCGCCGACGACGAGTTCGTTGTCTGCGACGAATGCGGAGGAGAAGACGGGAAAGGCGGGGAAGGAGTGGGAAGTGTGTTGGACGCGCATACGAGTTGCAGTGAGAAATGGGGTGACGGCTATCGAGGTCTGACAAGACAAAATACGGACAACGTGCCTGGCACAGAGCGTGCGGGAATAAATTGCCTGATTAGTCGAGGATGACGCCGTTTATCGAGGACGAGGCGCTGGTGTGTCCTCGGCCCTAACTCGGCCACCCCTCTCCATCGCAGCTCAGCCTGCCTCTGGCCACGAGCAGCTGCACTACCCACTCAGCCCGATACCCACTTGCCATTCCTTGCACGCTCTCTCACACCAACGCTAGCTAGGCCTCCGCAAAATCGCAGTCAAGCTTGCTCTGAAATCCCCGCACATAACCTTTGCTTCCGTTTAATATTCAGAACCCGTCCTCGCATCGCTGTACTCCTCCCTGTGCCTTTTGCTGATCGCAAGCATCGCGGACCTCTGGACAACGTCTCCCTTCGACCAAACGATCAAATCTGCTCACCAAGTAATATATATTATCTATATACTATGGCTCCACCACTTTTCGTGCTCTCCAGCGACCTCCCCAGCCCCCTCGAGGACCCCTCCATCTACCTTCCACACCTCGACATCCGCACCGCAGCCGGCATCACTGTCGCCGTCATCGGAAACATCCTCATCTCCCTCGCCCTCAACCTACAGAAGCTCGCGCACAAGCGCCTCGACCGCAAACGCGCCGCCGCCAATCGACATGCGGCTTCCGCCCTGCAGCGCGCCCGCTCGGGGAGCATCACGCCCACACAAACGCAGCCAGCTGCCAACGGTTGGGCATCGCAGGAAGCCGTTCCCCTCTTGGGCGGCAGCAGTAGAGCGCAACCACAAAGCAGCAGCGAACGATCGCTGCTCTTCTCGAGTTCGGACTCGCATCTTCCTTCCATCACATATGGAAGCGGCGGCGGCATCACGCTTGGGCCCGGGGACGAGCCACGGAGCCGCAAGACAAGCCGCAGCAGCAGCAGCGTGATGGGGCGCGGTCGGCGGCGCTCAGCACTCGCAGCCGCGAAACACGGTCGCAAGACGAGCCTCGCCACGCGTTTTTTGCCCTTCCGTGCCTCGTTTGGCAGCGGCGGCGCAGCGGCGCATGACGGCGAGGAGCCTTGGATCATGCCCGTCGATGTCGTCGAGCGCGGAGAGCGTGGGCCCCTTGTAAGGGAGGGGAACGGCAAAGCTCCCGCATCGATGGAGGACCTCGAGGAGGGTGAGCACGAGTATCTGAAGTCGAAGCTGTGGTGCGTGTTTGAGTTCGCCTGTGTTTCATGTTCATATCGTCCATGTCGTGCTTCATTAATGTGAGCCATGGAATGTGAATGCTGATGTGTATATGAACGGATGTAGGTGGCTAGGGTTTGGGCTGATGAACGTGGGCGAAGCAGGCAACTTCATCTCATATGCATTTGCTCCTGCCTCTCTTGTCGCTCCCCTCGGGACGGTGCGTGGGCGGTGCCTTGAATATGTTTGGAACACCACGTTGACATGAAGTGACTTTGTGATATGCTCTGGCTCCGGATCTATGGTGGCTCCGGACCCACAGTTCGCGTTGATTGCCAACTGCTTCTTTGCTCCACTACTGTTGAGGGAACGCTTCCGCAAGGTACGGTGTGCCGAGACTTCTTACATTCCTTTGACATCTGACCCCTTGATGTTCAGCGCGATCTCTTTGGTATTCTGCTCGCCATCATCGGCGCCGTTACCGTTGTACTTTCATCTCCGTCATCGGATGAGGCACCGGTCCTGACGCCGCCTGCCCTCGTGAAAGCCATATGCGAACGCCGCTTCGTCGTGTTCTCGTTGTGTTACCTGGTGGGGGCCATCGTACTAGGCACACTGAGCCGTGGTATGGCTGGTCGCCGGAATGTGCTAATCGACATCGGCCTCTGTGCTATATTCGGTGAGCCTTTGCGTCATACGTACCTCTGTACCTTGCAAGGAGAACGCGGAGCTGACTGCAATCATTGGGGGGTCGAATGACATCAACTTGCGTACCTGCGTTCCATATTAGGTGGCTTTACGGTCCTGGCAACCAAGGCTATCTCGACGCTGCTGACCAAGGAATGGTTCAACATGTTCAAGGAGTGGATCACCTATCCGCTCTTGCTTGTGAGTATACGTTGTCCATGCGTCTAAACGTGTATGCGCTCGTGCGCCACGCCATTGGTTCGGGTGCAAGGCATGCAATGTATCTGCATCTGTGGTCGAAAACCTATACTTGGATGATGGCATGCTGACACGACCTGACCGGCTTGTTGGTTCTAGGTGCTCGTCGCGACGGGGATATTGCAGATCCGGTATCTCAATCGGGCGCTGCAGCGGTTCGACGCGAAGTTGGTGATCCCGACGCAGTTTGTGCTGTTCACGCTCTCGGCGGTGACGGGCTCCGCGGTGCTGTACGGGGACTTCAACCGGGCGACATTCCACCAGATGGTCACGTTCCTCTACGGGTGCGGGGCGACGTTCGCAGGCGTGTTCGTGATTGCGTGGGCGGCGCCGAACTCAGAGGACGATGAGGACGGGCAGGCTGGTAACGCCTCGGCATTGGCGGACGGTGCTGGGCCTGTCGGGGCGGCGGACATAGGAGCGCTCGGGGGTAGTGCTAGTGCGAGCCGTGTGGGGAGCGTATCGAGAGCGGGAAGCCGGCCGGTGCTGGTGATGCCTCGGGGAGCGCGGGAGACGCCTTTGCTGAGGAACAAGCCGAGCGCGGTGAGCCTGGTCGGGCTGTCGCCGGCGCAGCACCTGCTGCTGGTGCATACGCCACCACGGGATCGGGAGCAGAACTGGGATCAGAGGGAGGATGATCGGGACGGAGAGAGCATCGGGAGCGTGCGGGGAGGGCGGCGGGCATGATGTATGTAGTTGATGGATGACATAGCTAGCTTGTTGTATCCAAGTGGAATACCTTTCATCATAAGGGCCAGGCGTCGGCGAGTGGGCCGAGTGGTAACGCGTTGGGAGTCTGTTTCCTCGGCGCCCTGGAGAGGAGATGGAATGAGCTCAAGCAGGGAGGCATGACGTCAGGAAGCGGAGCTTAGTCAAGACTCATAACCTACATGATAACAAGGTCTTTTCGGACACGGACCCGTTCCTATCTTCCCGTCACGTTCCCTTTCTTCCACTGCAAACCCTCGGATTTCTAAGTCCAACCCTCCAACTAAGACTACTGCCAACATGCCGGCCGTCGTCGACGCATTCAAGAGTGCGTCCCCCCAAAGTTTATCGTCCGCAGCAGCCAGCTCATTTCCTCTCACGGCCTCTTTCCTAGATCTTATCCGCAAACATCAAAACCACAGACAGCCTGACTCCGATCCCCAAGAATACACCCGCTCCAATATCGCTTCTTTGTCTTCTCCTGACCAATCATCGCCACATCAACCCCAGCAACAGCAGCAACAGCAGCAGCCCCCAGCACCTCAGGAGCCCTCGCAAAAGGAGTACCAGATGGCCCCTTCGGAGCATCATCAGCGCGAAAGCACAGACGCCCAGCGGCCCAAGATGCCCACATACAAGGGCCTCGAGAACTTTAAGCTGCTCGAGAAGATGGGAGAGTGAGTCTGCTCGTTGCGTTGTTGCTTATCGCTGGCGCTTGACTCATCGTACTCCACTTTTTTCATCACTCGCACTCAGTGGTGCCTTTTCCAATGTGTACAAGGCAAAGGACCTTACGACTGGCAAGAAAGTCGCAGGTACGTGCTTATGTTGATTCATGCATGGATCATCCATTAATCACAGGATTGCGTCTCGCCTGTGCAGTCAAGGTCGTCCGCAAGTTTGAGCTCAACTCCCAGCAGGTTAGTCATCCTCGTTACTAGGCCATTCTCCACCAGTTCACGTGGCCCTTGAACCCCATTCCTGTTTGTTGTGTTTTCTATGCATATGCTACCCTGTTAGGCCGGCGAGAGACACTTGAATAAAGAGTTCAAGAAGAAGCCGCGCGTAACAGAGGTAAAGCACTTTGCCCGTTTTTTTGTCCCGGTGTTTGGATTTTCGATCTGGTGTCCTGACGCCGTTGTCCATGCCCGCAGCGCGCCAACATCCTCAAAGGTGGGTGATTACTCTTCGCTATCGATGATTCCATATTGACGCCTTATCCTCTTTTCCCTATCAGAGGTCCAGATTATGCGTGGGACGAACCACCCATCCGTCGTCCGCCTGATATCTTTCTCGGAGTCGCCTGAATACTACTTTTTGGTCCTCGAGTGTGAGTACATTTCTACCATTGAGTTAACACCCCCCAGTACGGGCGCTCCACAGGACAACGATGCTTACCATTCGGCCGTTTTAGTGATGGAGGGTGGAGAACTTTTCCACCAGATCGTCAAGTTGACGTACTTTAGTGAGAACCTGTCTCGACACGTCATTCTCCAGGTCGCACAGGGCATCCGGTATTTGCACGAGGAGCGTGGAGTAGTTCACCGGTGCGTGTGCCTGACAGACTCTTCCTGAGACTCGATTTTCTGAGTATTTATTTTCAACTGAAATTTTAGGGATATCAAGCCGGAAAATCTGTTGTTTGAGCGGATACCAATCATTCCGTCTAAGACCCCGGCACAGCGCCCCTATGACGAGGAGAAGGAGGACGAGGGAGAGTTTACGCCTGGCGTTGGCGGAGGAGGCATTGGTCGTGTCAAGATTGCCGATTTTGGTCTGTCGAAAGTTGTCTGGAACGAGGAGACGATGACGCCATGCGGGACAGTCGGATACACCGCCCCCGAGATCGTCAAGGACGAACGCTATTCGAAGAGCGTTGACATGTGGGCCCTCGGCTGCGTCCTCTACACCCTCCTTTGCGGCTTCCCACCGTTCTATGACGAGAGCATCAACGTCCTTACTGAAAAGGTTGCCCGGGGTTACTACACCTTCCTCAGTCCATGGTGGGACGACATCAGCCATTCAGGTGAGGAGCTTCGTTGGTATTGCTGACATCATTGGCGCCTAACGATCAATGTGTCTGTTTCCGCAGCCAAGGACCTGATTCAGCATCTCCTCTGTGTTGATCCTGCCCAGCGCTATACGATTGACGAGTTCCTCGCTCACCCATGGTGTCATGCTGCGCCAGCTCCTCCGCCTCCACCAACACCACTCGCATATAACCGTGCGCCACCCCTCGATTCACCCCTGCTTGCTGCAGCGCGCGGGGGTCTTGTCGAGGGCCGCTCGCCTGGTCTGGCTGTGCTCAAAGAGGCGTTTGACGTCACTTATGCGGTGCACCGCATGGAAGAGGAGGGCGCAAGACGGAGAGCCTACAAGGGCCGAGGAGGTGCCGGCGTTCGCGGGAATCTACAGGGTCTCAATGAGGACGATGAAGACCACGTCGATGATGAAGATGTCATTGAGGATGCCAAGGCACGCCACGGCGAGGTCGACGTCCCACATGCCGCCGGAGCAGGCGCGAAGGCTGTCGCGAAGCGCAATGTTGCGCCCACGAGTCACGTTGAACGGAGTATCTGGGACGGACGCGCAGGCACGCGGGATCGAGGCCGGCGGACGCAGGGCACGAAGGGTTTCGAGCTGGATATCGACAACGCGACGCTGCTTGGTAGGCGGCACAAGCGGGTTGGTGACAGCAACCTCAAGAACTCAAGTCCGCTCGCGCGGAATACGGTCACGCCCTCTCGCCATGAGGACATTCTACCGCCAGGTAGTCCGATGCGTATCGTATGAGCGATCGGTGGTGTCGTGTACGACTGCTGCATCCCTCGACTGTGCCAGTTTTTCGCTGGTGTAGTGTTTACCGGGTCTGTTCGTTGTTTGGGGTCCGGACGGACTATACCCCCTTCTTGTACTATCACTTCTCAACCCTTTCGCCTCCTCGCCTCCCCCTTGTCTGTCGCCAGCTGCGGACATTATCAGCTGTCGCATGACTCTCATATCGCATATATGGCACCCGCACATCGACACTGCTCACATCGCTTCCCGATCTTCTGGCTCATGTTACAGAATGTTACAGAGCACCGCATATAGCCATAACCCACGCATATCGGCGTGATTGAAACGCCTTAAACCATCAACATACGCCCGCCCGCCCGTACGCATGCAGCCCATACGCTCTGTACGCCGCGCGAGATGCAAATGATATACACACTCTGCTCCATATTTGCAGGGAAATAATAGGATAGTAATCGATACACCGACCGATTCGATTCGAGAGCGCGATTCGATCGGCCTCCGCGAGGTTCGTTCGGTGCGCTCTCAAGGCATTGTACATTTTACTTTGTATGATTAATAGCTTGTGTTTTATTTTCTTGCCCGTCTGTTGCAATACATGGTGCTTTCTTGACAACATCATTTCCTATTTTTCTCATGTCTGTTTGAATGCCATTCTACGATCCTGCACGCTTGTCCTGCATTGCTGTAATTATTTGACCGTCTGATTTTAATATTTGGGCTTCTGGTGCCTCTGACTAGCCTAGGGTCGCTAGGATCATCAGTCAACATACAGGATGTTGTACTCTCCTATGCATCTGGTGCTTAGCTATCACAAGCGACTACTTTAAGTCGATACAAGTACTCTTTATTTCATTTCCTCCAGGCAGAGCGCTTCCTCAGAAACACCCGAAAGGTTCAGCACGTACTTTCCGGCGAAAGTCATTAAGTCTTAATATTACTATTGAGAGGTATAATTAGCTGGTACTAAAGTACGACACTTCGAGCCCGATGCCCTTGATGGGCTTAGACCGACTCGAGAGATCTGACACGACACCAAGGCTGACGAGAACCTGTTTCAGGCGGCCCTCCCACATTAACGAGACGTTCTAGATTTAAAAAGAAGAAGAAAATCCATAAGGCGTGAGCTTCTGTGCTGTCGACTGGTTTAGGTAAAGTGATGCAGTGACTCACGTTGCTGGTGGAAATACGGGCCTTGACGACGCCTTGGATGTCGGAATAGGGTTCGTCGGCTTTGACGAGCGGCAGGGGCGGGTGCCCGGCCGCCGGGACGTTCCCGATGAGATTCAGCCTATGTTCGGTGTTCTTGTTATTGTTGCTTTGGATGTCGCCGCCGAGAAGACCTTCGGCTGCTGAATCCCCGCCGTTGCTTTGGCTCTCGCTCTGGCGGGCAGCAGAGGACGAGCGCCGCATCCACCACTCGAGGCCCATCGTCCACTCGCTGTCGTAGCTGTAGACGTTGAAGTCGAAGCGGGAGCAGAGGGCGAGGTCGCGCGATACGCGCGCTGCGTACGCGGCTGAGAGGTGGCCCATCATGGGGTTGAAGAGCGCTGTGATCGTCGTTGGTGGTTGGGCGGGGAATGTGAGTGGGGGTGAGAGCGACTGCGGAGGTGAGGATGAGGAGGGAGATAGTGGTGATGAGCCGGGCGGTGCGAGGGATGAAGAGTCCGTAGATGAAGAGAGTGGAGAGGATGCAGGGGAGGGTAGTTGGAAGGAGGGCGGGGTTGCGTCGGGTAGGGTTGTGAAACGGATGCCGGTGGACACTAGACGTGAATTTTGTTTTAGTAAATAACCTGCGTTTTTCTAAGGGACCAAGGCATACCTCCTGCACTTCGTTCTTTAGCACTGACGTAGAATTCAGCGCCTATGGATACACGGCCTTTCAGCCCGCCTCCCGTTGCATCTTCCTCGTCCACACGTTTCACGCGTGGTTTGGGGCTGGCCGCTGCATCGTCGGTCAGTCCTTCGGCAATTTCGGGCATGACTGCGTGCTCGGTTGCAACATTGCTCGACGGGGAGGACGTTCGTCCAAAGTTGTGCAGGACCCGGGCGCCCCACATACCGTCCTCTGCACTGTACGTCCACTCGGAGCACCACTTGCCGACGTCATGCTGCAGGCTGAACATCAGGTTGCTGCTGCCGCTCTTCTGCGGATTTCGAGGGTCGGATATAGCAGCTATGAGCGCCTGGAGGGTCGGAGTCAGACGAGCAGAGTAAAGGGCATCCAGGCGGCCGGTGGGGAGGTATAATCGTCCATAGAGAAGGTAGTCTAACATATCCTCTTAGTCGATTATAAGGGTCCTTTGTTAATATAATAAACACATACCACGTTTATGTACTTTCTCTCCAGCTTTCCATTCTCCCTCATAGTCGTCTGTTGCTGGTCGTTTCGGTTGATCGTAGACACGAAAACGCTCAATCATGTCCTTGAGGTGGACATCACCCGAGTTCTGGACATTAAGATCGCAGGACGTGAAAACGTAGCCTATCGAGCCATTAAGAGAGGGCATAGCATTCATCGAGTACGATGTGTTGAACAGCGAATTAGGGGACTTGGAGATGGAGAAGTGAAGTCCCCGTGGTATGGTAAAGTCGAGGATGGCTGCAAGGCAACGTGAGTTACAACGAAAGCGTGCTGACCCTCGGGCTACTGACCATTGGACGAGCGGGTAATGTTGGCGTAGAGGTTGTCTTCGTTCCATCCTGTTGCCTTGTAGTAGCACCTAAGGACATAGGACGCGAACGGGTGCATGGCAAGGCTAGGAGCAGCGACGCGCCGTTGCCGAACACACGGCGGACTCGAAATGGAAGGATTGCCATTCCCGGTAAGAAAGAACACAATCTCAGTGTCGCTTCGAACCCCCTCCGTCTTGACCTTTTACGACCAAAGTCTCGTCTTCAGTCCAGACAGTATAAGAAACATAGCCATGATCACACTCTCAACTCAGAAATTTGGTGATCTGCCACCCGTAAGTGTCTTTTCTCGTCTACCTTGTGCACAATTTATTGACAGTGTGTCATAGGAGATCGAGTTTACCTGACGACGAAGTTACGACCCACGACCTCTTACGAATCTCGATGCCTCCTCACATCAAACGGCCTCATAACATCATAGCATTCAGAGTCAAACCTCAGCCTGCTCAGCCGCACCTTCAGCCCCCGATACATCTCACTATCGATTTTACGGGCAAGACGATTGTTGAGTATATCACTGATGTAGTGGGTAGTCTCTCGAAATTCGAAGAATGCTTTGACCTGACAAATCATTTAGTCTCATCTCGAGTGAACTATCCGACCCTCGAGCTACGTATGGAAATCCTCTCGACCGACAAGATCGCACTTCAGGATCTTCTGTGTACATTTGATTCTTTCTCTCTGCTCCTGCGCTGAGGAGCTAAGCAACACGAAATCGCGAAAAATCTTGATCTTGTTTCCTACAAAAGGAACATATACATGAATCTATCTGATTTTACTCGCTGAAGGTCGCTACGTGCCGTGATCTGGCCGTGTCGATCCCTGTCGATCGACCCAGAAGGCGAGCTGCCAGACCCCCTCCTGAGACTACGATCATGCGCTTAGCTGCAATGTTTCATCACATCACGGGAGTGGCTAATTAACGGCACCATGCGGAACTGCTCTATATGCCTGGTTCTAGCCTCCGGTGAACACCGCAGGTTCATGGTCTCCTCGTTCATCCACCGTCGCTTCATTCCGACCGAAAAGCTCTGACGTCTGTGGCTATCCTTGCGAGGGACTGACCGCTCGGGGAGCTTCCAAAGTGAAATAAGGCAAACACAGGGCCGGATCTTCTCCGGTTATCTTCGAGCAGACCCTCTGCTGATGGGCCCTCAGCCTACGTCACTGCCTGTGTGGTCGATTTCTCGAGGTCTCACTTCTTCTGGCTAGAACCTTGACGCTTCGACTAGCGCTTATTCCAGGCTCCTCCGGTCTGCTAATAGCCTTTCGTCATCCTCGAGAAGCTCGAGTTCTTCCTGCTTCCTCGAGGATTCGAAGTTGTTTCACTTTCCGGATCTCTCTATTATTCCATTGTGGACCCCATCGGCGCTTGACATAATAGCATTCTCCAGACTCAAATAGGCGTCCAGCTCGTATCTTTACCCTCCTACTTTGAGCGTTATCTGTGTCACTCACCCACTGTCCATCCTTTCTCCATACCACTCATTTCTGAAAGCGACGTAGACAATGCCCAAAATTGCCTACGATACCGTGCTCTTTCGAGTCAACCCTCAACCTGCTCGCCCGCAGCCTCGCCGTGTTGCACCACGTGCGCCTTCGGTATCCGTTGAATCATTCGCGGAAAAGGTGGATAATGATAGTGTTTATCGCTTGACTTGTACTCACCATAATCCACCCAGGAAACCATACCCGAGCCCGAGCACTTCAACGAGAAGGCTTCGCCCTCAAGCCCTTCGGATCGTCTGCTCGCCGAGACGAAGGAGGCCCTCGAGCTGCGGGAGCTTGAACTTGCAGCCCTCCAACGCAGAGCACTCCAGTTCGAGATGGATGCTGCATTCTACAAACGGGAAGTCCAGAAGGCACGGTTCCACCCGTTCAAGGTCAACATGCAGATGGGCACGCCCGCAGAGGCTATGCTGACGCCCGATGTCGCCATGTCGGTGCACCCCACCAATCTGATATTCCGTCAGCCACAGGCACTAGGCTGGCCGCCGCAGAACTGATCTCCGATGTCGCAGGTTTTCAACACGGACTAGGGACTTTTCGTCGACCGTACATTATTCACTCTCTGTTTTTCTCCTCTTGTTTATTTCACTGGCACAGCTTATTGTTTGACTGGCAGCTCTCAGACCGAACTAGCTTCTCATCGCATCACACAATCATCCATTCCCGATTCCATTCCACTGCTGCTATCTCGTATGATTTTCTTAAATCCCTGCTTTGATCTGCTCTGGCTCTTATTTAGTTACCGAGGAGCTTGACAATTTTTTTCTGGTAGATACTGCGAACCGACATATTCATTCCGTAACTGTATTTTTATACGATGGCCACCTTCGAGCTCTGATGATGATCTATACTCCCCTCGCGCTGCATTATAATATATACACGTTTTCCGATGTCGGGTGTCCGTGTCCATGTACACCACTGCGATGTACTACAACACAGAGCACAAGGAATTGAAACCAGCTAGGGTGTCATAGAAGACATCAAACACGAGATCCCGGCTGGAGGGCACAGAAAAGTCAATCTTGCGCTCCACTTGCACTGCGTGAACTATCGTCGCGTTCTTGGACCATCCATCGAAGAATAGATCGACAAACAAATTGAAATCGTTGATGTTAAGGTGGATATGAACAACAAGGTCATCAAGTATAGCGTAGATTGGGCTCCCTCCCAATGGGCCAATGGGATCGCGAGTCGTTGGACCATATTTGACTACTACTGAAGGGCTAAAGACGGAGAGGGGCCGAAAGTCTACGCATAGTAAGCGGCGTTGAAGCGTTTAGGACTTGGCCAGGACGATTTAGTTTGATTCATCGTTTTAATGTCCAAAAGGGCCAGAGCAGATGGCCAGGACGATGCTCAGGTTGAACCCACAATGGTAGGAAGATTTCAGTCTTTGTTGATCCCCTTCTTGAGGTTATCATGTTAAGCAACGTCATGTAGTATTGAGAAGTGAACGGCAAGTGCAGCACATCCAATACTGGACACAAACTTGACATGTTGAAGACAACAGTTTGTGCTAGTGCTACTAGAGTACTTCGGCTTTTCCACGCGATACAGCAAGTTCTGAGACGCATATGGTTATCGACGCGACCGCGATGCCTTCCTTGTCCTTCCTTGTCAATCCACACACAACACGCGTGCCCTGGGGTAACGGGCATACTTTTACAGCAATACAGCAATGTCCGTTATAGTCGACGATGCTCCATCAGCATGGCACGAGCTTCCAGAAAGCCTCACAGGTTACTTATAAGGCCCTGCCTCGACCTAGTAACAACACAGGACTTGTCCTTTCCTCGTCTGCAGACATCGATTCGGTTCCCTAGTTTTCTGCACACTCCCCACTGCAACCTGTTTCCTTACTTCGTCAGTATTCTGCCGCAATGACACTCACCTCGCTTGGCTTGAGAGCAGTTCGGACGGGGGCCCAAGCCGCCGGTCAATGGGCACCAGTTCCATGGATAGGTCCTGTTGCCGTCTTGTTGGTGACCATTATAGATATCTGTAATCAAGCTGCTTCCAACAAGTAAGCGTCCATTTTCTCCTGTTTCGGTTAAGCTTCGGTCCACTGTTACAATATGGCGTCCGTAGACCCCTTGTGTTGTTTTGTTGGGTCCATTACATGGACTGTTATTGGACACGAGGCGGTTTCTCCTTAGTGCCACAGCATCTGACAGCTTTTTTTGCTCTCCCCAGACATAAACTCGCGCAGCTGCATCTCAGATGCCAGCAACTTGTGATCGTCCTCCACGAGAACGCGGGTGAAGATTCCGAGCAGCGCGACAAGTATATCAGCGAAGTCAAAAGGTATTCAGGGTTTTCGCGAAATGTTGGAGAGAGATCAAGTTAACCTGTTTATAGCACATTAGCAGCAATTAAAGACAAAGTGGAAATGTTTGCATCAAAGTCAAGGGTGTCTGCTATCATAGCCCAAGATGAAATCTCCACTTCGATTCAGGATTGTCATTCAGCGATCACAGATTGTCTCGCTCGTTTTCATGTGAGGCTTAGCCTACCTCTTTCGTTTTCTTCCGTTGCTGATTTACTTTTGAAGCTCGCCGAGGCGATACAGTCATCTCAGTGGAGAGAAGAGTTCGACAAGATGCAGGTGCAAGACCGTGCCGACTTGCACAAATTTCTCTCGAGCTTAGAGAATAGCCAAGAAATTATCCAAGCTACTCAAGGGCAACAGACTGAAATGATACGTGAGATCATGCAAACGATGCAGTCGGTATGTACGTTTCGTCATTTACGCTGATATTATTAGTAATCTCTCTTTTTGACCAGCTCCTTCCTCCTCCTTACAAAGAAGGATCCCATGATCGAATCGAGCGCGAGCCGGCCGACAAGGGTATTGAGCACAATCTGTGGGCACTCCAGAAGTCGAGTGGTCTCCTTCTCGCGAATCCAGAGTTGAGCCATGGCGAGACTCGTCGCACAAGTGACCTCCCAGTTAGCGGCTCCGGGACCATGGACGTTTACGAGGGTCTTTACCTTAACAAAGAGAAAGTCGCCATCAAGGTTTTGCGAGCTCTCCATCGTAGCGAAGACAGCTTACGGGTACGTCCGTCGAATATCAGCTTTAATTGCATCACTCATCCTGTTTCAGCGGCTCAGGCGAGAAGCTGACGTCTGGCGCCAAGTCTGGGAGATAGACCAGGGGAGGCGTATCCTCCCACTCTATGGCTTTGGTCAAAATGAGGGCATCTTCCCCTACTTCGTGAGCCCGTGGCAAGACAACGGTCATATTCAAAGCTTCCTCAAGGCGAATCCTGAGCATGATCATATCAAACTGGTGTGTGCATAAGTTTGATGGCATTCTTTATCTCACCATTAATTATAGGTTCGTCAAGTTTGTGAAGGCATCCGGGTCTTGCATCATATGGATCCCCCGATCGTACATGGCGACCTCAAGGGCAAAAATGTCTTGATAAGCAAAGATACTACACCTTTACTCTCTGACTTTGGTTTTAGCAAGGTATGCTCCATGATTTGATGTGATTGGACTTATAGCTGACCATGTCTAGGTCGTTGAAGACATTAGCGGCGTCATGCTTACCATGTCCACCGGGTATGTATCTACGTATGCGCTTTCATCATGCAAACTCTCATACATGACGTCTTATAGGATATCGAACTCCCACCGCTGGCTAGCTCCCGAGCTGAGCTTCGACAATGGACGGATGACGACTGCTTCAGACATCTATTCACTTGGTATGCTGTTTCTTGAGGTATGTTTTCGGACTTTAAATCAGCCTCAATACAAAACCGACTTTTTATATTAGATCTTGACTCACCACGATCCCTGGATGGAGTACAGGCAGACGACCCATGTCATCGTACAGGTTGCGGACGGAGAAACCCCAGGGCGCCCTCGCGGTCCTGAATATTCGTCGCGAGGCCTCAACAATTATATCTGGAAAATCATGAAACAGTGCTGGAGCCGGGAGATTGTTAAGCGCCCAAGCATTGACCAACTTATTGAACTTCTGAAGGACTGGAAAATTGACGCTGATGAGGATTGATTGCCTGAATCTGAGCAACTTTCTTCAACTCATATCGCTCCTTAAATCTGCACCTTGTTTTCTCATCGTTGATTATGTTACGAGATCTCGCACACATTGTTTAGTATTACCATGATGTAATCGGTCCTAGTTTGAAACCAATATACATTGTATTAGCCTATCAACGAAATGGCAGTTGACTCGACAAGGTCGCGAATCCCCTTTCTTTTGATACAAAACACAAGCATAAATGCAGACAAGCAAAGGTAAAGCAAGAAAGAAATCCAGAATGACAGCAAGGTATGTTTATAACAGGGTATCAAGCAAGGTGAAAACTAGAAAGACATAGAAGGATAAATTCTTGTTTGCAAATATTACTGAAAAAAGTTCGCGGGTAATGTTGATCACGGTCGAAGCAGCTCAACGTTTTTCTGCACTAAAGGCCGTACTGATTCAGTCCGAGGAGTGATTGCGCATTTGAAGGGCGCGGGGTGACTACAAAGCAGAAGAAAACATTTCCGTCACTTAACATTGGAAAGACTAGCTGAATGACAAGACACACGTTATGGACCCACCAACCGTTTCAAACTTAGGTGTGATTTCCAGACCATTCTCGTCAAGGGCTTTGGATATCTTGAGAGCCGCCAGGGAGAGGGCGCATGTAAGCCAGACGGATGCTTCGGCTAGCTGTTGACCAGGACATATTCTGATAGCGAGATAAGTATGACGGACATTAAGACGAAGGCACCAACAAACGTACCTCCTTCCAAAGCCAAAACACGCGTGTCGGGGATCTGTTTCTGGATTAGCGCCAATGAAACGCTCCGGAATGAACTCCATCGGTTTGTGATACACCCGTTCGTCGTGTAGGTAGCTCCTACTCGAGGCTATTAGTGAATGCAAGCAACATCGTGTTTTTCGCAACGTACCAGATATTGAAGATCACATTGGACCCAGCTGGGAAGTGATAGTCGCCGTAGAACTCGTCCTTGTCCACTGTTCGTACAGCTAGTGTATATTAGCTTAAGCATGTTGAGTACCCGTCATAGACATAAGGCGAACGCACTGAGTGGACCGACCACGTTCCATCGGAGCACCTCCGAGACTACTGCCTCGAGATACGGGAGCGAACCCCGATCAGAAAGAGTGGGGAGTCTGTCCGTGCCAACGACTGTATCCAGTTCGGCCTGTGCCTTTTTCTGTACCTCGGGGTAGAGGGTCATGGCAAGGAAGAAGGCATAGTTTGCCGAGACGGTCTGTGTTTGGTCAGGGCGAGCCTAGTGAGTACTAGTGGGGGTGGACACGCACTGTATCAGAGCCACCAAGATAAATTGAGGCCGCTGCCCACTTGACAAGTTCTTCTTCCTCATGCGTCCCGTCGCTGCTCTCGAGTACTCGTTTGGTGAATGACTTTGGAGCACTCTCCGCCGCCTTATCTAGATAAGCACATGCTTTCGGTAGAATATTCCTGGACCACTTCTTACCATCTGCCCCTTGGTAAAATAGTGTGCACGGTCGACGACATTATTAAGAGTCCTGGCGTAAAACTTTGCCGTCTTCTGGAACCCGGCACCGGGAACCCAGGATGGGATGTACCTGACTGTGCCAAAGTGAGCGCAGCTCGGAGCCTGAAGATCATCTCTGGACTGACGGATCGGCATGACGTCAACGAGGTAAGCTCCCGTCGCAGTCGCCTCAGAAAGCTGGCTCAATGCCTTGTCCGCAAGTTCAACGAGTGGGTCGCGTCCTTGCTCTGCGACATCGTATCCATGGGATATACGGAGACTGGTGGCCGCAGCGGCCCTGCAATAACAAGATAAGTATGACATGGTCGCGCACGCGAAGGTCAAGGAGGCAAGGAATCCACTCACCTTCGTACGTGGTACTCTAAATTATCAGGGTTGTCCAAGATGGCATGAACCATTTGCAAGGTCCCGTACGCAACGAAGGGCGTGAACTCGTCAAAGCTCAGTCGAGTGCCTATCTCTTGATGAAAATATTTCCGGTACGTGCGCCAGCGGCCGCCGTAGGGGCTCACGACGAGGGTCTTATCCCATCCACACAGCTCACCGCCCATGATGAAACGCATGCGCGTCGCATATTGGGTGCCGCGCCTCTCGGTGAGATCCTGCGCTACCTCTGCTGAGTTGATGTTGATGAATCGCTGTCCCAGTATTGTAAACGAAGATATGTCGCCTATACTTCCTTGGCGTTGAACAGCTAAACAGTGCGGATAGTACAAGTGGCGACTGACCGTATTTCTTGCCCAAGGCGACGAAGGTGAACCAGACGTTCTTGGATGGTACATCCAGTAAATTGCCAATCAAGGGTAACCCTCTTGGGCCGGGTGGTAGACGGCCACGATTCCGCTTCCTGGTGGCCAATTTGGCGAGGAGGAAGAGGAAAATGGCGCCAAGGGCAGCATCAACTTTTGTGGGGGCAAGCATGGAACATTGACAAGTGATGGGTGTTGCAAACGAGGAAGAAAGTACGCAATAAATGACAGTATGGCACCCCCGTGTTTTTTGTCGGGGTCGATAGTGCTCATGGCAGATAATGGTTATATAATAGGCTGGCTTCGGCTAACCCAAACCACAAGGACCACAAGGAACAGGAACAGGGCCAGCGCCGATCCCACCAAGTTCTATAAATAATTTGTTTCAGGATGCTCATCATTGATCGGCAACTATTTCCTTCGGGCTCACGTTGTCAGAATCTCTGCTAGTTAAAGCCAGCCAGCGCGATAATAGGCACCCATATATTCATCACTGTCTATGGTACAAGTGGTACAAAGATTGTACATCAATAGCCAAGAATATTAGTCACTTACCGATGTTGAAGTCTGAAAATCCGAGCACCGGGGGCGCCCGTAACATGTTCCGACCGGGCAGTGTGGAGCAGTGGACACCATTCGGTAACGCTTGTGTTTCAGAGTCACCCAGAAAAAAAAGCCATGTAGACAGGTTTGACAGCCGAGCCAAAGCTTACTGTGTAGATATGCTTGGGTTCTAGGACTAGGTGAGAAATGAGAGGTAATTGAGATAACCCGGCGAGGCCTCTGGCCAATGGTTTGTTGAACCTACGAATGAGTCCAGCGCTCTTCCACAAGAAAGCAGGGCCCAAGTAGAGACCAAACCGATTGCGGCGTGCGCGCATCTTCGGACACTTGCAACTTGCAACTTGAGACTTGCAGCCCAGGGGGGATACATTATGTCTAGTAGATCGAAACGAAACGACGGCAATGGAACGATTACAAGAAAAGTCGAGAAGAGAAACTTGAAACTTGATTTTTGTGACTATTGGCAACTGAGAACCGAGTGCTTGACTTTCTTCAAAACACCAGCAAGTAACTATTGATAACTTGAGACTTGCGGAAAGGATGACCGCCACATCCACTTCATTCGCATTAAAAATTGATCCTCTTGCCTTCGCCCTTGCCATTGAACTGAACCTTCATTTCGTCGTGCTTGATACATGTAGGCATGGCCAAGACGCCTAGTAGTCACGTCCTGCAGATGGACCATTCGTGGAATCAACCCGCATGGCATCCGGAGCCGAAGGAGCGTTACCGTCATATTCTCTCCGGGGGCTGCTACCCCGTGGAGGGCTGCGTGAGTAGCTCCGACGTCTCCTATAATCAGGTGAGTAGCGTCCGCTCCGAGGCGGAGGGCTGCGACGGTCACGCCAATCACGGCTATCACGACCGTAAGGATCCCTATCTTTGTCACGGTCAGAGCGCCTAAAGTCACGATCACGCTCCCGGTCTCGGTCACGGTGGGAGTCGCGGTCCCGGTACGAGTCCCTGTACGAATCTCTGTGTGAGTCACGGTACGAGTCCCGTCCCTCCCGACCCTCCCGGGCAGGAAAGGTGTCACGGCCTGAGCGACGATGACCCATGTATTCGCCAGGAGTGGGAGCATGAGGCCTATCGGTGACGGAGTAATCAACACGAATGCGACGGCCATTAAGTTCCTACACGACCTTGAGCGCATGCAAATGGCACCATCAGTTGAGTAACTTACCACGCCGTTCAGCTCTTGGATACAGCGAGTAGCCTCCTCGACGGCAGACATCTTGATGAAGCCGAAGCCACGTGACCTGTCAGACTAAGACCGGGTCAATAATTGAAAAAGGGGGATGAGGATGCGAAGACATACACGCTGATCATAGACGATGGTGACCTTCTCAACGCGGCCAAACCGACTAAATTCGTCGTCAAGGTCGCGCTCCTGAGTGCGGATGCTCAAGCCAAAGACACCGAGGACCTGAGTAGGGGTTGGCGCCTATACGTAATGCTGGGTCTCAGTAAAATTTGCACGTTGTGGAAAAGAAACGAACCACAGGAGCATGAGACGGCCGCTTCGGAGGAGGAGACCGACGACGGTACGGGGGAGGGCTCCGGGCAGGGCTCCGGAAACCGTTACTGCGGGCAGGGCTCCGGAAGCCATTGCTACGAGCAGGGGAGCGAGAGCGAGAGCGCCCACGGGGAGCGTCTCTGCCCTCACCGGCTGCGGGAGCAGGGGCATTGTAGGCATCAGAGTAGGGGTCAACGGGGGCTGCACCAGGTTCTCCGTACTGCATGTTAAGAAAATAATTAGCACCGGAAGAGGAAGCAGGGAGGATGGATCGCACCATCGTGGTTGTTGCGGTCTAAGGAACTATTTGCGGTTATTTGCACGCGCCAAATTGAAAGACCGCGGCTTCAAACCTTGTTTGGCCGCGCTGTATAGTTTATACAAGCCTCCGCTGCCGCCTAACAGCGTAGTGCAATAGCAAGTGTCCAGCAAGAACAAGATGGTGAGCTCGACGTCGCTGACGGCCCACAAATTTGCTGACGGTGCTCGGAATGCATAGGGTATCGACATCAAGGATCACCACGTCAAGAAGGCCCAACGCTCGGCTCCCGCTAGTCAGGATCCCTACCTCCTCCTTCTCGTCAAGGCAAGTTCAAGTGATTCCATACCTCGTTATCAGCACCTTGACCTTCCTGCAGCTCTACCGGTTCTTGGCACGTCGTACGGACTCCAAGTTCAACAAGGTTAGAAATCCGGGAATTTGCATCTTATCTCTATTTATTTCGAACGCCAGGCTGTTCTCCACCGTCTTTTCCTTTCAAAAATCAACCGTCCCCCTCTTTCGCTATCAAGAATAGTCAAAGAGACTGCCTCGACCCCTGATCGCGACTCGAAAGTTATCGTCATTATCGGAACTATCACCGATGACGTTCGTCTCGCCACCGTGCCCAAACTCACGATTGCTGCTCTTCGCTTCACCCAGGCCGCCAAGGAGCGCATCCTGAATGCTGGCGGCGAGATCCTGACTCTCGACCAACTTGCCATGCGGGCACCCACCGGCGCCAACACGGTCCTTCTCCGGGGGAAGAGGAACACTCGTGAGGCTGTCAAGCACTTCGGTATGGGCCCTCACAAGCACAAGAAGCCCTTCACCGCCTCCAAGGGCCGCAAAGTGCGTTGCACTTATTCTGTATCTGACATTATGCTAATTCCTTGGGTAGTTCGAGCGTGGTCGTGGTCGCCGAAAGTCTCGTGGCTTCAAGGTCTAAGGGACAGGCCACAAAACGTCGTTACGGCGCATTTGGGAGACATATCGAGAAGACCTTTTGGCTATGCGCATTATGCAATCTGCAATTTCCAATCCTACCACGCTGCTTTAGGGCCTATTGTTATGTATGCCTCCCGCTTATTCATGCCTTCGTGCCTGGGTCTTCGAGCCTTGAGTGTAAAATAGCTGTCGGAGTGAACTTGGGATAGAGGATGACGCTGGCAGTTCATCAATAAGACTGCTATGTCACATTCACTGAGAGTGAGGAATTCAAAGAAGGGAAAGCCAGTAGCCATGGACATCATTCCGTGGCACTGACAACTTGCGAACTTATAGGCCAACACTCCTTGAATTAGCGAAGTTGAGCTCATTCGACGAAACCCTTTGAGAGTCAAACTCAGACATTAAACGTTAAAGACCATCGTTAACTAAGCAACTAAGCATTAAAGTAGTTCTTCGGCTCGTATCGTAAAGAACGACGTAGCAATATATGGAGATCCGTTTATATTGATTCTAGTTTTTTGTAGCTTCTATCTGCTTCTTCATCTCCTCGGCGGCAATCTCTAAAGGAGGCACGACATGAGGACCTGGAGTGCCAGGCATCCCTGGGAGCTTCTCGGGAACAGGAACTTCGGATGGACGCATCGACTTGCACAGCTTCGCGCCTCCTGCATAGAAGAAGACGAGAGTACTGCCAATGATCCAGATACCGTACCATCCAACGCGTGACCACAACTCAAGCGAGTCCTTGACATTCAGGAGCAAGAATGGAGCGGTGATGAAATTAAGGATGATGGCAGTGACAAAGGTCGCGCTGATGTCGTAGATGCGCTTGGTCATTGTCATGGGTGCGCCGGGAGGAGGGAGAACGAGCGGCCGGAAATTGGCACGACACAGACGGGCAGCGGTGGTGACAAAGCCTCCGGAAATGAACGTCATGTAGTAGCCAGCGGCAATGCCATGCTATAAACACCAGTTAGCCAAGGGGAACAAGGTTAGTACTGATGGGATTCCGTACCCAGAAAGCACTCGTGGCGAACGTGAACATGCTGCTTCTGAATCCGGGCTTCTTGCCCTTGGGTGTCACACGCTTGTAGATGCACTCTCTGAGCCAGATGTTGGTATTAGTGTTCCATGAGTCCAAGAGGACCTTGAAGTTGGAAGGGAATTCCACCAGCCAAATGTTGACATTCGATGCGCCTCCCCAGAGTGATTCACCGTTGGGTCCGAAGCCAGTAAAACCGAGACCGGTCAAAATGCTAGCGCCCTGAAGAAATGTAAGTATGCGCCCGCGCAGCCAATAAGCAAGCGATATACCTCGGTCAAAGTCCAAACGGAGTAGTACTTGGTCCTCTCCGAGAAGACACAAAGTTGCCAATACGCAATCCTTTGGAGATCTTAGTTTCTTTCCGAACAACCTGTGAATGGGCTTACCTCCACAGGAGGCTCTTGGAGACAAACCAAGGCTTGAGGGCTTCTGCAGGGTCGAAGTGGCCGCGGAACACGACATATACGGCCAAGAATAACAAACCAACGGCCATCTTGCGGTAAGCAACACGCTTACGACCTTTGGGAATAGCACGTTTCGCGTTTTCAGCCTTCGCTCCAGCAGTTTTATACAGTGTCTCATCGACCAAGGCCATATACGAGGCAAAGTCAAGGTAAGGTCCGACCAGAAGACCGGGGAAATAGAAACTATAGGGACAGATGTATCAGTACTATTGTTAGGGCAGAAATACGGTGGGACGTACACGTATCCCAGGAATTCGAGCAAACTAGGGAACTTTGAAACTCGTTTGGCGAGCTGCCATTTGTCCAAGTCCTGAGTTTGTCAAAAAGTCAGTTTTTTACTCCGTGTGCGTGTATCCATGCACACCTCTGCCGGCCTGCGTCCATCCACAACGTTCCATGCAAATGTTGTGAGCTTCATGGTCAACACCATCTGAGGACCAGTGATGTCCATAGTCTCGTAACCCCAGCTGAAGAAGGACCGAATGACATGACTATAACGCGTGTAAGTAACCATATTCTACAGAGATACTTCGGACAAGTCTTACTTCACAGTGAGATGCCCCATTGCAACACTAAAGGCAACGCAATATGTTAGTGAGCTATGAACACGTAATATATAGCAGTGTTTTACATACGCGAAGACAATCCATGGCATTTTAGCTGACGTGTTGGTCTTCGCAATGAAATATGTCGCGAGGCTGCTCCCGAGCAGCTGCAGGAATCCGCCTGAAAGATTCAGGACTGGAATCAGGAAGAACAGAGCGGCGGAGAGGTTGAAGATATGCTTGAAGCTTGATGATGCGGGTATCCGAATGAAGACGCTGCCCAGAGGGTATGAGACCAGCAAACATGCTATGAGCTGCAAGAGCACAACGTCATAAAAGTGAGCTCGGTCACTTCTCTTTCCATTCTAACGGTGTGTGCACGACGGAATTACCTTGATCTGGTCAACGGATGCGCCGGAAGCGTCGCCGACTGCGTTGAAGAGAGCATCCATCCCTGCTGCTCAGGTGTGCAGACGACTCCTGGAAGAAGAACGAAGGAGAAGAGCGCAAAACCAACGCGAGCGCGGAGGAGCGCGTTTTGAGAAAAACCCCGCCCCAAGGATTCAGGGTATGATTGCCATACCGGGACTACCAGGCTCGGCATGTCAGGGTACATGACAAACGTGCGAACTTTCAAGCACGTTCAGACCGAAATAACGACAAGTTGAGGAGAAATCATAGTGCACACGCAGAAAAGCAAACATGTCCAGCTAAATTCGCATAGTCCAACAACATGCAAAGTGTTCGGAGTAATAGGGAGACCAATCCTCATCATGTACAAACGGTCCTTATTAGTAAGAAACGAACGAATAAACTACAACAACAGTTTCAAACTTTTAGTTCCCCCTGACTTCGTCTAAGAGCCGGCGCAGCCGTGCTTGTGTAACGGGAATGAATGACGATTTCAAGTCTCGCTCTTGGTCAGTCGACGGCTCAGGCCCGCTGCTCGATCGCGGGTTGTACCGTGAGGACATAGTGGACGAACGACTGGCCAACTCAGCAAAGCGGAGGGACTCGCTCACTGAGTCGGTGCTTGTGAAGCCACCGCTACCAGCGGAGTAGGCGCTGTTGCGATTCGAGCCCGCCACGGACTGGGCGGCTTCAGAGCTGAAGTGTATGCGCGTCGAAACGGTGTCGGACGAGTGCTCGCTCGGTGCGCTCGTCTTGGACGATGCGACCGAGTTGGCATCCGAGAATGGGTCGGTCAGCTGCTCGTCGCTGAACTCGGTCGAGTCTGCAAAGGGCGACATCGTTGACGTCGACGCGCGGTAGATGTTGTTCGCCGCAGACGCGTGCGAAGAAACTGGCGGCAGGCTGAAGCGGACGCTCGACCGTCGGACGGAAATCGACCTGGCGGTGGTCGTTTCAGACATTTCGGTTATAGGGCTCAGTGTCGTGTTCCGTCCAGTATGACCATCTTGGTGGTGAGGTTCGTCAGGCGGGAAGCACTCCTCATAGTCTTGAAGCATCTGGCCATAGCGTTGTCGGCGTCGCCGAGCGCGACACCGGAGGATTGCCACTGCGATGACGATCAAAGCAAGTGCACCAAAGGTCGATCCAAGGATAACGCCCAATCGTTTGCTAATAGTCTCTATTAGAATAACCATGGATTGTCGGATGGCAGCAGGACGAACCTCGATGACGACTTGGAATTGTCAGGTTCCCAGCTTCCGGGAATGATGCCCGAAGGTGATATAGTCACAACGGTAGATATCGTCACACTCCCGCTGACCACACCACTGGTGACAACTTCTGGTGTCGGGGAGCCCGTGATGAACTGATGGGGCGTAACCGATCTGGTTGTTGGTAGCGTTGTGCTCGATGCATCTGACAGTGATACATCGGAGCTCGAAGTAGGGTTTGAGAGTGATGCAGATGCAAGGGTATCAGAAGATGATGGGGGACTCAGTGTGCTTGTAGGGGGTAAAGGCGCTTGAGTCAATGGCACCGGTGTAGTGGCTGAGAGAGACGTCGACGCAGGCGGACCTACGACCGGGGAAGAGAGCGTAACCTGGGTGCTGACGCTCGTTGGACCTCCGCCCCCTCCGGCGCTGGAAGTGACGCCATCTTGCGGGCTAGGAATAGATGTTGGTGAAGTCCCTTGGGTTGAAGTGAACGACACAGGCGAGGTAACCCCGACTTCTTCTCCTGTTAGTGATCCCGTTGGCGGGGCGTCCGTCGTCGGCGGGGCGGTAGGACTAGGCGGTTGTGATGTCGGTGGGACACTGGTGGACGCCGGATTACCGGGGGTTGGTCCGACATTGGACTCACTAGGCGGGGCGTTACTCAAGCTACTAGCAGGCGAACTATCTGGGGGCAAAGTGACAGTGGGTGAGCTGGCACTTGTTGAAGAGGTTCCGGTCGGCGAGCTCCCATCGGGCGCGTCACCTGTAGGTGAGCTGATAGGAGGTGTGCTAGCAGATACTGAAGTTTCAGTTGAGCTGATAGTAGCAGTCAAGGAACTGTCGCTCGTTGATGGGCTTCCGGTCGGTGTGCTTCCAATAGGTTCATCCCCTGCAGAGAAGTTAGTAGCCGATGGGCTGGCGGATGCTGAAGCTCCAGTCGAGCTGAAAGCACCAGCCGGGGAACTGCTGCTCGTTGATGGACTTCCAGTCGGCGAGCTTCCATTAGGCGCATCCCCTGTAGGGAAGCTAGCAGCCGATGAGCTGGCGGATGCTGAAGTTTCAGTGGAGCTGACAGTAACGGTCGAAGAACTGTCACTTGTTGAGGTCCCCGCCGAGTAGCTGGTGGATGTCGGCGCCGCCGAGGAGGATGTGAGAGAGCTGCCTACACCCTGATCTAGAGCAGAAGACGGCGTAGGTCCACTCGCGGTCGACGGCGATAAAGAGACCGAAGTAACACCGGTGCCTGAAGGTTGAGAGAGAGTGCTGGTGGCGGAAGGAGCAGCAGTGGTGGAGAGTGGTGTTGCTGAGGGCGATAACGAAAGTGAGGAGGTAGGCCCAGGTGTAGAGGTTGATGGTCCAGGACCTTCGTCAGTTCCTGAAATAGAGGAAGAGAGCGACTGAACTGTTGATGAGGCAGGACTAGATAAGGGTGTCGATAGTGACGAGATACTCGAAGAAGCGCTTGGTGTCGCGCTAGATGTGCTGAGGGACGAAGAGGAATCTACCGACGAAAGCGTGCTCGATTCATAAGTTGTCGAGGTAGAGGGAACCAGGGACGTTGGTGCTGATGTCAAGGTTGGATCTCCAGGAGAACTTGACGATGGCGCAGGAGTGGTCAAAAATGTACTCGTACTACCACTGTTGCCATCGGGCGGAATGGAGGATGATTGGCTTGGTGCAGAGGAACTAGTGGAACTGAATGAAGGAGTTGGAAAAGTGGTTCCTGAGCTGGGTATGAACGTGGATTGCGGTGTTGCGGTCGCCGGGTTTGTTGAATCCATTGCCCTTTGCAAGGCTTGATGAATAGAAACCTATAGACCTGCAACGGCCTCCAGAGGCGCTAAGGCACGTCTGGCCTCTTGAGAGGAAAAAATGGGACTTGCGGCGGAGTTGGACGGCACGCACAGGACGGCGCCGGGGGACTAAAGGAGGGATATAAAGCCTGGGTGGATCGGCAGTTTTCCCGGGGATGATGATGCATGATGCTATAAGGTATCTGTTGTATCGAGGGAACGGCAGATGCGGACCACATGCAACAGCGGGGCGCGTGAAAATCCTTTCGTATTCTCTCAGCCACGATGCAGCCTTACCTACCTCTGCTGACCCACCAAGAATGGCTACTACCTCCCGCAAACGGAGCAAGCATACGCTTTCCGCCATCCTGTTTCCTCGAAGTAAGCACCTCCGTCGGAACCTTGGTCGGAAACTCGAAAAATCACCGCAGTTCTGAGAATCGTAAACTCTGTCCAGCATGACAGACTGCTTCCGTCTGAACAATGTGTCAGTGGCCATGTCAGAGGACCCGCATGAAAAATCTTAATTCAGGCCGGATAATAAGCTGGACTACTGCGATCCGTTGTCACGAGATAGTTGTGATGTCCACTTCGAAACTGTAGGCAGAGGTGATGAGCGTGTTGAAGAAAGCCATTCTCACCCTTCCACTACCCTTCCTAAGGTAGTCAACTTCTTCTTTTCGTCGTATTCGGTGCATCCATCATACCGATGGCGACCACTCCACCTCCTCACCTTCGCATCCTTATCTCTTGCCAACCAGTGGCTTGTTAGCGCCCGGCGATATGTGAAACGAAAATGCTGTGTAATCGGCATCGATAAACCCACAAACGTTCAGCTATAGCTATAAGTTCTATGTTCCCAAAGTAAACAAAGGCAATAAATAGAGTCAACTGTCACCAAGCAGGATTTGCACTGGCCGAGGAGAGAAAAATAAGTACAGGAAGCGGAGCCGAGAGCAAACAAGATTCAGGCATGCATATGCTTTATCGGCTTGGCATGCAACAAAAACTCCAGCGAAGACAAACCTAGGGAACACATCCTACGTTACACTTTCTCCATGCACCGCACCGGAACCGCCAGGTACTTCCCACAGGTTTTTCAAACCCGAAAAATCCCAGACCGGCGCCTGCGAAGCGGCATGGGCACCCTCGATGGTGATCTCCGAGGCGTATAGGTTGAGGTGTGGTCGGTGAACGGCAAGCGCGAGGTGCGAAAGGAAATGGAGAGCAAGAACGAGAAGAACGATGCAGACGAGGAAAGCGATGCGTGCCTTGAACGACAGCTGAGATGGTGAGAGGTATGGAGAGATACGCTCCCGGAACGTAGCTTTCGGCGGCGGACTGAGGAATGCGATGTAGTAATTCGATTCAGCCGATGGCGATGAGGGTGTAACAATGATGGCTGGCAGCGACGACTTTTCCGTAGCCTGCGGAAGTGAGAGGTCTATAGAAAGTTTGGGTTCGGCATTGGTAAGGTTCGAAGGGAAAGCGGTAATCGGAAGTACGGACCCAGAGGGGCTGGGACTAACGTGTAATCGAGTCTTTGAGGCAGACGGTGAAGACGAGGAGCTGGCCGCAGAATTAATGGAATGAGAGACACGAAAGCGGTTGTTCACGTACCACGGCGAGACATGGATGATGAAATGATTGCAATCAAAGCTTAGAAAACAAGACCGAAAGCTTGGGTGTACCAGACGTCGACGGCTGGAGGCAAGGATACGATAGCGAGGTGCTGCAGACAAAAAAGAGCGATATTAAACGAATGTGGGGTTGTTGAAGACAAGGAGCAACGACCGCCGCAGACAGCGAAGTTCGGGCGGGCCTGAGTGGTGGATGAAGGTGAGAGGTGGAAGAGAAAGATGTTGTCCGTAACGACTACACCTGCGTGTGTAATAGCCCCGAGATGGGCGCCTTCTAGGCACACAGACGCGACCGTCCCTGATTGTGCCTCCTCTGACTTTTGACCATCTTCTCAAAATTATCAGAGAATATGTCTTTGACAGAGTCGCCATCATTCAAAACATTCAACAAACCACTCAAGGCCGCTTCGCTTCCCGACGACGAAGCATATGTTCTAGGTCTCACGTCACTCGATAACGTGTATGCTGCGTCGGCGTCATCGCCCTCGAACGAAATCTTTCTCTTCGATAAGTTGTCCCTGCAGACCATTCAAAAGCTCAGGGGACACAACACCGCGACGACCTCGATAAGAACTGTACACGGGCTCGCTGCTGCAGATCGGCAGCTGCTTCTTTCATCCGGGAAGGATGGGTGCGTCAAAGCATGGGATCCACGCTCAAACTCAGTCGCGGTTGACAGTGAGTCTGCTTCGCGGTAATTCATGGCTCTGAGTGACCTTAGTTATTTCAAGTGAGAACATCCGGAGCTCTGCGTCCTCTTCTGTGTTGTGACGCGTCCAGTGACGGATTGACCGTCGCGGCAGGGACCGTTCTCGAGAGGGAAGACGCGCTCATCCTGTACTGGTAAGGGTCACAGCTACTGGGAAAGCAATCATAAGTGCCAACGTTCATAGAAAGGGACCCCCGCTTTCCTGCTGCACCCCTCCGGACCCATGGGTCTACACATTCGGATGATGTCACCGTCGTTTCCTTCCTCAAGCAATCCCAATCCACCCAAAAAATCTTGCTCTCGGCCTCGTCCGACGGCCTGATCAGCACTTCCAACGCCGAGGAGCATGATGAAGACGAAGCAGTGCTGCATGTTGGGAATTGGAGCCGCAGCGTCTCACAAGCAGGATGGATCTGCGGTCCAGCGGGCGCTGACGTCTGGGCTGCAAGTGACATGGAGACCTTCAGTACCTGGTCGAAAGAGGTAAGCACCCATCAGCCAACAGCTTTCATAGCTAACTTTTGCCACGACACAGCTTGATCCTCGCACAGATCTTGACATCCGCAACCCATCGGTCCACACGCAGTCGCGCACATGGGTCACGGACTATCTTATCTCCTGTCAAAACAATACACGATCCTCGGGTGACCTTCGGGTCTTTGTAGGATCAAACGAGTGAGTAGCCTCGCTACTGCGTTACAACCGTTCTCATTGTCGCGCCCACTGTTTTTCAACATCACAGAGGAGACTTCGCTCTGATCTCCAGCAGTGACGTCTATGATGCTAGTGCACCATGGTCCTTGCATCGCGTGTGGTCGGAAGGCCACACTGACATCGTGCGCTCGGTGTTATGGGATGAAGAGGTAAGCCTTCCCTCTCCCTGCGAGAGCGCCCCGGTTGAGTTTAAACGCAAATCTCTTCAAGAATGGTGTGATCCTCTCGGGTGGTGAAGATGGTGGTATCAAGTTATGGAGTGCGCCTCCTCTAGAAGACGCGTACCGGGGGCCGATGGAGGTTGACGATGTTGCCAGTCCTGCACGCAAGAGAGAATGGGATGGTTCTTTGACGTCTGATGCAGATATGGAGGTGGTACGTTATATTAATGTTAAAACGGTCCGGTTGATCTTGATTGCTCTGAAACAGGATACCAAAAGAAAACGAAGGTAAAGGCTCGGTGCATTGGCGGCGAAGTATGCGCTCGCGTTTGCTGTCGTATCTCCATCCCGAGTGAATGCGGCGACCACACGCTCCAGTAATCGTGTGGTATCGTCATTAGTCGCCTTCGGCCAACAACTTGAGCATTCTTAAACTGGAAAACCTGTCAAACTGGTGGCAGATATCCGACATACCGAGTTCATAGCATAAAGGTGCAACACTTTGCCTTAAAGCAGTCACAATGTGCTTATGGAGACCGCCTTCAAGTCTTGAGCGTTTCCATTTTTATTTTCCAATGCAGAAGTCTCGAAACAAGACATCAAGCATGTCCTCTACATCTATGAGCCCAGATACCTTCCCGATAGCGGCCGCAGCATAGCGGAGCTCCTCTGCTGCTATATCGATCTGTTCGATAGCTGTCGTACAAAACATTGAGCTATATTATTCGCAGACAGTACCTCTGGCGTGACTCACGGTACCGTAAGAAATCCTGTAGGTGTTCGACAGCCTTCTCGAGGTGGTGACGGTGACGAGCGTGTGTGATCAGAGGAGCAGAGCTTGTAATCTCGTCTTGACCGACATATCTGATGATAAATCAGTGCGCCGCTCTGAGAACCAACACATACACATACACGTTATGCAAGCTACGTGTAAGCCCGTCTAGAAAGGCTTTCGTCCCCGTGTTGGTCATCAGACTGCACGTCCATGCACGGTCTTGGAAACCAGAGGAAGTCAATGCTTCCTTCACTTGGTTTTGGTCTAGAGGACCAATCAAGTCACTCTTATTCAGTAGGAAGAATGTAGTGGGTGTCACAAGCTGCTGGATATTTGGTGGTATCTTAAGCTCGAGTTTGCCACCTTGACGGACGAGCAAATCCTCAAGGGAAAGTAAGCAGATGGACACATCGGATCCTTTCACGCTAGGAAAAAGTCAGAAAATATTCATCACGTAGGAGCTTCACGAGCTGACAAGTTTTGTGCACGCTCGATGCCAACGCTCTCCACGAGGTCGCTCGTCTTCCGAATGCCGGCCGTGTCAGCAACGATGACAGGCAGCCCGCCGAGGTCAAGCGTGAGCTCTAATACGTCTCGTGTGGTGCCTGGTATAGGCGTCACAATCGCCGCTTCTCGTTGCGCTGATGTTGATCACAAGTTACGTGAGGGCTCGAAAAGTCAAACTAAGTGAAGCGGGAGAAGCACACTCACCGAGAAAGTTGAGAAGGCTGCTCTTCCCAGCGTTTGGCGGTCCGAAGATGGCAAGGCGGATGCCGGAGCGGAGGATCTCGCCACGGCGGTTGTCATTCAAGTGGTTTTGAATCTCGTGACATATGTCTTGGGCGCGCTTCTTGGCTGAACACGCGTTTAGAACGTTAGAGATACCAGGTGGGTGGATGGCAGACCTTCGGATAACATGTGCTCTTGACCAAGCTCGTCGACGTCTTCGCCAAAGTCTATGAAACCCTCGACGAACACTTGGCATTTGATGATTTTGGTTCGTAAACTCTCAAACTGGGATCTGGCTACACCCTATGGTATGAGTTATGAAGTTGTCGGGGTTATCATCGTGCTAGATTTTAACACTCACTCCTGCAGCTTCAAGAGCCATACGCCGTTGGGCCTCTGTTTCGGCATTGATCAAGTCTTTGAGACCTTCCACTTGTGTAAGGTCAAGACGACCACCTTCGAACGCTCGGCGAGTAAATTCGCCGGCTTCAGCAGGACGGCAGCAAGGCAATGCAGATAGAGCATTTAGGACTCCTGAGATGATAGCACGACCAGAGTGAAGATGGAGCTCAAGCACGTCCTCAGTCGTGAACGACTTTGGTCCTATAGATTGGTCAGGACAACGTTGAACTTAGTGACGGGTGAGGGACGTGCCTTTAAAATAGACGGCAAGCCCATCATCGAGCACGCGTCCATCAACTGGATGAACAATCTGACACCGTTCCATGACCCATGGACGCGGTGGTTCGGCACCCTTTGCTTTCTTCACAGGTCTACAGATGGCGCCCCTGACTTTGAGCGCGTCCGGTCCCGAGACGCGAATGACCGCGACGCCCCCCTTGCCGAAAGGCGTGGACAGCGCGTATATTGTCTGCCGCTGTGACTCGGACAGCGGTGGACTCCCTTGTGCGGTGAAGTGAGATAGTACTTGAATATGCTGTGACCTGGCACGCGCATATGAGGCTAGGCACCGCCTCGGCGAGCCTGAACCCAAGAGTAGATCACCGAGAGGAATTCTGCGTAGAACAAGAGGTAGGGCGCGTGGCCGAGCGCCCAGTTTTAGTGCCGGAGTGCGAGCGAGCTGCCGTGCGCATGTCTGCCACATATACCTCCGCACGCTTCGTCGTCGTCGTCGGCAGTGAGCGTTTTGTCGGACCCTTCGGCACTTGTCCGAACGAGGAGACGAAGAGATCAGGCCTCGGGCCGGTGTTCCCACGAGCTGCCGACAGTGTATGGTGATCAGGCGCCGAGGGTTGTTGTCCTGTATCCCTCCTCCACAGCACGCCCAGAGGTTATAAAGTCCCCGCTTGAAACGCGTTCACCACCACCACAAAACCAGAAAGCTACAGTTCAACTTCATAGGAAGAGACATTCACAATGGGTCAAACACGTATGTTCTGCTATTGTCTTTTGAACTCCATCGAAGCAACACGCCGACACTAAGCTATAATCGCACAGCGTCGCAGTTCATGGAAGACATGCAGAAGCGGTCAAACTGTACGCTCAACGTCGCCGCACGAGTGCTTGAAAACCGATTGCTCATTTGTTTGCAGTCACCGCCAGCGAGCTGGAGCGGCTCAAAAAGCGATTCATGAAGTTGGACAGGTGCGAGGCCATCGTAGTACCGCACCGTGACTTTCTAGAACTCACCTCATGCATTTCATCTGGCAGTGATGGATCTGGCTCGATAGATCGCGAAGAGTTCCTTCAGATCCCCCAAATAGCAACGAATCCTCTGGCGTCACGGATGATTGCAATCTTTGACGAAGAGTGCGTGCTATCTGCAGTCGTATTTATCATCCTCCTGACAATTTGATATCCGAAAGTGGTGGAGGAACAGTGGATTTCCAGGAGTTTGTCGGCGGCCTGAGCGCGTTCAGTAGCAGAGGAGGACGGGAAGAAAAGTTGAGGTGTAAGTGGGCTGTCGCCTTTCGTATCCGTCAAGTGCTCATGCCACAGTGGCGGTATAGTTGCATTCAAGGTGTACGACGTTGACCGGGACGGCTATATCTCAAACGGAGAGCTATTCCTCGTGCTCAAGATGATGGTGGGTAGCAATTTGAAGGTGCGTTCTGGAAACCCTTGATTTCCCGAGTGGGGGCTGGTGTTCACGCGACCTGCATGAAAAAGGACCAACAATTGCAGCAGATCGTCGATAAGACAATCATGGAAGGAGACCACGACGGCGATGGCAAACTGAGTTTCGAGGAGTTTGCTCAGATGGTGTCCAACACGGTAAATACTCTTCTCGTTGTCCCTTAATGTTCTTATCCATCCCATCTAATCTCCTTCCAGGATATCGTCAAGCAAATGACGCTCGAGGACTTGTTCTGACAGGACGCGCTCGAGGCAACTCATCTCCTCGGACATGCCCTGGACCAGATATGCCCCCTATATGCTTCTCTATACCCTACCGCACGCTTTTCAGCTCGACATTCACCTGTGTATCATCTCCTTCTCCGGTAAAGAGTTCGCCCAGCCTCTCTGACATTATTTAGATCCGCGTATAATACAACGCATTCACCACGCATCCTTTCAGCGGCCCCATTTCACTTGGTGTCAAGCAGTCGTCAGACTTCTATCAGCTGACATGCTTACCCTTTGACATATCCGTGTTGCAATTAGGACTCCATGATAACGCAATTATTTCGGTGATGGGTGCGCTCATGCAGTTGCAAGATTTGGAAGTCAATACAAAAATACATTGTATCATAGACAACGTACAAGGAGTGAATGCAAAGCGGGAAAGGGTGGTCCATACGGTACATCAGAACTGAGATATCTAAAAGCCACAAATATCTATGTAACAAAGACCGAAGGAAAGAAAATCCCTAGCAGGGATGTCGCTGCTGTTCTGGGTAAGGTAGGACCAGTTGACCGGGTGGAACAAAACCATGCTTGTGATCTGCTAAACCGAGGAAACCTGAGACAGATTACCGGTGGGGAGGCTCCTGATGGGTGTTGCAGATGGGAGGGAAGGCTATATAATGTGTGACCCTGCTTCGAATGCTCGTAGTTCGTGAAGTGGAGCGGGAAGTTGGTTCAGCCAGGCCGTTGTGTTAGGCAAAGACAGGCACATGTGGAGCAAGCAATCAGCGAGGCGAAAAAATAAGCTCTCCGTTGAGCCTGTTAAGGTGGTGGGGAGATGTGACTGGCGGGCGCGGGGAAACATGGTGATACATCGGGCCGGAAACGACGAGCCAAGAATGGGCTCCATCCTGGTCGCATCGTATGAAACGCGGCACAACGCAACGAGACTGGCTGTTTTTCGTAACGCACTACCGGCGTGTGGATCGACTGATCGTACATGGGGGCGAAAAGGGTCACATGGAGGGGGCTGAGCTGGGCTTGAATAAATTAAACACGAGCGTCTGGGCGGATGGGATGCGCCTGCTTCTCTATCGCTGAAATGGGCTTGCATGCATGGGGACGGCATGATGCCCGTTCCCAGCCATGGCGAATGGCGAGTGAGCAGACGGGTAGCCAGTCTGGCCCAAAAAAGATGAAGGAGGTGCCTGTGCAGCCTGAAGCTGTGCAACGTAGAATGGATCTGTCGTCGTAAATAGCGTCTCGGCTTGCGACGGCAGGCTGTATGTGGGTGACGTAGGGGAAGAAACCATGGGCGACTGCGCAGGAGCGAAAGTGCGGTTTGCGAGCACAGGGGACTGGGGCGAAGAAGGCATGAGGATGTCCTCGACCATGTTTTCCTCCTCCATTTCTTCCAGATCGTGCCAGCGCTCGTCATGGTGGACTGAACGAGATCGAGATCTAGCAGAGCTGTCGCTGCGATGGCGGTAGCTATCCGAGTTCTGGAAAGGATTGCTGGACAAGCTTATGCTACCAGAGGGTGTTCGGGTCGTTGGCGTTGTGCAATGCTGAACACCAGTAGGATCTCTCTGCGGCGCAGCAGGGGCCATGTTAATTTGTGGCGAAGTGACTGCCATCGCCTGTGTCTGAACGTGGTTGTGAAAGAAGGCTTGGGTGAGCTGCGCCTGTGTAGACAGGGGAAATAAAGATAAGCAATGCGCGGCTCGATGGAAAAGGTGGTAAGCGTACCTGAAGGGCAGCGAGGTCCATGGCCTCCTGACCAATGTGGTTAGAAGAGAAAGTGGCGATGAGATCGTCGACAGAGAGACTCATGGTGGCAGGGAGTGTGCGAGACAGCAGCAGGCAGGGGATGACAAGAGAGACGCGGGGGGACGGGGAAATGGGATGTGGGGATTATATCCGCGTGAAGAGCACGCCTTCTAAAACCGGCCATCCCCCGGTCCGTTTCGGCAGTCTCCGGTGCCCCGATCACTGAAACGCCCAAAACGCTAATTCGCGACTTGGATAGTCAGTCCCTTCTCCCTTCCAGGCCTCACACGCGTGCTTCTGCTCATTTGCACTATTCTATTGCGAGTTCACTGTCTGATGACTGTTGGGCCCTACAACGACGACAGAACACGTTGCTCGGTCCGCCTCCTCCGCGGTCCTGCACTGGGCCACGCGATTGTGTACGCGATGGCGTGTAACACGCGATGCCGGCGGAATGCGTTTGATGCGGGTCCTGTCAGGTCCTGCTCCTGTGGGCAGGCCCCACTCAGTCACACTCTGTGCGTCCCTTTGAGTTGGCTTGACATCTACATTGTAATAACCCTTCCCATAGCTGCCGCTGCATCATCCCCAAGAGACATTGTCGACGTGTCCAGGACTATCTTGGCTTCCTTTTGCAACTGAGCTGATCTGCAGCGCTGCTCGTGGCGCAGGAAGATCAACGCAAGACAAGAAGGTGCTGTCATTGAGATTATTCTTGTCCTCACGCGAAGATTATTCTCAACGCATTATCTAAAGCACCTCGCTCCTCCCGGGTGCCTACGACGGCCCGCGCTGGCATTGCAATGGCGATCTAGGCCTCTTCAGCACGCGAACCGCCAGACGGCGTAGGGAAATCCATGACGCACTGAGTGCCCCAACGGCCTCGCGGGCCTGCACCTTGGCGACCTCTCGCAACTCTCTCGTCCGGAAATCCTTTGATCATCGCTGCCCCATAAATAACCCAAGATGCTTGATATCAGGGTCCTCAGAAAGCTTGTACGCCGGTCTTGTTCCTGTTCACGAGTATAGATTTGACGATGCAATCTATTCTCAGTAGTATCTCTGCTCTAAAAACATATGTACCCATTCGCGCTCGTAATGAACCCGTCACCGGCCGCTTGCGTGCCGCTGCTCACATCGGACTACCGCGATGATCGCACAGATCCGGGTCATCGCAGTTCGTCTTGCATTAGCCATATATGGCGTCTAAGACGATCTAATTCTTTGCCATTGGACGATCGCCAGGCTCCGCGCTAGCTATTTTCGGCCAGGTCAAGAATACATGACCGTGTTCAACCAGCACCACTCGAGGTGACGCGTTCATGATCGAAAGGCTTGGTGAGTAGCCCCCACGAACTGTCTTTCGCTTCCCGTGTCACGGGAACTGCCCTGGACTCGAGGACTGTTTTTACTCTCATATAGGCACCTTTGGCTGCTGCGCGAAGCTGATGCCGTCATCAGCAAGTCTCAAGCTCAAGGACTCGAGGCTTTGGGACGAAGATATGGCGTCATTCATCACGGCAAAGCAACCTCTCTTGGAGAGGTCTCATCTCACGTTCGACAATATTTATCAGGGGACCTCGCGATGTATTACTATCATCCAGTTCAAACCCCAAGCTCGTTTCAAAGTTGGTAAACCTCGTGGCAACATCGCTTTGTACGGAGACGATAACATGAATGCTAGAAGACCATCACTGAATTTTCCAATTTTCACCATACATCTAAGTCGATATGTTTGCACTATGCGTTGGTATTATGAATTCGTATCGCAATCCTCTATCCAGGCGACTGACTGAAACAAGCCGACATCCACCAGTACTGGTACGACGAGGAGAAGGCAACTGTAACAGCTAACCGTGAGTACTTCATGTTCCAAGTTTCAAATGTTGTTAGTGGAAGAAGCGTTCGCCTCCGAGGCCTCGGCTTGAGTGTCAATCAAGAACGGATGTCCAGCGTCTTCATAGGGCTGGTTTCCATCACGACTGTACTCGACTAACTCGCTTGCGTCGGTTTGGACGCTCGAGCTGCCGGGCTGCAGATCCCCTTGATCGGACTCCGTCATCTGGAGGTGCGTAGTGTCAATCCCTCTATTTCAAGTCCACCCTTCTTACGGTACTAGTACTCACTGCTTCTTCAGACGTTAGCTTACAGCCAAGTGCCTTTATCGCTTTGATGTGCTCGTCGAACAAGCTTTTCCTCGACTGGCTTGTTACGACGCGGGGACGCTCTACGGACTGCGGTTCTTGCCTCTGCAGTGACCGCAAAAATTTAGGCGGAACCCTCAGGCACCACTGCTCGCTTTGCTGTGCGAGCTGCTCGTCTCGCGCCGTAGGCCAAGACGCACTCGAATTCGAGTAAACTTAAGCGTTTCGCGAAGTCAGCTCTGCAAGTCCACTTGAAGGTGTGAAATGGCATACCACTCATCCGGTCGTCCTCGTCATCTCGCCAGTGAGCCGTCCATCGCGGGGGCGGGGGCGGGGGCGGCATATACACGGATCCAACGTTCGTTTCCAACGCTGCATCCACGTACTCCTGCGCAGCATCGTATGAGATTGGCTTCAACGCACGAACAGGACGATGGGCGGGGAGAAGCGGCGGAGAGGGCTCAGCGAATTCCGCTTCGCTTTGCGCTGCACTCGTCGTCTGAGACTGGCGGGATGAACGCGTCGGCGCTGCATAAGACCCTCGCGAGCGTCGTAAAGCAGGTCGCCCAACACGTTTCTTGACCACGGATTTGTACCTCCCGCTGCCGGACTTGTTAGCTACGGATTCCTCGCCTGTGGGAGTTGCCGAAGTTGAAGCATCCACCGCTATCTTCTCGGAATCATTTGCTTGAAGAGTAGATTGAAGCGCGTTGACAATGGAGTCTGCCGAGTTGGTGTCTATTGAGATTGGGGCCTTCTCCTTTGCAGTTGTTTTGGCCTGGCGGCGGTTTGTTTTCCAAGGAGGTAGGGGCACAGCCACACCATCAAAAACAAGTTTTCGACGCTGCTGCTTCTTTGTCTTGCCCGTACCCAATGAATGAACTGGATTCTGTATGACAGGGACTGGAGATGCAGGCTCACTCTCACTGTCCGGGACAACAAGTGTCTCTATCCCGGGCAGTTCAACACCTGGCATTGATGGGCTACTAGTAGGAGCAACTCTCAACATCCTATTAGTTGGCAGCTCATTAGACTCAATAGTTATAGGATATGCAAAAGCTGAAATAGTACTTTACCTTGAAGCTACTTGCAATAGCTCAATCAGGAATGAACAGAGAGTAAATTGAGAGAAGGGGACTAGCAGCAATGTGGAAGTCCAAGACCAACAAGAGCTCTACCCTAGTAGTGCTAGCAAAACATTGAAGGTCAGGGCTGCCAGCTGCTTTATGCACAAACAAAATAACTCACAGAAAACCTGTTTCAAACTAATTGAGTCCTAAGCTGGTTATATGAGAGAATAGCCAGAATGCACACCTTATAGTGCTGCAGTGGGTGTGCTGCCAATTGAAGAAGGGGGGCCTATCCTTTGAGGGGATAGTAGAACAAGTGATTCAAGAGAATGGTTTGGTCCAGGTTTGCTGAGTTTGGGATATATGTGGTAGCTGGATCAATAGCAACAAACAATGAGTTATCAATTTATGCATGCTAAAAATAGAACTTTAAGGGAAGTGTGTACACATAGCTGAGAAACACTGCAGATATAAATGGCTGATAACCATGTATTTCATTAACTGAAAACATATTTCAGACTTTGCTGGCTACTTTCTTGCCACTTTCAACATTGTTCCTTTAAAAACTGTCATCACAGCCTCCATACATAGGATTGTGGGTACACATCTACATCATATCCTTGACCAGTGCCAGCCTTTGAATGTTTATACTTGTGTTTTCTTTTTTCCTGGCCTTCTCCTCCTCTGTTTCATCTCCCTCTTGCAGTCAAACATTGCTGCTAGCACTTCCTGACATTGGTGACATCACAAAAGTGAGTGTATGCACCAGTGTTTGGAGTTTAATGGCAGAATGGCAGTGCTGGCCAGCCATTCCTGGCACACCAGTGGCATGCCATTGACAACTGGCAGTGGTATGACTAACTTTCCTATCATGAAAGTTTATGTGAACCAAAGTCATGTTAGACCCCATGTATCTACTCATATAGTCGTGAGTACAACCATCAATGTAGCTTCATAGCCCAGTGGATTTAGTTGCCATTGATATTATTTTGTTTCTGGCTCGCATGTTTGATCCCCTCACCCACCATTTCCATGTGCCATCATCAAATGGCATGCCACTGACACTCTAAACACTGGTATGTACTGCATTCCCCTGCCCAAGTTGACTGTTGGAATTACACATTCATTTTTGACATACAAGCTTTATTCCATATGATACCTACACTCTCAGTACACTTCAGTGCTTATCTTATTGCTGATTTACCAATGTTGTCTAGGTTCCAATGGCAGCACTCAGCACCATTGTACTGCTGTCACTCACGAGAAGCACAATAGACAACAACAGAAGTGAAGGAGACAGAAAGGAGAGTTGGAGGAGATCAGACAAAGGAGGAGCAGGAGCAGGATATAAAAGATGGTGAGGGGGCTGGTGGCATACAGGTGCATGTATGCATTCCCATTCTGCACTTTCCTCCTGACAAGCTCCTACAGTAAGAAGAGCTCAATGATGGCTCAGAGGCATGGTGAACATCACAGCCTCTATGGAATTGCTGGTGAGCTCATTGCCAGCTTGGGAGCTTGTACCTGATGAGGCCAGCAGGTTGTTTTTGTGCACCTTCTTCTTTCTTTTTGTTTTGTCATTGGTCACATCACTCTCCCATGCCCATATGTTTTTGTTTCTGCCTCCCAGCATTAGGGGCATCACAAAAGTGGGTATATGCAATTTATTCCCTGGTCCCTGCTGACCACCACCACTTTTTTTATCCCACTTTTTTTTTTTTGGTGCCTTTTTTTTTTTTGGTGCCT